>NC_138373.1:117681456-117782491 GCF_054177405.1 Leptonychotes weddellii | reverse complement strand
TCATGATCCCGGGGTCCTGGGATTGAGCCCCACATCGGGCTCCCTGCTCAGCGAGGAGCCTGCTTCTCCCTCTCCCTCTGCCTGCTGCTTCCCCTGCTTGTACACTCTCTCTCTCTGTCAAAAATAAATAAAATCTTAAAAAAAAAAAACAAAAAAAACAATGTTAGGATCACACTATAAAATCCAGAAAAGGCAAGCGTGCTGGCCAAAGAGTGAGCCCTGTGTTTGCGACCTTCAGAGAATCATGGGAAATAATGCTGTAGCAACAGTGGTACCCAGAAAAAAAAGAGGACAGAGTCTCCACCCTCCAATCACTGCTTTCTAAGACAGATGAACTAGGTGATCATTTCTTTTTGTTTTTGTTCTCCTTTTCCTGAGAGCCAGTGTTATCCCTGCTTTGTCTGTCTACCACGTTAGGGGCTAGGGTTTGGACGTTGGTCTAGTTCCTGAAGCTGGAATGCGAAGCAGCCACGCCCACACAGACCCAGGATGCCTTAATACCTTGACTTTGTGAGCAGATGGTTTCTGGGGGGTGGGGCAGTGGGGACTGAGAAGCAGGAGTGAAGACACAGCAGAAGCCGCTGAGGTTGAAGATATTACAGTCACACCTAGCTTTAAATCATTATGGTGACAAAGCTGTGACAAAAGCTATGCAAAACCCTTTTCCTCCAGATTAAAAAAAAAACAGTAACAACAACAACCTAGGGGAGGGGAAGAGGGTGAGAAACCAGTGTAGAAAAAAATACCAGGAAACCTTAGAGATGTGTCTGCTGAGGGAGATGGTGGAGCCTGGTGCTAAAGACATATCCGGCAACCCCCCTCCCTTTCGGGACTTAAAAAACCCTTGGCATGGCCACCAGCCAGAGCAGCCCTTGGATGTCTTTTGTGCTCATCTACTGAAAAGTTTCTCTTGGGTATGAGATGGGAAGCAATGGTAATTTATTATCATTTGGTTTTTCTCAGAAAAAATTCTCGTCCACGGACTTTGTCATACTCTAGCATTACTGGGCGCTCAGCATCCGTGATATATCGGTATTCATATAATATTATTACCACTGAATAATCATAGTATCTAACATTTGTTGAGCCCTTTAGCCAAGGACCATGCTTTACACAACACGGGACCTTGTCATTTAATCCTTACAACTCCTACCCCCCCCCAAATGCCTTTATTATTTCCATTTTCCTAGAGACCTATGACCTAGGAAGCGTATGACCTAGGAGGATAGAGAGATTCCTTGAAGTATAAGTATTCCAAAAATGGTATCTCTAACCACTGAAGAGGATAGTCACGGTTCTTAAAAAAAAAAAAAAAAAAAAAAAGCTGCTTATCAAAATTACCTTACCTTAAATTTTAATGCCCCTCTTTTTAAATGCATGACACCTGCTAGTTAAAATGTATTCATTTCTGTCATAATTTATTATTGAGCCAGTTTGAATTAAAACCTAGAAAAGGATTCACCATCTTATAATCATTTTTAGTGGGCACATTCCCTGATTGCTAGACTTTCTTCTTTTTAACAATATCTGGGGAAACACACATGAGGGTCTCATGACAAAAGTACTTCCTCGGAGAAAAAAGCATCAGAATTGACCCATCATCTAATATTTATTAAGTCTGCTGCATGTTGATCCTTTTTCCTTTAGCATCCACATTTTATTTTTATTGAGAAGTTATAAATATCAAATTTGTTCTAAATATATGTAATAGAAAAGATATATTTTATATAACATATAAATAGGTTTATATATTATATGAAATATATTATTATATATTATATCACCAATTTACTTATTTGACACCTTCTAAAATAGTTTAAGACCTTCTAAATCACTTACCTAGCTCCTTGTAACCAGAGAGCTCAGAATTTAAATTTAAAAGAAAAAGAACAATAAGACATTATTAACTCTCTTTACTATAAAACGGTATCTGGTGCAGGGCTTTAAAAAAAAAAAATGGCTCCACCATGGCATTTTTGATCCCTCAGGTGTGATAAGGCCTAGAATTTACATTTCTGGCAAGTTCTCAGAGGATGCCGCTGCTGCACTTTGAGAACCACCATGCGGAAGCATAGGACTTCCTCCCCCGTCTCTTTTCCTCCTTTAATCTTCCCTCCCACCTCATTCTCTTCCAAATCAATCTTCTCTTCTTTGATTCCTTTGCCCTTTCTCCTTTTTTCCTCTTCTCTTTTCCGCCCTCCCTTCCAAGGTGGTATTTGAGGCTTCCAGCAAGAACATGTTTACAAGGACTTGTTTTGATTATTTATCCACATAACAATATTTACTGAGCAGGTACAAAGATTCCTTCCTGCCTCCCTTCCTTTCTTCATTCATCCATTCTTTCAACAAATATTTGATGAAACTCTTTTATGCCAAGCTCTATGCAAGGAGAACAAGATTGCCCTAAGAGAGTTCTCCATATGCTTGGGAAAGGCAGGCAGTCAGAAGCATATAAGGCATTATATTATTACCAGGTGTCATTAATGCTCTGAATTAAACAAATGGATTGCTGAGATGAATAATAATAAAAGGACACTTTTTCCTTGTGTGGTCAGAAAGGGTCTGGCCCCACTGGGGTGTGTTGAAGCTGAGAACTTAAAGACTGAGAGGAAGATAACCAAGCAGAGAATCCGGGGAGGAGTGGTCCAAGAAGATGAAAAGGCAGGTATAAAGGCCCTGAGGCAGGAAAAGGTCAGCTCTGTGTTGGGGTGTCTCCAAACCCCAAGCACACAGTAGGTTCTCAGTCAATATTTGCTGAACGAATGAGTAAATGAATTATCAGACCCAGGCCCCTGGAGCAAGGAGGCAAGAAGAGAGGCCAGGTCACGAATGGCTCTTTAGGTTATGGGTGAGGAGTTTGGATTAACCAATAACTTGAGCAATCTACTCTGCCCTCCCCTCCTCCCCGCAACCTTTCCACACCCACCTCATAACCTCATCTACAGTAGCAGTTCTCAAAGTATGGTCCCTGGACCCCTGATGACCGGTTGTTTCTCATTCAACATCTGTGTTTATAAGCTGACAAGAGCCGTGCTCTCATCCATGAATTCATAATTTATGACTATGTAAATTATAACAATTAATTGCTATGACAATTTGTTTAAAAGGCAACTGTTTGTCCACTCACGTCTAATCAGAAGCAGCCCCACCCTTCCCATGCGGTCTGGGACACGTTTCCAAGTGGCAAAGAGAAGTGATCCCAAATTCCTGGAATGCAGTAACCTCCAAAGCATATGCAGTGTCATGATGCAGGATAAATAGGTTCAAAAGAAGTTGAGGAATTCCAAATAAAAATGAGAACAAAGAAGAAGAATGAATCAATTTATTTATACTTTGTAAAGTAGTTTCAAATAAACTCCTCATAGAAAAAAAACAGTATCTGGCAACTTTCCCCAGTCCCAAACTGCCTTGAATCCATTACAGTTCTCTTTAATTTCTCCTATTAATATAACTGTTTTTTAAAAAGAAAAATGTAATCAGTAAAAGCCTAAGTTTAAACTTTTCCTCATTGTTTCACAATATGCTAATCCTTATGGGCTATTTAGGATCCACTCACTTTGGTGGGAACTCTCCTGTAAGCCTTAAGATTTTCCAGGAAAAAGAACTCGGGGTTATATGACTTTGGAAAAGAAATGTCTATGACCACTACTGGGCCTTTGCTTCACGCATTGCTATGATTCTTCATATACATCAATAGTAAAATAAATGGCAACACATGATTCTAAATATATGTTTCTCTGATACAAAAATAAAAGGACCCTATTTAAAAAACTTCTTTTCTTAATTCCTATTTCCAAGGGCATTATTAGCAGATCACTGCTAATAACCTAGAATTTGGAAACATCTAAACCGTATTGTAAGGATTTTTTGTTATCCCCTTGCTTGATTAGTCCTTCAAATTTTGCCTTTTCTGATGCATTTGCCTGCACCAAAGGAAGGATTATAGGAAGAATGTTTGACAGTATGTTGAAAATGAAATACAGTTTTTAGATTAACTTATAGGGTAGGGTAGGTTGTGGCATGCAGGGTTTAAAAAGAAAACAAAAAGATGGTGGGCAAAACTTGGAGGGGATAGGATTTATTGAAGATTTGGGCAAAGGGCAGAAAATAGTATTTAGTATATTTGGGGGAAATCTCAAATCTGCGGGGCAATTTATGAGAAAATTCTATAAACCTCAATGGAAAAGACAAAGCAAGAGAGAAACTGCAGAAGTTAGAAAAGCGCAACCTACGTGATGGTTGAATTTAAAAGAGAGGGGAAAAAATGTGATGGGGATGCAATCTATTACCAGGTAAGCCAACACCTGGACAGCACATAAGCATTTACAAAAGGTGCTTTCACATCTGTGACCTTATTTATTCTTCATAACAGCTCTGGGAAGTATTTAGAGTGGTATGATTCCAGTTTGACAGACAAGGAAGCCACATTGTTTTCTGAATACAGCAAGAAAAGAGAAAGGTAATGAATGTTGAGAAGGAACGAAGCTGCAGAAAGACCCCTTTAAGGGCTGAAGGCAGCCTGTCTGTAACAGAGAGGAGGGGACCACCTCTGATGCTGCAGAGACGTGGGAGGCTGTGAAAAGCCATTGAACGTGGGGGCAAAATACAGAGGGCGAGAAAGGCTCTCTTGGAAGGCAAGTCATCTGGGCAGAGAAACAGGAAAGATTCTGTCTTCCCAGAAATACACGCAGTTCAGGTTTGCCCTTTGAGCGTTTGCTAACTTGAAAAGGAGACTTGAGATCTCTGGTCTGGCTGCAGATTTAAAGCCCATAGAATCTCTGAAGGGGTAGCAATTTCATTTTTTCATTCAAAGGTTTCTTAAAAACATGTTTTCTGAAGGAATCGAAACAATTTTCACTTTTTTCTGCCTATCCTCAAAGTGGATACAGTTGATACAGAAGTCGATACTCTAGCTTTCTGTAGAATCTGCCTACCTGAGAAAGAAGGGAATATGACATTCTTCTTATTGATTTAGCTCCAGAGTATTTGGTTTTGAAAATTAAACTGGGAAATCTCATCTCTTCTGGCGGTTGTCAGAGAAGGCACCCAAGAAAAGCAACGGAGCATTATAAAAGCTGTTGCCATATTTTGCTTGTATCACCTGTGTACAATTAAACATTTTTGCTCTTTGGTTATTAGAAACTCTTTTAAAATCCATTTTCACATACATGATGATTCGGATATCGAGGCCGTTGGGCAGTTGCTAAAAAGCTATAGTTAGTGCTGGAAACTGAGTCAATTCCAGTTTTTGTAATACGTGTGGGAACTGAGCCATCAATAGTGTTTTCCTCAAAGGAAGAGTTTTACTGCTTTCTTATATTGCTCGGACAATTATGGATGAAATGGTATTAACTACTGGATGGTCAGTGGTGAAACTGCTTTGTAGTTTGCTTTGTGCGTTGAGCAACGGGCGGTGATTACATTTGTTCTTGGTCAGCAGCATTTGCATAAGATTTAGGGAGGACACCGACCTCTATACAAGAGAAAGGGGAAAGTGAATGGCAGAGAAAGAGAAAGGTCAAGTTGACAATGGACAAGATCCTTTGGGGGTCTTTTTCTCTTGCTGGTGTCAGGGGGATGTGCATTGGGACAAATGACTGCTTTGAGGTGAGAAGGGCAAAAGCACTCTAATAAAAGGCTTCAGGAAGGAGTGTAGGCGACCTAGGGAAATCTGCTGTGGTCTAGTTTAATCCTGGGAAAAGGGGCCCCGGAGAAAGCAGATGAGGAAGATAGGAAGGAAGATAGGGAGGGGGAGGCGCTGGGTGTGGAGGGAGGAAGGGGGTGGGGGGCCTGGAAAGTGAGAGGGAGCAAGTACTGACGGTGGCTAGGACGGCGGGGAGGAGGACCACCGAGTGGGAAAAAGTGAAAGTCGCGGGAGAGGAGGAGGAGGAGGAGGCAGAGCTCGGTGGGCCCGGACGGGCCCCCCGGCCAGGGGGGCGGCGGCGCCGGGGCAGCGGGGGCAGCGCGGCCCGCCGCGGGCCCCCTTGGCAGCCTCAGGCGTTGGCTCCTCGGGGCTCCCTCCCTCGCCGGCGCATTGTTCCTTTGCCGGGAGACGAGGAAATTGCCTTTTGATTGCGGAAGTCCGCGGCCGGGGCCCGGGGCGAGGCAGCGCGGGTCAGCATGGCAGCGTGGGAAGGGCGGCGCGCTGCCTGCCCCCGCCGCCTCTCGCGTCCGCAGCCCGCCCGGGGCGGCAGCAGCAGCGGCGGCGGCGGCGACCGCGGCGGCCCCTGCGCGTCGCCAGCCCGGAGGGAAGCGCTGTGCGCCCGCGGGGCGCGCTGAGCGCGCGCAACAGGTGCCCCCCACCCCCACGCCCCCGCCCCGCGCCGGCCGTCGGGGCCGCCGGGCGCCCCAGCCCCTCTGCTGAGTCGGGGTGGTGAGCGCTGAGCGCGATGCTGAGCCATGGAGCGGGGCTGGCCTTGTGCACCGCGCTGAGCCTGCTGCAGGTGAGTGGCCCGAGGGAGGTGGCGGGCCGACGCGCCCCTCCCTGCTGACGACCAAACTCCCAGTCGGCCGTCGGGTCGCCTGGGTCGTGCTTTGCAGAGGGAGATGGCCGAATTTCTTCCTCTCCCTGGGGAAGAAAGGTCCTCTCGTGAGCCCTCCGGCCAGACTGACAGCTCATCCGACTGTCCGAGGCACCGAGCCGCCCTCCTTCTCCAAGCCGCTCCCCAGAAAGAGCAGGCCGGGGAGAGAGTTGCCACCCACCTCCTCCGCGGGTCTTTCCTCGGGCTGGAGGGCAAAGGGCTGGGCTGAGGCTGGGGCTGAGGGCTGAGGAGGAGGACAGGTCCCGGGACGGTCTAGACGGCGGACTTCAGCTGCTTCTGGTTCCTTTGCAGACTGGACTGGGGGAGCCAGTGAGATGTAACTTCACCCTGACGGAGTCCAAGGTCTCCAGCCGGTCGGCGTCTCTGCAGTGGAGAACTCTGGGGTCACCCTGTAACTTCAGCCTCATCTATAGCAGTGACACGTCAGGGGTCGTATGGTGCCACCCCACGCGGATAGACAACACCACCTATGGATGCTACCCCAAGGATCTGCAGGCGGGAACCACCTATAACTTCAGGATTGTGTCTCTGGATGGAGAAGAGAGAACTGTGGTCTTGCAAACAGGTAAAGGGTGACAGGTGCAGTTGGACGGCCAGGCCACTCTGGGCTGAGCCCTGCCTTTTCAAGCTGGTGTTTCATTTGAGCTCCAGGCATACAGAAAATAAAGGTAAAAATACCTGTGAAGATAAATATTGACCAAGATTTCTAGTTTCCTCAGATCTGGCCAGAAGCAGCTTGGTTGACTTTTAGAGATTTCCTTAGTGCTGAAGACAGCGGACTAGCTCTTTGAAGGGGGAGTGCCTCAGAGAGGAGCTGTGGGCTGTGGAGGGAGTTTGTTAAATTTGCTGAAACGGTGTGGTTTGAGCTTCCATCACATTAAACTGTCAAGCCCTGGAATAATTTTAAGCAAATGTTTTTAGAATAAATAATGGAAGTGCAACGATTAGGGATATGCCTTTCCTCAACTTAGTTTTATTTTTGGAACCAGGACATAAAATCTTCAGGAATAGAATAGAGCCATTCATAGGGGAAGATTCGAAAAGTCCTTTCAAATGAGGGCACGAAAATTAATTTGTATAACTTGAATAACTAAAACAGCGTAGTATCAGAGACGGTCCTTTGGTTACTCTGAACTTCAAGTCACTCACTTTCTTTACAGTTTTGGTAAACCCTTCCATGTGTATATAGGAAGAGTTTGTCTTTCCTGCGTCAGTTTTCTTGTCTGTAAAATAAGAGTGTTAGACTTGGCCGTTGAGGTCCAAGTTCTTACCAAGTGCCAATGACCTAGGTAGGGGGCTGTCATACTCTAACCTCGTTATTCCTGTCAGCTACCCATTACATGTGCTCTAAATTCTCTAACAACTTTGATGTTTTGTGACTTCATTAGTCTTCCTTTTAACATTGTCTTTACTTGTTGCAATAGTGAAACTTTACTTCTATTCAGAAAGTCAAATTTCACAGAAAAATTCTGGAAGTCAAATTTTAGAAATGTGTTGTCCTTACTACTCTTTCATGTTCAACCTGAACAAAGATGACTTCCTTAGCTATCGGTCTTTAAAAAGGTGTGAGAACTTTCAGTTCTCAAGGCAGTTACAGCAGGGTCAGGAAATGTAGCTGGGTTCATGTAGTAAGTCAATCAAATATTCATTCTCTTCTTTTTTCGGAGAAAAATTAAGAATGCCAATTACATCACTTGGCTTACTTCAGATGAAACTTTGAGATAATTTCTGAGATTTGCAGGAACTTAAATTGAAAGGAAACAGCACTCGTGAAGAATTTGGTTATGTTTTTATATGGAATCAAAGAGAGACTGAAATCAACCACATAATTAGAACATTTTACAGAAGTTGAAGTGGTTATGTTTTTAGTCATGAAGCTGCTGGTCTCTTGGTATGGGAGGATAGTTTTGTGAACACTCAGATTGCTAATGCTGTGAAATTTATGACATAGAACTTCCAGATGTGTTCATTGCATTTGTTAAGGTGTCTGTTGAATGGGGCAGAACTATTTTTAAAAATAGGAAAAAGACTCACTGTGGGTGTTACTAGTTAGAATGCGCTCCAAGTCTAATTATGCTTGTAGGTGTTCCAAGTCCAAAGACATTTGTGAAATGTAAGAAATATTTGCATTTTATTGACTATGTTGAGTTAAAAAAAGACTTCATCAGCATTCAGGTTTTCATCATTTTTCTTAAAGACTTACTTTTTACAGTATCACAAATATACTTTTCACCACAAATTCTATGAGCTCCATGATAAATGTGAAGGATGAAATTTGCAGGTGATGGTTGTATAATGATATTTTTTCCCCACACTTATTTGTATGATGGTGTAATGCCTAGGATCCTCTACATTTTAAAAATAATTTTATTTAAATAAACATTTTTATTTTATTTATTTATTTTTAATGTTTTACTTTTTTTTTTAAAGATTTTATTTATTTGACAGAGAGAGACACAGAACCCAATGCGGGGCTCGATCCCAGGACGCTGGGCTCCAGGGCCTGAGCTGAAGGCAGACACTTAACAACTGAGCCACCCAGGGACCCCTAAATAAACATTTTTTAATTAAGATATTTTAAAAATGTTTCAGGGAGGATTTTTTTGGTTGGTTGTTATTTGTTTTTTTGTCATTAGTGCTTTCTATAATTTGAGGACATAAGTGAATTTTTCATGTAGTTGAGAGAAAGTACTGGTATTTCTCTAAATTTTTAGGCTACAAAGGTGAACTCTACAAATCACGTTTTACACTTGGTAAAGTAGGACCAACTAGTAGTATAATATTAAGTCTGAGGTATACCTTCAAACAAAAGAAGTTATTCAAAATGTGCTTTACTACTCCATTTTGCCTGTCTTGTCAGTCTAGAATAAAAGAGAATGAGAGCAAGACATGATTTGACTAGAGATACAACAGTTGCTTAGATTATCTCTGTATCATTCCAAGTGTGATTTGTCTGGTTGTTCTTCCTGATAAACTGTCTAAAACAGTTCATTTATTGTCACGTAGACGTGGCCTTAAAGATTAAAAAAAATTTGAACTACATGGGAACTTATTTTAGCAACAATCAGTTTTCACTCCAGATTTTAAGTCAGAATTGAAAGAACATACATGGATTCAGCAAACATTCACCAAGCACGGATACTGCAGGGAATTATGCCAAGTGGTGACTGGTGTGCTTGTAAGGATGATGACCAAAACATGGTCCCTGTCCTTGCGGTCTGTGCAGAGGTGAGGGGAGGTCATGATGAAGGCGGGGACAGAACTTCTTTCCTGGATGAAGACCTCGCCCTGCCTCGTGTTTGCCATGCTGCCATCACCCCAGAGAAGGCGAGGCAGTTCTCAGGTGTCTTCAGTCATTAAACCAGTTGATGCAACAACCATGATAAGTTGAAAGCCAAATTATTTAGTTGTGAACAAAAATAATTTGGAAGTCAAATTATCTAGTTGTGAATTCATTGGAAATCAACTAATGAAGACAATATTGAAGAACTCCAAAACTTTTGTATCACTGTGTCCTCAGAGTCTAAGCAGAGGGCTGCAAACTGGTAGCCCCTAGGGGTGTCTAGCTAGGTGTCTAAATAATAATATGTTTCGTTTGGCTCACGTAATGTTTGTGAAAAATCCAGATTATTTTTACCAGCATTAAAAATGGAAAATTCACATAAGTGCCAGATTTCTGGGTTCCCCTAAAATATTGGAAGATTTGACAAAGCTGGACCACTCTGCCTAGAATTCTCTAGAGCTAAAGTTGTAGTTTCTCTCTGTTTAGATACCAATTCACTGGAATCCCCCTGGACCACTTCATTTATTTCCGTACTTGAATGCATCCTAAAGGCACTTGAGTTTGTTTAAATGAAACTTTCGAGTTTTTGTTTAGAACTTTTGGGAGGTTTTATCTTCCCACAAGTAAAAAGTAGTTTTTCAATATCTAAAATGGCATCTAGCACATGGTATTCAATAAATATTGATCACATGGATGGATAGATGGATGAATGAATGGATAGATGAATGGGTGGATGGATAGATAGATGATAGATAGATAGATAGATAGACAGATAGATATGAATGAATAAAGTGAACATTTCAGTGGGAGGATGTATGTATTCTAAGAATATGATCTATTCTCCTTGGGTTATAGGTAAGTTATAGAACCCAGGGAAGTAGTCTGGTAGTAAAGAACTTCACTTATGGGAAGACTATCTTAATAGCATATGCCTTCTTGTTAGTCAGTTTCAGCCACTTAATAATCAGCCTAGAACAAAGGGTGAAAAAAATTAGCTCTTTTAATATGGCTAATTCCTTCGTCTTTAATTAAAAAAAAACAAAACACTTTAGGAGCATTAATTACCAAGTCACCATATCAGCTCTTATTTACACTTCAAAATGTTACTTATTGTATTAGTTTACTAGGGCTTCCATGACAAAATACCAGACCAAGTGACTTAAATAACAGAAATTTATTTTCTCACAATTCTGGAGGCTAGAAGTCCCAGAGCAAGGCATCAGCCGCTTTTTTCCTGTGAATTCTCTAATTGGCTTGCAGGTGGCTGCCTTTTTGCTATATCCTCACATGCTCATCCCCCTGTCTATGCTGTCTGTGTTCTAGAAGGACACCAGTCATGTTGGGTTAAGGCCCACCCTAAAAATGTCAGTTTAACTTCATTCCCTCTTTAAAGGCCTTATCTCCAAATACAGTCCCATTCTGAGGTACTGGGGGTTGAGGGCTTCAATATATGAATTTTAGAGGGATACAATTGAGCCCATACACTTACAGAACTTTAAACATAAGCCACTACTTCCCAATAATGTCTGTAAGCTACTTGCATCAAAATCTTTGGCAAAATATCTTATAAAAGCATATATTATTGGCTTCTACCCCACATGTAATGAATTTAGAAGAAGTGGAGGCTGGAATATCTGATTTTAAACAAATATCACAGTGAATCAATGCACAATGAAGTTTAAGAGCTATTGACATGGTTTTTCTATTATTCATTGGCATTAAGATTCTGGTAGCATTCTTCTTTATGCATGGCTAAATCTATAATACCGAAGAATATTATCTTAACCAGGAAGAAACTATACTCTAATATTTGTCTTGTGCTTTTATAGTATCTAAAATACTTCCACCTACTTTATTTAGTAGGTAAGAGTATAAAATATATATTATATTGACCATATATTGTTTAATTTTATTTTTAGGGAGTATTGTGAAGGGGCAGGTTGCATAAAGATCGAGAGCTTGGTTCTAGAAGCAGCCTCCTCCATCACTCACTAGCCAAGTTGCCTCAAGCAAGTTACTAACCTCTCCAGGCCTGTTTCCTAATTTATAAAATGGGGATGATAATAAATATAATGCCTACTTCATAGGGCCATTTTGAGATTTTTTATTTGGGTCATACATAAATTCTAGAATAGTGTTTGTCACATACCATGTGCATAGTTAAGTTTACTATTATTACTTTCAGGTTGGAGATAAGATTGATATTCATGAGAATTAACTAATCACAAATCACGCAGCTAGTATATAATTGAACCAGGACTTGAATCCTGGGTTTCTGGCTTAGCTCCAATTCTTTCCACTACTCTGCAGAAAGGATATAATTTTTAAGTTGGTATTAGTTCTTTCAAATTACCGTGTGATATTTTGTTACTATTTTTCAAGTCAACTTTTAAAGAAGAAAAAATATATTACAAAATACCTTAAATCTATGTATACTTAGCCTACACAAGGATGGAATAATGATTAAATGTGTTTCAGAATGAAGAAATTATAAGCAGCTATTGATTTTCAATTGTGTGGAACTTTTGGTGATGATTTCAGTATTTAGCAATCAGCCATTGGCTGTCTACTTGTTTCAGGAATTCTAAGGTCAAGCTGAGCTATGAATATGGAATGAACCAACCTAGTTCTCTGAACTTGATCTTTTGAGTGCTTGGGAAGCTTCTTCCATCAGTCTGACTTCTGTTGGTGGGCATGGCATTCTACAGGTTGGCAAGAAAGACATAAAATCTTATTTGTCCAGACTGAATAAGAGAAGAACAAAGAGTAATTTTTTCACCTTCCATTTCCAGACATCAATTTGCTGGAATTCCCCTAGGGGATAAAGGATAACACTGATGCCTTTCTGATTTTGTAGGAGAAATCAAGCCCATTCTATCTGTATGAATGTATATCAATGAAGATGAATATATGCCCCTAAACACATAATATGCAAATAAAGTTAACATGATAGTTTTGCATATAGATTGCCAGGAATTTTTGGTTTTGGTTTTGCTTTCCTTCCTTTTATGTGGAAAATCTCAAATACATAAAAAAGTAAACAGAATAGTATAATTAACTACCATGTACTCGTCACCTACCTTTAACTGTAACCAACTGAGAGCCAATCTTATTTCATCTGTTTCTCCACCCTCTCCCCCACCCCATATCATTTTGATGCAATCCAAGCCATCGTTTGATTCCATTTGTACATATTTCAATATGCATTTCGGAAAGGTAAGAATTATCTTTCACATAATCACAATATCACTATATACCTAACATTAACAATAAGGTTTAGAAGCACACATCAAGTGCTAGGTCATGAATTTCTACATAGGAGGGGCTTTCTGGGTCAAAATCTGATTGGAAGGAGAGGCCAGGGGACTTCTCTTTCTGCGGCATTTATGTAGCACTTTAGATAATATTGAGAAAGCCTCACTCGTTAATATGGAAGAATTGGAGTGGGGCTGCTGAAGGATATCCTGGGGATGGCGGGGTTAAAGCCTCCGTCGGTTGTCAGGGCTGACAGGCCCCTCTAATGCTCACTAGAAGTGCTTTAGCCTCTTCACCTGCTTCTCACTCTGTAACACCCCTTCTTCTCTCTGATTTCTAACTCCCACTTTGACCTTCCAAACTTGCTCAAATTCCTGTCCTTCGTGAAGCCAACCTCTGAAACCTTAGCCACTGGATCTCATTCTCCATTTGCACATTAGCACTGTTGCTGGCCTGTGTTACTCGGAACAGCAAGAACAACAGCAGCGTTAATACCAACTGCCATTTACTGAGAGCTCGCCAGGTGCTAAGGCGGCACTTAACTTCTACCTCCGTTCCCTCTTAACACTTACAACTCTGTGTAGGAGGTGCTGTGCTCCTTTACGGATGAGGAAACTGAGCAGCAAGGAGCTTAGGCACGACTCTAAGTGACAGTGATGGGATTTGGACCCACGTCTAGTCTGACATCAAAGTCAGCCTCCCTGATAGTCCACCTTTTGTTTGCCTTTTCCACATATATCTTAAGTGCCTGAGTAGCCTGTAGACTCTCAGAGGAGCATCTACCACTTACGTACCCAGGGCCAAATATGATGACCCTCAAAGTAACAGGGCACCCTACACAGCTGTGAATGATGATGCAGATAACTGTGAAACCTGCTTTAATTTCACTTTTGAGGATATTAAAACTTGGAAAGTCCGTTACTACTTGAACTTCCTATCTAGTGTAAAAGTTGATAAATGCATGTTACTCTGATGAATAGAGAACAATAGAGTGCATCATCTTAAAATAAGTCAGGAAGCCAACTGTAGTCAAACAGCAACAATCACCAAGTAAAAGAAAATTACACCTCTATAAATGTACTTAATTAACTGTGGATTGTGAGCAATTGCTTTTTCATTTTGTTCTCCTTCTCATTTTCAAAACATGCACCAAAAAACAAAACAAAACAAGCAAACAAAAAAAAACCAAAAGCAAACCTGTTTGTGACTTTTGCTCCACCCTTACTTTGATTTCCCAGTTGTTTGGTATGAATAGTTGATGTTCATTCCATTTTATGTAGAGTGCTACATAAATGCAGCTTCCGGTCTCCTAGCCTCCCTGCTTTTAACTAGAATAGTATCCCAGTTTCCGTAGAGATACAGAAATAGGCCCTGTCATTACTAAAAAGGTAGATCTGTTGGCCTAGAGTTAGTGGTGAAAGATAAGATGTGTGTGTGGGTGGGGAATAATATCCTATTTGAGGCGACCCTGAGTGCCTACGGAGAAACTTAGACTTCATCTCATGGAAAGATCTTGGTGCTGTAAGAAGGACGAGGATGGTGATGGGGAAGATATACAAAGAGGTTATTTGGCAACAGTACAGAAAAGGGAGAAAATAAGGAAGACACCCAGAAAATTCTGGGAGCAGCTAAAACATAAGGCAATGGGATCCCAGGTAAAGGCAGTCAGATTAGGGAAACAAAAAGGAAGAATCATGAAAAATGATTAAAAAAAAAAATCAGAGTAACTTTCACAGCCACAGAATTAGATTTAGGTGTGATTAGTGTTGTTACTCATTTTATCTCTGCTACGATAGTCTAACCATCAAACGAAAATTCTGTAAATTTACCTATTATTTTCCAAGGACATCTGGTTTGAGTGTTTTGTTATTACACTGAGCATGCATTCAAGACATCACCCATCCTGGGACAGCTAAGGTGTAATAGAAGGAACTTGCAGCCAGGTGTTAGAATCTCAGCTATACTACTTGTTACGTGCGTGACCTAAATGAGTCACTTCACATCTCTGACCGCCTCTTCCAACTGAGAAAGCACATTGTAAACTATCAGATCCTACACAGATATATTGTGATGCTATCCTGACTTGGAGAAAAGCTTTTGGCACTAACCCATGGATGGCCTGCAATCCTGTTAAAAGGTTCAATTTATTTCCAAAATAAACATTATCATTTCAAATTCTGAACACTGGAAATTCCTATATCAATAAATAATAATGTGTTAGTAGCCATACAAAAAAAAATTTTAAGCAGGTATTACTTGTTACATATATGAATTTTTCCTTCTTTCTAAGTCCCATTTTTAAAAAAGAGAAACAAAGAAGAATTCATTTTGGTTCAAAAATTTAGCTAACCTTCATCTTTTCCTCAAAGAACAGAAAAATTAGGTTGACGTCAAGACCACTTTATGAAATTTTCAGGCTTTCTGATACTGGTAGATTCATTGAAATATAGAAGATGAATATCACAGAACTTTACATCTGGCATTCCATAATCCAGGTCTGTCTGAAACTGAGAGGTACAAGCAGATGTCTCAAATTTATGGCTAATGATACATTTTGATACATTGACTGAGATTAAGATTGATTAAATTGATTGAGATTAAATCATTGATTTATGGCTTTCCACAGTTCTCATAGTTCATCAAACTTCACTAGCTACTATATATATGAGAGTGGTACATGGAAAAACCAGAAAGGCTATAAATGCGCCTGTGTGCGTTGACATCTGCAGCCATCGGCATGAATTACATAAGTCAAGTAGGGTTTTCCAATTACGTGCCATCTGTCATACGATCAAAAGATTACATACATATAACTACATTTTGAAACAGCATTAGAAATCCCTCTCTCTTGCATTCATATAGATATAGATATAGATGAAATTCATTTGTATATATACATGAAATCAGCACCCCTTTTGGAAGTACCTAATTTTTTTTTTTTTAAGATTTTATTTATTTATTTGAGAGAGAGAGTGAGAGAGAGAAAGAGCACAAGACGGGGGAGCGGGAGAGGGAGAAGCAGACTCCCTGCTGAGCAGGGAGCCCGATGCGGGACTCGATCCCGGGACTCCAGAATCATGACCTGAGCCGAAGGCAGTCGCTTAACCAACTGAGCCACCCAGGCGCCCATACCTAATTTATTTCTAAGAAAATATTGGAGACTTTCTTTTAACACAGCAGAGTTTTCCTCGGGCTTACATTGCAAAGACGTGTGAAAACCCTGTAACTTCTGCAGCATGGGTAGCAGCGGTGGCCAAGGGCCAGCACAGAACTTTATCGCAGTATAAATGGGGTTTGAAGTGTTTGTTTCCAGTGCAGGTTCTCGCAGCCCAGGCACTTCCCAGTCTCATTGTTCCTTTGTTCTAGCGGATGTACAAAGGATTGACTGTTTTGTTTTCTGGCTCGGAGAGATTAGATAAAGTCTGCATTTCTGAACTTCACTCTCTATGCACGCAACCTTAAAATTCATTTTCTGTAGCTTATATTTTGCAAATTATATGTGGTTTAGATTATACTGACCATACCATTATTTTCTTTAACCTTTATCTGGCTTGTAGACATCGATGACAGTATTGATCTCGTTGGAGCTCTCGCTGGAAAGCAGCTGTCCCTCCCATCCTTGTCCTTAAAATGCCTCTTCAGCAAAAATGTGTCATCTCGATTGGCTATGACAAGGTTGTTCTTGGGTTTCGTTGGCTACTAGAATCTCATGGTAGTGAAGTGCCTTATTCTCGCCAGGCAACAAAAAAGACTTTCTGTAAGGGGAAATTATGTTCTTTCTTTTTATTATGATGTCCTTAATTACAGACTATGATGTAGGATAGAAAATTTAGATAATATTGCCAGAAAAAGAAAAAAAAAACTACTGTTTTTCCGCAAGAACCTATAAATGAGAATCATCTTGGGAATTTTTAATTTTATCTTAATGGTTAGAAAGTTAGGTCATGGGAATAAACTGATAAGATTTTATCAAGTTTTTGTGTTTTCTTTTAATGAAGAAGGCAATTAAGGCTATTCGTTTAGCTTTAAAAAAATTGTATTCCACTTCTGCCTCCATTTTGTCGGTGATTCAGAGGAAGCTTTTTTTTGTGATCAAGTAGACAGCATAAGTTTCTATTACTGAGTGCCCATTCTATGCCAGGTAAATCTGCTCTACACCTCCTCAAATCATCCGAGAATATAGGTATGATTATATGATACTCCCCAGACAGATGGGAAAGTGGAGGCTTAGATAGCTTGAGTAACTTGTCCAAAGTCTCGTGACTGGCCCATGACGGAGCCGAGGATTTGAACTTAGTTCTGTCTAACCCCAAAGCCCACGCTCTCTGCCACGACATTTGCCTGCTTCCGTGACAGGACCTCCTCCTGTTTACAGAAATAATAACAACAGTAGCTAACATTGAACACTTGCTATGTGCCGGGCACTGTTCTAAGTGCTCTAGATAAAACAATGTAATCTTCATAAATATCTTGCCGAATAGATAGTATTACTATCTGCATTGCAGAGATGAGACAGCAGCAGCACAGAGAGGTTAAGGAATTGCCCAAAGTACACAGCTACGGAGCCAGAGAGCCGGACTCAGCCCCAGGCTGTCAGACCGCAGAGCCTATGCTCTGCCTGTGAACCTCTGCTATACTAGGGTGTAGACCACACACCTTGCGCTTTGGGCTCTCTGAGTTACTGCTGTCTTGGCTTCCTTGTCTGCTGACATTTATATTATTATTAGTTCTTGTATTACAAAATGCTACGTGGCTTGTCTTGTGCTTTTTGCAGGATGATGTACTCATTTAAGTCACAGCATTAAACACACACACAAAAAATTAGATTGACCATAGGTTGTGTTTAGCTTCTGGATGGTGTCTCTAGGTGACCCGCGGATAGTCTCAGGAGCTCTCTGGCCATGCAAGTCTTTTTAATACAGAATAAGATCATGTTGTTCTTATTTTTATTAATGTTAGTCACAAGCAAGCACCCTCTTAAAACATATACTATTCTAAGAAGATTCTAAAATCTGAAGTTATTTTGTGAGCAAAATATAATTTACCAAGATGTAGATAAGAACTGGATCTCTATAGCCATGCCACGAAAACATCTGACCTGGCTTTGAGTTGTAGCCTCCAATATCTTGGTCTGACTTTCTAGATCAAGAACCAGGTTGGATTTCTGAAAATTACTCATCTGTAAATGTCTCTCGATGTTGCCCTTCCCTGCATTCAGGATAGGGAGAGACTTATTTCTCTGATGGTCCCACTGCATCATAGAATGGCTGATCCCTAAACACTATTGACTTAGTTCCTAACCCAGGAACATGCTGCTCATCCTATTTCAAGTTCCACAATGAAGATTCAATACATGGGAAATGGGAAATGGGACTCGTCAAACTCACCCATGAGAGTTGAAACTAAGTGAACATCTGGGTGCAGGACCAACCCCTTGCACCCTCTCTGGAGGCTTCAGCAGCTCCAAAATGTCCCGGAACTCAAGTTGAGAAAATCTAAGGACACAAGGAATCCCACCTGTTGGGAGAATTCATTCTGACAAGCAAACCTAGGTTAGGCTCATAATCAAGTCTCTATCTTTGGTGGTTTTCTGATATTTAAAAACAACCTAAAGTTATGTGTTCTTAACCCCCCAAATCCACAACCTAAAAAAGAAAAAGTTCATGGGCGCCTGGGTGGCTCAGATGGTTGAGCGTCTGCCTTCGACTCAGGTCATGATCCCAGGGTCCTGGGATCGAGTCCCACATCGGGCTCCCTGCTCCTTGGGAGCCTGCTTCTCCCTCTGCCTCTCTCTCTCTCTCTCTGTCTCTCATGAATAAATAAATAAAATCTTTAAAAAAAAAAAGAAAAAAGAAAAAGTTCAGTACAAATTTCAATATTATTTCTTAATATCTGTATTTTCTGTTGAGATTTTTGGTATTTATCCAGGCCTAGCCTGGATGTTTGTCAGTGTGTGAAAAGTGCTAAACTTGCAAGCCAACGAAAATATAACCTTACTTGGAATTCTAAGCTCAGAGCTGTCTTAACAAAAAAGTTTTATTAGAAAAAGAAGTTTATATGACTAGTAGCTAAGTGGATTTCTTTTTTAAATGAAATGGTAAGTTTAAAAGTGGAGTAAAATACCAATTTGTTTCATGGGCAGCAGGTTCTTAAAGTTTTTAAGGAAAATGAATCTGGGTTCCAGCAAACTAACATGTATTTGCAAAAATCTTTAAGCTGTGTTCTCTTTTTGGATTTTTGCCTTGCAGATCCTTTACCTCCTGCTAAGTTTGAAGTCAGTAAAGAGAAGACTACTTCAACCAGCTTGCATGTTTGGTGGACTCCTTCTTCTGGAAAAGTCACCTGGTATGAGATCCAATTGTTTGACAATAACCAAAAGATACAGGAGACCCAAATTCAAGAAAGTACTTCATGGAATGAACATACATTTTTTAACCTCACTGCTGGTAATAAATACAATATTGCCATCACAGCTGTTTCTGGAGAGAAACGTTCTCTTACAATTTATACCAATGGATCAACAGGTAAGACCTGCTTACAGATAGTTGAGTATTTAATCGTTTAGGCTCCTTTTGGAACTACATTAAAATTGAAGAGATAGAAGTAAGAATGCCCCCAGACCAAAGATGACAGATAGGTAAGTTGATAGACAGATAGACAAATGTTATGCAGTACAGTGGGAAGACTAGACTAAAAGTAAGAAAATATGACTGTGCTGCTAGCTTGCTAGGTGATTTTGAACAAGTTCTGGGACTTCTCTGGGACTGGAATTTTCTCCAAAATGAAGTAGATGTTTCCTAATGGCCTTCCTAACTCAAATCTTAGGCAACAGCATTTTCTGCCTCCATTTCTGAGTTTGTGCCATAAAACTTACGTTTAAGTGTTTTCCTCCTTTGTATACTCTCCTCATAACATCAAGTCATGATGTTTCCTAAATATCCCTACATCTGGAACAAGTTTTTGCTTGCACCCGCCCATCCCGATACCAATGACACACTTCACCTCCTTCCAGGAAGTACTGTCCTTCTGGTCATGCTCTCTCCTCTCATTTTCTCTCCTGATCTATTGCTATAATTTGCTTTCTGTTTTTCGTCTTCCATTGTTCTTCCCTTTATTGTCTCTTTGCTGCTCTGCCACATCATACTTCATGGGCAAAAATTACCTTAGTACCTATTAAGTGGGGGAGAGAGGCAGGTAAACTATGATGTAGCTTTAGGCGTGGACTTTGAAAAGAGCATTAATTCAGAATCCAGTGAAATTTCAAGAGTGCTGTAGCCATTACTTGTTACACAAATTAGATGTACAGAGAAGCATACATGAATGTGTGATTTCGAATTAAACATGTCTATGTCTCCTCTAAGGAAATTATAAATGACCCTTTGGAAATGCATTTTCTTTTCCTAGTGCCATCCGCAGTGAAAGATATCAATATTTCAGCAAAAACCAATTCTCTCCTGCTTTCCTGGTCCCATGGCTCTGGGAATGTAGAAAGATACCAGCTACTGCTGATGGATAAAGACGTCCTAGTTCATGGCAGTGTCGTGGACAAACATGCTACTTCCTTCAGTTTTCACGGACTGACACCTGGACACCTCTATAACCTTACCATTGTGACCGAGGCTGCAGGGCTGCAAAACTACAGATGGAAACCGGCCAGGACAAGTAAGTTCCACTAACTAGCTGAACAAAAATAAAGCTCACAGCAAGGAAATGTTTAATAACCATGGCTTATTAAATTATTTGAATAATGATAATATGAGACAAATTGAAATTTGCATGTTACAGAAGGCCCTTAAGATGCACCCACTTTTCTATTCAGAGAAAGAGGGACTCCCTTGTATTCTAAATTTTAGACCAGCCTGAAGTAGCGAAGTTAACCACTGATACAGTCTCAGCTTATCTTTTTAGTATTCTGACCTCTTTGATAGGGATTCCTACTTCCTGCTCTCTTTTTTTTTTTTTTTAAGATTTTGTTTATTTATTTGACAGAGAGAGACACAGTGAGAGAGGGAACACAAGCAGGGTGAGTGGGAGAGGGAGAAGCAGGCTTCCCACCGAGCAGGGCGCCCGATGCGGGGCTCGATCCCAGGACCCCGGGATCACGACCTGAGCCGAAGGCAGACGCTTAACGACTGAGCCATCCAGGCTCCCCCCTACTTCCTTCTCTTAAATGAGCATCCACTGCCTTTGTGACATCACTCACAATGAGCCAAGATAACTTTTCTCAGTGCTAATCAAAGACCTGGTCCTGTGAAACAGCCATTTCTTAAACCCTGTACCCAACAAAACATGTCCTGAGACCCAATACTACAGGAGTTGTTCTCATAGCCTAACATAGCTGGATAAATTAATCTGTGCTAAATTTCAATGAATAATTCATGTACACATTCATTCATTCATTCATTCATTCAGTATCTGTTGAGTATAAACTGTATGCTAGGCATTGTGGATATAACAGTGCCCAAGAAGGCCCAAGTCTTTGCCCTATGGAACTTAAATTCTAGTACATTCTAATGCTTCTGATGGGTCTAATGTGTTAATAAATTCCCTCTCTCAGTAAGCTATCTGATTTTAAGAGAAACTTTTAGGTATGTGGTGCCTTAGAAATTACCCTGGCACAGGGGGCTCTTGGAGCTACAAGAGATTGATGGGAAAGATATTTGGGGGCACCTGTACATTTACATATCTTCATATCACACCTCAAAGATGTGTAGCTATTTCCAACAAAAATGTACCATATATGTAGGGGCGCCTGGATGGCTCAGATGATGGAGCATGCAACTCTTGATCTCAGGGTTGTGAGTTTAAGCCCCATGTTGGGTATAGAGATTGCTGAAAAATAAAATCTTTTTTTAAAAAGTACCTCACATCTGAAGAATTATTTATGTATAGCAAGAGCAAATTACACTTCTCACTGGCCTATGCAAAGCAGTATGCTGTGCCCATTTTTAAAATGAAGCATTAATTTTTATTTTGCTGTTAGTGAAGCCCAAAATTACAACATAGCCAAGAGGTAGAAAAAATATTCACTGAAGTGTCTTTCTTTTGTAATCATTTTCCTTTGATGAAATAATGACACTTGGGCGCCTGGGTGGCTCAGTTGGTTGGGCGACTGCCTTCGGCTCAGGTCATGATCCTGGAGTCCCTGGATCGAGTCCCGCATCGGGCTCCCTGCTCAGCAGGGAGTCTGCTTCTCCCTCTGACCCTCCCCCCTCTCATGTGCTCTCTCTCTCATTCTCTCTCTGTCAAATAAATAAAATCTTTAAAAAAAAAAAAGAAATAATGACACAATTCTTGAGCTGTAACTTTATCATCATTTTATATGAAAAATAAAATATTTTTAGGATGCAAAATTTTGTGATGGCCAATGAGTTGACCAATCTATTTATTATGTACTTGCTATTATTAAATACATAAAGATGGGAAGAAATTAGGCAGATGACAGATTTCTTTGAGCTTTCCAAGACCTCATTTGCCAGTAAGGATCCCTAGGCTCAGTGAGATAGAGCTATCCAGGGTTGCCCATCTGACTAATGGCCAAGTCTGAGCCAGAATCCAGGCTCCTGACTCCCATGTTTATGCTCTTTCCACCGGCCAGATAGCCTTTCTTTGATTTTGCAGTATTCTTTTTGCTCGTGAAGTTGTTGTTTCCTTCTGAGCAGAGAGTGTGGCTTGCAGGGATTAAAATGCAGGTCAAAATTTGGCCATAATAAGACAGGTACAATATCCTGAGTTAAAGTGTCCTTTCCTTCCTCCTTATTTAGCCCCCATGGAAGTCTCAAATCTAAAGGTGACAAATGATGGCACTTTGACCTCTCTAAAAGTCAAGTGGCAAAGACCTTCTGGAAATGTGGATTCCTACAACATTACCCTGTTTCACCAAGGGACTATCAAAGAATCCAGAACATTAGCACCGCAAGTTACAGAAACCCAATTTAAAGACTTAATCCCTGGACGTCTTTATCAAGTTACCATCAGCTGTGTCTCTGGTGAATTGTCTGCTCAGAAGATGGCAGTGGGCAGGACAGGTGAGTGTAGGGCTCCAGAATATTCCTTGGTTGCCCAGATCATTCTCTGATCCATCAGAACAAAATAAGTTACAAGGAAGACTCCTTTTTGAATTTGGGAAATATGGTCTATATGACTGAGGGTGCCCATGGGCCAGGGCCCCCTATACAGACTGAAACAGAGGTTAATTGCATTCATCTGAGTTATTTAAGCAAATGTGTTTGGAGTGATTCCTGAATGATGTGCATAACTGGCTCTGCCCTGTGCTGTTTCATGTCACACCACTTAAGTAGCGTAAATGCATTAGCATTGATACTAATGAATAAAACATTTCTGACCAACCCTTACAGTGAGAGCCAGTTAGCACTTAAGCATGTTTTCCATGAATTATTTTATTAATTTATGTCACCAAATATTTATCCAGTGCCTTCTTTGTATAAATTACTGTGCTATGATTTGGGAAGTTCTTAAAATGTCAGGGTTCAGCAAACTACACCCTTTGCCAAATATGGCCTGTGAGCTGTATTTGTGTAGCCCCAGCTAAGAGTGGTTTTCACATATTTAAAAGGTTTTTTTAAAAAGGAAAAAGAAAGACAGATATGAGACAGAGACCATATGTGGCCTGGAAAGCCTAAAATATTTACCTTGCCAACCATTGCTTTTAAGGAAGTTACATTTTAATCAGACAAATGTAGACTATACACACAAAAAATAAAAATAGTACACTTTAATAAGAGTAATCGCATTGGTATTGCCATGTATCAGGTACTAACCAAACACTTTACACCCTTACCATGAGAGAGGTTCTGTTATTATCACCATTTTACAGATAATTCAGAGCTCAAATAACTTGTCCATAGTCATCCAGCCAGTGAATGGTGGGGATGGAATTTAAACCAGAGCATTTAATTCCAGAGTCCATTCTCTGTGCTGTTAGAGATTCCAAGTAAGAACCATATGGTCAGAAAACCAAGAGAAAATTCTTGTTCAGAAGATCAGTAAAGACTTCTCAGAGGAATGGTCTTTAACTGGACCTAAAAATTGTGAGGCTCTTGGCAAGCGGAGAGGGAAAAGAGGGAAGGGCATTTGAGGTCGAAGGAATAATATAAGCAAAGGCATGGAGGCAGAAGAGCCCAGGACACTTACAGGTCTTCAGAACACACAACTGGAGGCCAGCATGGGAGAGAGTGCAGAAGCAGGGAGGGCGGCTGCAGAGAGTAGTCAGAATTAAGAACAGAGGATATGGGGTCTGATTTTGGAAAGCTACAAATGCCACACCCAGGACTTAATATTTTATTCTGTAATTAATGGAGAGACCTTGCATGTTTTTAAGCAAAGGAATAATTGGACCAGAGCTATATTGCAAGAAGATTAATCTTGTCAGTTGGAAAAGGGAGGAATGTTTCATGATCACAACATGCAGTGTCTCTACCAAAAGACACCGCATCCATCGATGTCAACATCATTAGAAGCAACATCAATATTGTCTCTGGGGCTGGTGTGCAGCCAATAAAACACAGCGCTCATATTGTTAGGTTATTAACAGTGTTACAGAAGATTGCATTACTGATATATTACTAATTGTTAGGTTATTAACAGTGTTACAGAAGATTGCATTACTGATATATTACTAGATGATTTTAGCATACATTTCTTGAGTGTCGGATGCCTCCAACATTAGGAAAGAATACTCATTTGCAATCCCCAAACATCAGGAGGGGATAGAAATGTTTTGAATTGCAGGTATTAGGTCTCTTATCTACTGTTGCCCATGAAAAGTGAATGAGTATCCTTACTTTTGGTTTTTAGAATCTCCTTTTTGACATCATTTCACCGTTTAGTTCCAGAGAAAGTTGGAAACCTGGAGGTAAACAGCAATGGTTCGATAAGGTCCCTAATAGTGAGCTGGTCGCCCCCTGCTGGAGACTGGGAGCAGTATCGAATCCTACTCTTCAATGATTCTGTGGTGCTGCTCAACATCACCGTGGGAAAGGAGGAAACACACTATGCCATAGATGATGTGGGGCTCATACCGGGAAGACAGTATGAAGTAGAAGTCACTGTTGAGAGTGGAAATCTGAAGAATTCTAAGCGTTGCCAAGGCAGGACGGGTAAGCAAATACGAAGGTGTTAATGACTGCTAGAACTTTAACTTGGTCCCTCTCCCAAGTAACCCAGGTAGCTGTCAATGTCATGCCCACCGCCCCCCCCACCGTGTTCCGTGAATTTGAGATATTATAGACTTTTAGACTGAATTAGTTTTGGTAATGTTTAATTTTGTCAAAATAGAACATTAAAATTGCTTCCAGTAGTAAGTCCATTATTTTATAAAAAAGAAAGACATTTTAAGCACCAAAAGAATAGGAAGAAAACAATCGGAGAATCCTTCCCACAAAAGAAGACAACTGACAATTTTTTTGCCAGTGATCAGTGTTCGAGAACCATTGCCTTGACCTAATGTTGACTCGTGAGGGAATTTCACATACCAAGGAAAGGTTATTAAAGGGAAGTGGAATATATTTGGATTTTAGGGTAGAGGAGAATGAGGATGTGGAGGCATGGGTTTTGGTATTCTTGCTGTCACCACTATACTGTAATTCCTTGGGCAAGTCACAACCCCTCTGAGTCTGTTTCCTCAACTTTCAAATAAGAGAATTGTCCTTCCAAGCTCAACATTTCTATGACATGGAATACTCCATACTTGGAGTGAAATTCAAATATCTTCTCTCTTAGTCTTGCCTGATGATAAGGAAATAACTACTTTGATTCAATGTTCTTCTTAGAAGACTGTCAAAGCAAAGGACCAAGACACCTCCTTAGCTTGCCAACTGGGTCTTCCAGTCGTATCTTCATTTTCCAAATATTAACATCCCTTGGATAATGATCAAAGACCTATATAAGCTTAAACCAAGCTACTTTTAGCATTTCACAGAACAAGCATCTATGTCCTCTCCAAAATTTTATCTCACCACTTCAAATAACTTGGAATACTGTCAAGAAACCTAGGGGCTCTCAGCATGGTGGCATAATTATCAGGAAAACTTTTCTTAAACTGTACCTCTAGGTGAATAAGGTTAATTGAGGTAGGCTTTGATGTATCAATCCAATTCATTTCAATATATTAAAGAAGGAAGATACAGATTTAGGGACTCAGTTAGAATGGAATTATAGAAAATTTCTTTGATGCAAAAATCAATATAATTTTATACACTTGGTTCTTCCATAGTTTTGTTTCCCTAGTGTTTTGTGGGACCAGTACTTTACTCTTGGCAATGTCTCCTAGAAATTGTAATAAAACCTTTTAAAGAAATGGAAACAGTTTCCATTCTTTGGTTAACGGGAGTCTTTAACCAGATACTATTCTTGCTTGCCAGCTATACTCTCCCTTTCATGGATACATTAGTGCCCATTTCTCAGAAATGAAGAGAAGCAGCACTTTGTCTTTCCAATCTGGTGGAGTAAAAAATACTCCTAACTTCATCTAAATCGTCAAATATGGACCTTTCTCAGTGGTTTTATGGATGACATGATTGAATTAAATATTTTTGTATCATAGAATTCATATGAAGAAATAAACACTCAAGGTAATATGTGGTCAAAAATAAATGACCCAGGAAAGCATTTTCCAATAGTATTCTTTTGAATCCTCCTTTCTGGATAGGTTATATAAACAAAGTTTGGGGCGCCTGGCTGACTCAATTAGTGGAGCACACAACTCTTGATCTCAAGGTTGTGAGTTCAAGCCCCACACTGGGTGTAGAGATAACTTAAAAATAAAATCTTGAAAACACACACACACACACAGTTTTTGTGATTAGCTTTTTTTTTTCCTGAGAGCTCATACACTTTCAGAAAAGAAATGCTGAACTGGAATACTCCTGTGGTTGGAAGAGAACAGCTCTCTAAGAAATACTCGAGTATTTCTGAATCAAATCAATGACACAGTCTCCATTGCTTTTTCCTTAGTCCCCCTGGCTGTCCTCCAGCTTCGTGTCAAACATGCCAATGAAACCTCACTGGGCGTCATGTGGCAGACTCCTGTAGCAGAATGGGAGAAATACATCATTTCACTAGCTGACAGAGACCTCTTGCTCATCCACAAGTCGCTCCCCAAAGATGCCAAAGAATTCACTTTTACTGACCTGGTGCCTGGACGAAAATACATTGCTACAGTCACCAGTATTAGTGGAGACTTAAAAAATTCATCTTCAACTAAAGGAAGAACAGGTAATATTGTTTATAAATTTTAGACTTTAAAAAGTATCCTGTCTACTGAATTGTTTAACATTTAATTTACAAGTGTTCACTGAATGCCTATTTTGTACTGGTCATTGTTTTATGAATGTTTTCTATTGTTTGTTTTCTTTTTTTTTTTTTAAGATTTTATTTATTTGAGAGAGAGAATGAGATAGAGAGAGAGCATGAGATGGGGGAGGGTCAGAGGGAGAAGCAGACTCCCCGCTGAACAGGGAGCCCGATGCGGGACTTGATCCTGGGACTCCAGGATCATGACCTGAGCTGAAGGCAGTCGCTTAACCAACTGAGCCGCCCAGGGGCCCCTCTATTGTTTGTTTTCTATTATACTAATTGCAACTCTTTGCTAGTTGTTTTGTTTTGTTTTGTTTTTAAATTTGTTTGGTTTTATTTTGAAATGGAAGCAGAGCAGAGAACAACTTTTCCAAAGAGTTTTGCTGCAAAGGAGAGCAGAGAAATAGGACATCATCTGAAAGAGGAAGTATATTTGAAAGGAGGATTTTAAGGATAGAAGAAATAACAAGTTTCATGTTGATAGGAATGTTCTAGAAGAGAAAGGAATGATGATGATGTAAAGAGAGAGGAAGAATTGCTGCAGTTATTCTATGAGCAAGCAAGCTCTGGGATCTAGAGCACAAGTAAAGGAAATGGCTTTAGAAAGGAGCATGAGTAATTTAACTTTAGGGTCAGCTGGGGAAAAAAGAGTATTGGATGCATATGCCAGTAAGTAGATAGATGTAGTGGTGGGCAATTATCCTTTGATAACGCTCTTCTTTTTCTCAGTGAAATAGGAAGCAAAATCATCAAAGACTCCCTTTTCCAATTTATATATATTGTCCTGTATTTTATTTCTCTCTCCTTTTTTAACCCTACAAAAAATTACCACTTATCTTCTCATCTTTCCTTCCTGTATCTCACAAGTTCCATTTGGGATTACTTTCCTTCATTTTGGAGAACAGTCTTCAAATTTCTTTTCTTTTTAAAGATTTTACTTATTTATTTACTTGAGAGAGAGAGCAAGCATGAGTAGGGGAGGGGCAGAGGGAGAGGGAAACTGATGAGCAGGGAGCCCGATGTGGGGCTTGATCCCAGGACCCCAGGATCATGACCTGAGCCGAAGGCAGACGCTTAACCGACTGAGCCACCCAGGTGCCCCCAAATTTCTTTATTAGTGTTTTTAGGGACAAACTCTTTACACTTTTGTTTTTCTGTGTATGTTTTTATATAGCTCTCAATCTTGAAAGATATTTTCCCTGGGTTACAATTTTATGTTGGAAGTTACTTTCAAAAAAAAAAAAGAGAGAGAGAGAAAGTTATTTTCTCTCAGCACATTGAAGATATTGTTGTAGTCTTTCTGGCAATTATTCTTGCTGTTGAAAAGTCAGGTGTCAGTTTAATTTCTACTTCTCTCTGGGTAATCTGTTTACTATGACTGTTTTTAAGATTTACTCTTTGCCTTTGGTGTTCTATTGTTTATAGTAATAACCTAGATATAGACTTCTTTATCTTGCTTGAGATCATGATGATTTCTGTACTTGCAGACTAGTATCTTTCATCAACCCTGGAATTTCTCACCCATTAACTCTCTGATATTGCCTCTTGCCTTTTCTCTAATCCCTCTCTATTCTCCTTCTGGTAGTCTAGAATTTATGTATATTTTTCATATTTTGCATGTATTTGCTTTCTGGGCTATAGTCTGAATAATTTCCTCAAGTCCTGTGTTTTAGTTCCTTAATTCTTTCTTCAGCTCTGTCCAATCTTTTTTAAATCCGTCCATTGAATTTTAAGTTTTAATTGTTAATTTCTTCACTTTCAAACATTCTTTTTGGCTCTCTTTCCGAATCTGCTTTGTGCTCAGTTGCTTTTTAGTCATATTTCCATTATCCTCCTTTATTACTATCAGTAAATAAACCATTTTTATTTTACCTTCTATGTCTAATAATTAAAATACCCAAAATCTTCAGGAGTTCAGTCCTGTTGTCTATTGAGTTTGCTGCCTTTTGCACATGGTGTTTTACTTCCTTAAATATTTGTGATTTTTCACTGTAAAGTCATATACCTTGGAAACTTATTCTGTGGGAATTCTTTGAGCCCTTGTTTAAAGATGGGTTTTAGAAAGAATTTTCTTTTCATTTGATTCTTTGAGGTGCACAGGACTGCTATCAACCCAGACCTATTTTAATCTAAACTGTCAACCTGAGGTTTTTTGATCACCCAGGTTTTATGAATTTGGGTTGCAAACTCACTGAAACTGTTTTGAGGTTATGAATT
This sequence comes from Leptonychotes weddellii, assembly GCF_054177405.1. Lineage (NCBI taxonomy): Eukaryota > Metazoa > Chordata > Mammalia > Carnivora > Phocidae > Leptonychotes > Leptonychotes weddellii. The sequence goes on along the minus strand of NC_138373.1, from coordinate 117,752,878 downwards.
CTCACCCAGTGCCAAGGAGGCTGGGGTGATATGAGAAGCAGAGAGGGAATATTGATTTCACTTACACTTAGAATGTAACCTTTCAGGATCCAATGTTATGCAGGGTCACCTATGAGGTTCCTTAGTTTGTGAAAGTCCTACACTTTACCTCCTATTTCATAGATCCAGCAAAGCTGTAAAATCAAAGCTTAAATTTATGTTTGAAAGATGCCCTCAAGATGAAAGTATGCTTCAGTGGACCAATTACCTATCACTTACTATCAAGTCTTTGAGAATTCCTTACACTCTTGACAACTCACTCACACATCTACATTTTTATATTTTATCCAATGCATGTAGTTGTGTTTATTGGGGGTATGCTGCCCACTATACTGCAGGAATTGGAAGTCCAAGGCTCTCTTTTATTCTTAAGATCATTTTCTTCATTCCCAACATTCACATTGCTGGGTCATATGGTAAGTGTATTTTTAACTTTGTAAGAAACTACCAAACTGTTTTCCAGAATGGTTGTAAAATGTTACTTTCTCACCAGGAATATATGAGATTTCCAGTTCCTCCATAATCTCAACAACACTTGGTATTACAAGGTTTTTTTTTTAACCATTCTAATAAGCATGTAGTGGTATCTCATGTGGTTTTAATTTGCCTTTCCCTAGTTCCTGATGGTTTTGAGCATCTTTTCATATGCTTATTTACCTTTCCTTTATCCTCTTTGGGGAAGAACATATTTTCAAATATTTGTCCATTTTTTGATGGGGTTTTTTGTTTTTTATCATTGAATTTTGAGAATTCTTTATATTCCAGATATTAGTCCATTGTCAGAAATGTGGGTTGAAATGGTTTCTCTCAGACTGTGGTTTGTCTTTTGATTAATTTATTAGTATATTTTGCAGAACATAAGTTTTTTATTTTGGTGTCCAATTTATCTTTTTTTTTTCTCTTGTGAACCATGCTTTTGGGGTCATATTGAAGAAACCTCTGCCTTACACAAAATCACAAAGATTTTCCCCTAGAATTTTTATAGTTTTGGTTTTTAATTGAGGTGCATAATCCATCTTGAGTTCATTTTTATATGTGTATGAGATTTGGGTTAAGGTTTATTTCCTTGCTTATGGTCATCTAATAATTCCAGCCCTTTTGTTGAAAAAACTATTCTTCCTCCACCCAACTGCCCTCACATCTCTGTAAAAAATCAATTGACTCTATATGTGTTAGTCTATTTCTGGACTCTCATTTCTGCTCCATCGATGTGTGTGTCTATCTTTTTGCCAGTATCACATTGCCTTCATTATTGTAGCTCTCTAGTAAGTCTTGAGATCAGATGATGTTACTCCTCCAACTTTGTTCTTCTTTTTCAAAATTATTTGGCATATTAATTCCTTTGCTTTCCATATGAAATTTAGAATGAGAATTGAATCTTCTGATTCCTGTACAGTAGTATTTTTTAATGATTGTATTTGTATCTTAATCCAAAAGTCAACAAATTCTATTGTGCCAAGGTCCCAATCCTTTTAATTACCATAATTCAGGGAAGAGGCACAAAGAAGATATATGTTGATCAAACACCAGCTTCAAGATCTGTGTAAGAGATTTTTTTTAATGGGTAGGTTAGAAATCACAATAGTTGCTAATTAGGAAAAGGTCACAGGTTAGACAGATCAGGCTTTGGACTCCTAGATGACTATTTGTTAGCACTCTGATAATAGGCTAAATTACTTACATTGTGTGGTCTTTGGTTTCCTCCTCAGTAAAGAGAACAATGAAATCAAATTTATAGAATTTTGAATGAGTATCAAATAATATAATAATATATATATAATAATATAATATAATTTCTAAAAACTGGCACATAGCAGGCACTCAGTAGTTATCACTACTAGTTGTTGTGGTTATCATTATTATTATTATTACTATTCTTATATGATGTAATTCATACTACTGTAACATTTTCATGTATAATAATAATGGTGCTCTTGAGAATGTGCCAGTAGAGAATTAACCAGTTTTCTAAACTACAACCTAATCATCAGGTGGAAGGGATTTCCCAATACCACCCCCTAACAACCATCAGCTCAGGTAGATAATGTGGCTCTCAGTTTTCATGGGATAAGGACAGATAAAATCACATAAAGTAAGCAATATTCAAAAACAACATTCTTTCATTATTGAAAATGTAAATTCAAAACTACTTAATAGGTATGCATCATCTCATCCATGGATCTGAAGTAATTTTGATTTCCCATATAAGCAGCTTCTGTATGGGAGTAGTTTGCCATATGCCACAGGAAATAGAGCTGAGAGTCTATAGCAAAAAAATATAGATATATTTTTAGCATTTTTAAGACTGTCTCCATTTTTGACTCATTTTGTTACACTTCCTCAGGGTGACTAAATGTCATCTGTTTTTTTCTTCTTCTTCTCTTTGTCTTCCATGTTCTAGTGCCTGCCCAAGTGACTGGCTTGTATGTGGCCAACCAAGGAACAACCAGCAGTCTGTTTACTAACTGGACCCAGGCCCTGGGAGACATAGAATTCTACCAAGTCTTACTGATCCATGAAAACGTGGTCATCAAAAATGAAAGTGTCTCCAGTGAGACCAGCAGATACAGCTTTCACTCCCTCAAATCAGGCAGCCTCTATTCTGTGGTGGTAACAACAGTGAGCGGCGGGATCTCATCCCGACAAGTGGTGGTGGAGGGAAGGACAGGTAAGAAGAGCACAGGGAAACTCCAGAGTATATTCTAGGATGTTTTGAAACACACGAAAAACAGATCCATTTTTGACTTTCCTTGGAAGCCAGGTTTCAATACCAACCATCCATACATGTTGCTCTCCTAACAATGGAAATTGGGGGTGGGTGAGGGTAGGCAAGAATGAATTCTAAATTTTCTAAAATCTCCCCTAAAGGTGTCAGAACTTCTAGAAAAACCTTTGTAGTAACATAATGGTCATTTGATGCCTAAGCTTATCCCCTCATTCAGTTGATGATTTCCTTAATGTTTATGTCCCAGTTAAAATAAACAAGTAATGAGACTTTAAAAAAAAAAAGTATATTCCACTCTCTTTCATATTCTTGTTTCAAGACATAGTAAGGAAATGATCTCCAACTTCTATGGTGCAAAGTGGAGTTAATAAAATTCCCAAATCACATATGTTTTCATAAGCAAAATTAAACAAGTGCTTAATACTATAACCACCTAAACAATGTTTCCCTGACCTTGGAGAGATCACAGTCAAATAGGGCAAAGAGCTAAGTCAACAAACAAGTGGCATATGATCATCTGTGTCAGACAGGGCTGGCACCAAAGAAGGAAATACAATTTTCTACACAAGACCAAGAAAGAATATAAATAAACAGTATAAAATTTATGTTCCAGTTTCTTAGAAAGAAAAAAATTAAAGACATTGAGTAGAAGCTTTGATAATTATTAATGAACTCAGAATCAGGTCAGTGAATTTGCCTACTTAATTCTATATGATTATAAGTTGGATTTCAGGCTCCTCCTTCTGTATTTCTGAAGCTCGGATTCTGAGTATCAGCTGCATGCATCATAGATATGTCCCTTTTTAAAAATCATGAATCTTATCTACTTAATGAACCCAAGGAACATGAACTTCATTAGCTCTCCCAGAAATGCAACTAAGTCATTGAAAAGATATTTCATAGTTTTGGTAGAAATTCACTAATATGTGCCATTTTTCTCATTCTGTGGCAGCTGACATTACCTACATCCTTCTTCCCCATACCTTCCTTCTTCTCTTTTAGTACTTCTTGGCACCAGCCGTTGGTGTAGCATAATCGGGGATGGGGGGCTGAAAAGCTTAGCTTGGGAATGAATCAGGAGGCCCAGATTCTGGTCCTACCTCTGCCATTAACTTATATCTTGAAGCCTCCAGTTTCTAATCCATCCCCACTAACTTACTCCAATTTATCCCTGTCGGAGTAGAGAAGGAGAAATAAGAAAGCTGAGGAGAGGGTTGGGAAGGGCTTTGCACCCATTTCTCAGCAAGTTGCAGTTGTATTAGTCAGATCAGATTGACTTATTTCCTGCTTACACAACTGGACAACGTGGGGATTCCTGATTAGACAGCTCTATGGGTTGGTTCTTTCCCAAGCAGTAACTCAGGGATCCAGGCTCCTTCCATCTGTGGCTCTTCCTTCCCCTAGGTCCTCAGAACTCTGTCCATTTCCCCAGAGAATAGAGATCATTGGGTGGGGGAAGATGACCAGACCAGCAAGTAGACACGTCACTTCCCCCCATGTTCCATTGGCTGGAACACAGTTAAATGGCTACATTTCACGGCAGGGGAGACTGGGAAATATAGCCTAGCTGTGTGTCCAAGAGGAAAAGGAAATAGTTTGCTTAACAACTAGTCAGATTCTGCCACACAAGTTAATTCCCAAATTTTAAAATACGTCTAGGGCTTTCCAACTTACTATGATATGCTGGCATAGTTTGGCACCTGATACCACTTGAAATGAGTGGGGCTTTGTTTTTATGCCTCTGTTTTAATTGTAGCAGAGGTATCAGTATTTGACCCACAGTATATAACAGAAGTATGCAAAAACAAGACAAATTCTTTGAAGAATAATCATAAGGTTTTGAGGAGAGGGCAAAATATGAATAAATATAAGCACGAGTTATTTTACTCAAGCACATTAAGAGTGCAGGAGGCAAATGGGATACTACTAGAGAAACACAATAACTAGCAATTTTGAAACATGCCTAGGTTAGTAAATTTTATATGTGGTAGATTGTGAAACATTCAGTGACTAAAGCCTTGATAATCATTGCCATCTACTCAAATTGCTGAAATGTTGGTCAGTGCTGAAATAATTGAAAGGTTTTGAAAGGTTTTCTTATTCACTTCTATTTCCACAGAGTTGAAACATATAAATAAACCTGCCTAGCCTAGAGAAGATGGCAAAATATTCAAAGTTAAAGATATCAGATACGCTTAACAAATCTAGTTCCAACCTGAGAAAATGCTGGTTCTAAAGGAAAAACAAATTTTAGATCTGGTTTTTTTTGTAAACATGAATTTATATTTTTGACAAAACATTTGATAATTGTATCTTTTGTAATAAAATGTTAGTAGTTGCAAATATTTCTAGAAGTTTTGAAAAACAAGCATAATTCTTTTGAGAGCAACCAAGGGATGTACAGCTTGTTAAATAAAGGGAAAGGAAAGAGGAAGAGAGGGAGGAAGGCATCAATATAGAAATATTATGGCTAAAATGTTCAACTTTATATGTAGGAAACGTTCATATACATGGAACAGCATTAGCAGAGCTGTTCAGTATGGTGCTATTTATAATTTTTGGTGATGGACAAGTGCTTGTAAGTGCAAAGAAGACTTGGAGGCTTAAATCACAAAGTTGGAGCATATTAGATTAGGAGGATTCTCAAAGGTCATCTAGCTGGGTCCTGTCCATTGTACGTGATATAGTGATACTGACAATTATATGAAGATATTTAGCTGCAGTAGTGAACCAATGATGAAAACAGTAGTGCAGTTCACATACACTACAGGATTTTATTCTGATATTTACTACGGGCAGTACTAGTTACTGTACACTTATTTCTGATACGTGTATAACTACTGTTCAATACCACAATGATTAATTTGCATACTGCATCTAGCCAAGAGGCTCCTTGAAGGCATCCACATCTTTTCCATTTTTGTATATGTGGCAAATGGTAGGTTCTCAATAAACATTTGTGGCACTAAACCCCAATTAAAATAAGCAAACGATAATGGCCATTATCACCGCAATAGCTCCTTATGCCCACTGTTGGGTCAATCTCCAGATTTGTTGTTTTCAGGATAGGCTTTTAGGTTTATTTCTTGCCACTAGAGGGCAGGAAATGCTTTATAAAGGGTAGATGCAACACCTCTCCTCCTGTTCATTAGACTCCCCAGGAATAAATAACTTCATCACAGGAAGATCAAAGCTATCCCAAAGTCTAAGCTCTTTAGAAAAGGTATGGCATTCTTCATCTTTCCCTTCAAACGTCTTTGCTTATTGATGAGTTTGGTTCGAACGGATTCATTTGGATTGTTATGTTTGTTCCTTTTCCTACAGAGGGAACCTTCTGACACATGCACATAAAAATGCCTCCACTTAAAATACTTTGCAAACAGCAACACTATAAAAATGCAGTAGTGGCGTCCTTATATTTATGAGGCACCCAAAAGACCTCCTTGCATTTTTATTTGGGTTAGCCTTGCTGATCCAAGAACACTCAGCTTCCAGAAGCTAAGGTGAAATCCTCACACGTCTTTGACCTCTTAGGTAATCAGATGAGATTTCCTGAGTGCACACTGTTTTTGCTGACCGCAGTAGATGACTCCAGACTTTTGACTGTACTTTCTTTTTTAAATTTCTCCGCCTTTTCAATCCCAGTCCCTTCCAGTGTGAGTGGAGTGACGGTAAACAATTCTGGTCGCAATGACTACCTGAGCATTTCCTGGCTGCCGGCTCCTGGAGACGTGGATAACTATGTGGTGACACTCTCTCATGGCAGCAGGGTCGTTCAGTCCCTCGTTATTGCCAAGTCTGTCAGTGAATGTTCCTTCAGCTCCCTTACCCCGGGCCGCCTCTACAATGTGACTATAACTACGAGGAGCGGCAAGTATGAAAACCATTCCTTCAGCCAGGAGCGAACAGGTAAGGCTCTAAGGAGAGCCAGGCTCTGTAAGAAGTGGCTAGCGAGGGGCGCCTGGCTGGCTTAGTCAGTTAAGCGTCTGCCTTGGGCTCATGTCATGATCCCAGGGTCCTGGGATCCCTGCTCAGCGGAGAGCCTGCTTCTCCCTCTCCCTCCGCCTGCCTCTCCCCCTGCTTGTGCTCTCTCTCTCTCTCTCTTTTTCTCTCTGTCAAATAAATCGATAAAATCTTTAAAAAAGAAAGAAAGAAGAAAGAAGTGGCTGGCTATGTGGCTCAAGGCATCAGATCTGCAACATTTCTGTAATGATAGGATTAAAGGCTGTTGAGATCACAGAATTGTGAGTCTTCAAGTTTTGACCCTAGAAAATCCTTATGTGAGCAGATGTTTCCTTTAAAGTAAGATGAACACTACTTTCATGGCTAGAATTCATATTATATTCAAACATAGTAACAAGTGTTTTCTGTTCAGGGAGTACTTTTTGGTTGCTAGACACTGACTTTATGTATAACTCACTTAATTCTTGCAATTTCCTTATGGAGGTCATTGTCGTTATTCCCACTTCGCAGATCAAGAAATCAAGGTTCGGGGAGGTTAAATAACTTGCTCAACTGTTTAACTAGCTAAACAGCCAGTGTGTTTCTGTATTTAAACCCAGTTCTGAATGGGTCCACAGCTTACGAAATTCTCTGTCCTAAAATCCTTCCTGAAATGTCTATTTGGTCAAAGTCCACTGTTCATTCTTTTTCACACAAGGTGAAAATGTGAACCTTTATTGTTCTGGGACCAGAAGCAAAATCTTAGCAAAGGCAATGAATGTCAGGTCTTCGATGTTCTGGAAAGAATTAAATTTAAATGGCTACCATTTTCCCAATGTACTTACGCTTTTGGGGTTTACATCTAAGATTTCTGCTTAAGGTTGACATTAATATTTTGTCAAGCCTTTCCTGCTGAGCTATGGGTTGATATTTGCTTTTAAAAATGTCAGGGTTCTTTTGACAAGGGAGTCAAGCCTACTCAACGTAGAAAAGACGGTCTCTTCAATAAGTGTACTGAGATAATTGGATGCGCACATATAAAAGAATTAAACTTACCCTATCTTACACCAGTCACAAAAATTAACTCAAAATGAATTAAATTCATTTGTTTATGAAACAAATTAAAGTTTAATGTAAGACCTGAAAATATGGAACTCCTAGAAGAAAACATAGGAAGAAAGCTTTTTGACATGGGTCTTGGTGGTGATTTTTTGGATATGACACATAAAGCATAAGCAAAAAATCAAAGACAAACAACTGAGACTACATTAAACTAAAAAGATTCTGCACAGGAAAAGAAACCATCGGCAAAGTGAAGAAACAACTTATGGAATGGGAAAATATATTTGCAAACCATGTATCTGATAATGGGCTAATATCTAAAACACAAAGAACTCATACAATTCAATAGCAAAAAAGTAAATAACCCTATTAAAAAATAGGTAAAGGACCTGAATAGTCATTTCTCCAAAGAAGATATACAAAAGGCCAACACGTACATGAAAAGATGGTCAACATCACTAGTCATTAGGAAAATGCAAATTAAAACCACAATGTGATATTTCCTCTTGCATGTTAGAATGGCAAGCATCAAAAGACAAGAGCTAACAAATGCTGGCATGGACATGGAGAAAAGGCAACCCTTGTGCACTCTTGGGGGTGTAAATTGGTATAGCTACTATGGAAAACAGTATGGAAGATCAGCAAAAAATTAAAAACTACCACAAGATCCAAACATTCCACTTCTGGGAATATATCCAAAGGAAACAAAAATCACTAGCTCAAAAAGATATCTGCACCCTGTGTTCATAGCAGCATTATTTACAGTAGCCAAGATATGGAAACAATCTAAGTGTCCATCCATGGATGAATGGATAAAGAAGGTGTGGTATATCTATGCAATGGAATAGTATTCAGCCATAAAAATGAGGAAATCCTACCCTTTGCTGCAATGTGGATGGATCTTAAAGGCATTATGCTAAGTGAAATAAGTCAAAAAGAAAAGACAAATACTCTATGACCTGACTTACATGTAGGATCTAAAACTAAAGCAAAAGCAAACTCATAGAAAAAGGCAGAGGCAGAGAGTGGGGGAAGGAGGACTTGGAGGAAGATGGTCAACAAGTACAAAGTTCCAGTTATAAGATAAATAAGTGCTAGGGATGTAATGTGCCCCATGATGACTATAGCTAACATGCTGTGTGATATATAAGAAAGTTGTTAAGAGATTAAATCATAAGAGTTATCATCATAGTAAGAACATTTTTCTCCTCTTCTTTCTTTTCTTTTTATTATATCTATATGAGCAGTTAGAAGCTGGCTGAACCAATTGTGGCAATCATTTCATAATATATGTAAATGAAACCACCATGCTATCTGCCTTAAATTTATATAGTGATATATGTCAATTACTTCTCAATAAAACTGGAGAAAATAATAACAAAAAAGAAATGAAAAGAAATACTGTAAAAAAAATGAATTTGTCAAATTCCCAAAACCAAAGTGTGTTCACACTCAACTAAACTGAAAATTTCGAAATCACTTTTGACACATGTTATCCTTTGCTAGGATCTGCTAATTGACCTCCCACAATAGTTTTCACTGATATGTCTTTATTTTGCTTTTCTTGCCAATAGCCTGAACAAAGGTTCTTATTACTTAAATTTATAATGGGTCTCCTACCTTGCTCCTCTATCCACTTAACTCCATCATGCTTAGTATTCACAGCTGTGTCATGTGTCCCTCTAAGTTCCCATTCATTTTTTTCTAGGAGTCATTTAGTATTCATTGCAGTCATTTACATCTCTCCCCCTGTGATTGCCTTGACATCAGGAACCATACCTTTTTTGTGTTTCTCTCAATACCTGGCCCATATAAGCACCCATAATTTTATTATTGTTGCTGAATGCAAGAATTAGCCAATCATCTTCTGGACTCAAAGACCTTATAAAAATCTAAAACTATGAAAAAAATGTTATTTTTTCCATGAGGATCAGGACAATTGACATCATCCTATTACCTAGCACAGGATCTGGAATCCAATAGGCACTCAATAAATGTATAATGAATTAATAATCAGAAATCCCTTAGATCAGCAGTTTTTAGCTAGTGGATAGACATTAGGAATGTCATAACCCCCAAAACTGTCCATGAGGTTGTTGCAGATAGGAAAGGTATGTGTGTTTCTTTAGGGAGTGAGTGGGTGGCTCTTACCAGATTCTCAAAGTTTCTATGACGTCAAAAATGTTAAGAACCACTGATTTACATTGCTACAGCATGCTAACACTGAAAGTGTCTGTAAATTGATCTAATCCCATCTCTTTTGGAGATAAAGTCCCAGAGAGAAACTTAGTTTTTTCAAGATCACATGGCTGATCAGTAATCAACCTCAACCTAGTTCCAGTACTATTTCCATTACATCATGCTATCCCTGAAAGCACTGGTTGGGGATATAAAGAGCTATTCCTTACCCTCAAATGACTTAAAACCTAATTATCCTGATAATCACAATAATGCCTGAGATCTGAAAAGCAGATTTCCATTTACGAAGCAGCCTTATGTCAGTGTCTTATGTTGATCAGCTTGGAACCTAAAAATCACCAGAATCAAAGGATGTGTCATCCTACTAACCACTTGCTTCCCCTCCATGTCAACTCATGAATGTTTCCTATCCATCTGACCTTCATATTGCAGGCCTTTTGCTGAGATTGTTTTTAAATGCAAAAAAAAAAAAAAAAAAAAGATCCTTTATTCAAAGCACCTTCTTGACTCTTTACCAACGTGAACTTGGATTTGACGCATGACTAATCAAGGCAATCCATTGTCCCCAACAAATCAGTTTAACTATAGAGTTGTGTCTGAGATGCTGTCCTGGTGATTTTGGCTGATTGTGTCAAAGCCCTTTTCCTTTTCTAATGCTTTTGTTCTACATTTTGGGTGAAAATATCAATATTTCTAATTCTGTATCACATCATCTCATCATGCAGCAAGACAGGTCTCACAAATTACCTCCAATTCCACCTGAAGAGCCCCTTATTGACTTAGCATGGTATGTAGTCTGGTTTTTCTTCCTGTAATAGTTGCTTTGTCTTCAATAAATTGCCTGGGTCATTGACTTTTCTTACTTAGCCCATGCATAAAAACTTCAGAATTTCTTTTCCTTTACTCTGTGATGAATAAGTTCTAGCTACATTGTAATTGGTTCAGGTAAATATCTTGAAGAAAGCATACCTGACCTGGCTCCATATCTGCAGTGAGCAATATTCTAATACAATAACTAACCAGTACACATATACTAACAGAAGATAATAAAATGCAACTTGTAGATGTGAGAAGCATCATGGAAAATATAGCTTAGATGCCAAAATACTGAAATTTCTGGGTCATTTCCTGCTTTGAGGGAGATTTGGACATGGGCTTTGTCCAATTGATTGATCAATTGATAGATTGGTTGAGAGAAAAACCAGAGGCGCACATTATTTATTTGTTTATATATTTATTGGGAGATCCTCAGGTGCACAAAATTGGATTAATCATAATTCTTGGTTCAAGAAACCATGTTTTGTCACTTTTATTTATTTTTAGGCTTCCATTTAATTTAGGCATTTAATTAATCATTTTTAATAATGTAATAGGCACAGGTGAAACCACTACCCAAAATAAAAGCTAGAATCTTGACAGTAATCTGTATCAAATCATGTGGTTCCCACCTCACTGATTCATCCCAAGGTAACCATCATCTTGACTCCTCTTTTCATCTCTCTTCTTGCCTTTCACCTTGCATAGTTTTAGTATTTATGTAGTCCTAAAATTATGGGTTTAAAAAATTTTAGTTGTTCTAACATTATTTTTGAAAAGGTTATTTTATGTAGTATGTAATCTCCTTAGACTTAGTTTTTCACTTAATATTATATTGATAAGATTTACTTATATTTTGTGTTTTGATGTTAAAGGCAAAAATCCATATTTTTGCATTTTGAGTTAAATAGAAATTAATTATGACTGCTATATAATCTCACTGTTTATATATACCAGTCCATTCATCTACTCTCCCATGGTTGGGCATCCTGTCTCAGACTTGGTCTTATTAGGTTTTTAAATTTTGCCAACCGTATGGATATGAAGTGGTATTTTGCCATGGTCTTGACTTGCATTTCCTTGATCACCAATGATGTTAGACATCTCTTCATGTATTAATTATGTGTTTCCTCTTCTTCCATCTTTCTTTTGGATTGTTTTTATTCTTCTTGGTAACTTTTTATCACATCTTGAGTCACTAAGGTATGTTGGAATTATTAATAACATCACCATCAATTCATATTAATCATCACTTATCATATTTAATGTTCCATCTTGTACATGACATTTTGTGTAGGCAAGAAACAAGATTAGAATTAATTCATCAGGTTCTGTTAAAAGATCCATCTAATCACTCCAAGTAGTGTAACAGTCTTTCCCCTCTGGAAACGTGTGATCTAAAGGTCTAGAACTTTTTAAATGCCCACCAAAAAAAATCTACTCACTTACCTTCACTGTCCCAGATTGTCATCTGTGATCAATTACTCCCTTAGGCTCACTACATCTTCAGCTGTTCTCTGTTCTCTTTTTCAGTGCCTGACAAGGTCCAGGGAGTCAGTATTAGCAACTCGGCCAGGAGTGACTATTTAAAGGTATCCTGGGTGCATGCTACTGGAGACTTTGATCATTATGAAGTCACCATTAAAAACAAAAACAACTTCATTCAAACCAAAAGCATCCCCAAGCCTGAAAACGAGTGTGTATTTGTTAAGTTAGTCCCTGGACGGTTGTACAGTGTTACTGTTAGTACAAGAAGTGGACAATATGAAGCCAGTGAACAGGGGAATGGAAGAACAAGTAAGTGGAAAGCTTGTAAAATCTGACGGTTGGTTGGGACTTGAAGGTCATCGAGTAAATAAAATATCTGAACCTTGAGTTCTCTCTGCTTCCTGATCAGTAAATTGCATTCCCAGTCTCACTTGGAGCTAATATCATTCAGCCAAGCCATGGCCTATAATTACAGAATATTTATTGGTAGATAAAAGCAAGCACAGTCAGGGAGCAAGAAGGCCAGTTGTCCCATTTTTCTTCCCTGTCCTCCTGCATTGTGGCATTTAAAGTTCTAGACATCTTGTTTTATCTTATGATTGAGGTCATAATTCATTTTATAATTATATCCTACCAACACTTAGCATAGATTTATGTCAGGAAAAAAATTGCAATTTTAATAGTTGCTTCCAATTTTTCTTATTTAATGCATGAAGTAGTTCAAGTGGTTTATTTGGGGAAGAGAGATGTTTGCCAGTTCCTTGAATGTGATTCATAAATTATTGTGTAGGTAAAGTTTGATCAGTCACTTTCCTGAAGTGTCTTCTCATATTCCTCCCTAGTCCCAGAGCCTGTTAGGGATCTAACATTGCGGAATAGGAGCACTGAGGACCTTCTGGTGACTTGGTCACGAGCTGATGGGGATGTTGACCAATATGAGATCCAGCTACTCTTCAATGATATGAAAGTATTTCCTCCTTTTCACCTCGTAAATACTGCAACTGAATATCGATTCACCTCCCTGACGCCAGGGCGCCAGTATAAAATTCTCGTCTTGACCATCAGTGGAGAAGTACAGCAGTCAGCCTTCATTGAGGGCTTCACAGGTAATATGAAATGTGGCTCTTGAACTTGAGTAGATGTGGTGGTGTATTTAGCATGTTGGGTAGCCAGGCGTTTGGGTTGAGGATTTCAAGGTAAAAGGGAGATGGCAAGAAGCGAGGTTATCTTGATAGTGCCCATGATGTTGTCCATGCTGGATTAACAAAAGTAACGTACAATGTAGGGTAAGAAAAAAAGCTTTCAGAGAAATGGCATTGGACTGATGTGAATTGTTGGTGCTTGTGAGGCACACAGATTAAAAAAAATAACTCTGTTGGTTGGGTTTCCTTTGGAACTCTGTTAGGAGTGTTGTTATGATTGTTAACATTTATTGACAATTTACCATGAACCAGACCCACAGCAAAGCACTTTATGTGGACAGTTTGTTCAATCCTCACAACTCTGTGGGCTGGTCACTATTACTATAATTGCCATTTTCCTGATGAAGAAACTGAAACTGACAGAGCGTAAGTGATTTGCCTAAAGTCCCCCAGCTAGTAAATGAGGAAACCAAGACTTGGACCAAGGCAATCTAACTAGCCCCTCGCTCTACTACCGGCATCCTTCACTTCTACTTGTTGGCTTCGATGTCCCTCTAAATTTCCCCTATCGAATTCAGTTCAGGTGGAAAAGCCCGAGAAAAATTGTATCAATACGTGCAAGTGAATTCTTTCAGTACATGCCAAAATATAAGAAGCATGACAATTTTGGTTGAAAATTTCCACAGTTCATTCTCTAAGTGATGACTTTTAAATTTATTTTCCTTTTTAGTTCCAAGCGCTGTCAAAAATATCCATGTTTCTCCCAATGGGGCGACAGACAGCCTGACAGTCAACTGGACTCCTGGTGGGGGTGATGTTGACTCCTACACAGTGTCAGCGTTCAGGCAGAATCAGAAGGTGGAGTCTCAGACTATCTCCAAACACGTCTCGGAGCACACATTCCACAGGCTGGAGGCTGGGGAACAGTACCAGATTGTGATCGCCTCGGTCAGCGGCTCCCTAAAGAACCAGATAGATGCAGTTGGGCGGACAGGTGAGTGCCCACCTGGAGAAGAGCCAAATTGTTCTCCACAGTGGGACAGCAGATGGACTTACTTAGCTATTCACAAGTCAAAAATATCCAAATTCAAAGCCATAATTCAATGTGGTTTCAAGAGCCCTTTTCATATTTTCTTTTTGCATTTTTCTTTCATAATAGAGATCTTCAGAACACATGAAAGGTAATTAGGAACCAGATCATTTGAATAAATTTTCATGCTTGCTAAAGGTTATAAAAACTTGAGTTTTAACAAGTGGACTTCTGTAACTATTTACATGTAAATATTTACTATTTTCTGTAAAATTTACCCTTCTCAAATTTCTTTTAAAAATGAACGCCTATGCCATTTACTTCATTTGTTACAAGAACAAGTAACAAATCAAGGAATAATGTGTCTCTTTATATTTATATTACCAATAATATATTACTTTTAAAACACAAATAAGCTAAAAGCACCTGCTGTCTGCCAGGCATTTAAAATGATCTCTAGTCACACTAGAAGATAGAGATCATTGTTTCCATCTTACAGATGAGGAAAGTAAGGCTCAGAAAGCTTATAAAACATTATCAAGGGTACGTGTAATAAGACCGAGAGCTGTAACTCAAATCTAGGTCTGTCTGGCTCCAAGCCTTATGCCCTCTCTACTGTGATACAGTACTTATCAGATGCCTTCCATTCCCATAACCACTCATTTAGCTGTGGGCCTGGGCTTCTGTACTGGGCCCTCCTGTGCCTCTATTTCATATACGTGTCTCTCCAACCATATGCCAAGCACTGCGTTAGAAAATGGGAATTCAGTAGCAAGATAGATAGAGCCCCCAACCTCGAGAAGCATATAATCTAGTGAAAGAGAGAAATAAAAAAGACAATTACAACATGATAACTTCTAAAATAAAAGTAATAATGGGGTGTGTTAGGAGCAAACATGAAGAGTCAGGGAAGACTTCCAGGAAAAAGTAACATTTAAATAGACACTAAGAAGTCATACTGGTCACGCAGATGTTGACTTGGTTCCAGCAGAAAAAACAAAGGCCTGGAGGTGAGAGAAAGCATGGCACATTTGAGGACCTACACATGGTGTGGTATGCTAGAATAAAGATGAGCCATACGGCCAAGTAAGTAGATGGACCAAATCATGAAGGGCCTCGTATCCCTTGTTAAGGTGTTTAGAATTACGGAGAGCCATTGAAGGGCCATCTGCATGGGGCTTCTATGAGAATATGCCAGATATAATGTAGGAGGTGAGAAAGCAAGGGCACTGGTCAGGTGATGAGGGATGATACTGTCCTAGGGGTGTGGCAGTGTATAGAGAAGGGAGAGAAGTGGACGGATGGAAGAGATACAAGTTTTAGGACATAAAAATTACAAGACCCATGTTTGATTACATGTAGTAGAATAACAGTGACAACCCATGTTTCTGACTTGGACCAAGAGAAACAAAGGACCGTAAGGAGGTTATGGGGAGGGAGCTGAGGAGTCCAATTTGGGCCTCTTGAGAATTGGGTGGAACATGCCGGGAGAGATGTCATTTGCAAAAATAGAAGAGAGATCTGAACTGCAAGTTTAAATTTGGGAGTCGTCACCATATGGGTAACAATTCAAACCATGGGAATGGATGAGATCTCCTAAGATTATGTAGAATGAAAAAAAATATGAGCCTAGGATAGAAAATATTATTAAAAATAATACTATTTTTGCCTTTCACATTGGGAGCCATAGTAAAAAAAATATATATATATATATATATTATATACTACTGCTTAGGTCAAGGCCAAAAGCTTTGACTTGAGTTAATCTTGGGAATGAAAGTCTAAACATAATTCAACCATCCAAACTATATCCACTGAATGTAAATTTGTTCAGCATCTTCCACTTTCTAGATACATACATATGAATCACTTTGCACATTTATCAGTGTCACTTTCACTAATTTTTCTACTTGTTTGACTTCAAGATCCTGTCTAAATTCAGAGAAAAAAAATGGAGAGTCAAAGTACAGATAATCCAGGCCACGAAATGCTCTCTCCTAAGGGCACGTGGGAAGTATCCATGCAACACGAGGGGAGTGGTGGCATCCTCTTCTCTCTGCAGTTGATTTCAAGCTTCTTCACCTGCTTTCTCAGTTGGTTTACCCTAAGTGAGGGAGCTGGACAGCACTCGCTTCTCTTCTTCCTTTGCAGTCCCAGCATCAGTCCAGGGAATAATTGCCGACAATGCATACAGCAGTCATTCCTTAATGGTAAGTTGGCAAAAAGCTGTTGGCGTGGCAGAAAGGTACGAGATCCTGCTTCTAAACGACAAGGGGATCCTTCTGAGTAACACATCAGAGCCAGCCGCCACCAAGCAGCACAAATTTGAAGACCTAACGCCAGGAAAGAAATACAAGATACAGATCCTAACTGTCAGCGGAGGGCTCTTCAGCAAGGAAGCCCAGACTGAAGGCCGCACAGGTAATCTGCACAGCTCATTGTTTCGCCCCAGATCCCCCCTTGGGTGCTATTCCTTCAGAGCCTTAGGGTCAGAGGGATGACGCCACACTGGGGATGACAGCTGTTTCTTGACACAATGGGGACATTCACCGTGATTTACCACTTCTATATCAGTCAGCCTCTTAATACGGGCTTCAGGCTACCCCACTCCAAGTTAGATATATTGTTAAAATCTACTGCTGCTGTGATAAATTACCACCAACTTAGCGACTTCAAACAACACCAGTTTATTATCTTATAGTTCTGGAGGTCAGAAACTGAAGGTGGGTTCTATGGGGCTAAAATCAAGGCATCAGGTATCAGCAGGACTGTGTTTCTCCTAGAGACTTTAGTGGGAGATCCTCTCCTTGCCCTTTTCAGCCTCCAGAGGCCACTCACATTCCTTGGCTCATGCCGCCTTCTAGCAATAGCATTGTTCCAACCTCTGTGTATGTCGCCATATCTCTTTCTCTACTCTTCTGCTTCCCTCTTCCATCTTTTCAGGACTCTCGTGATTACATTGGTCACCACCCGGACAATCCAGCCTAAGCTCCCTGCCTGGAGATACTTAACCTAATCACATCTATAAGGTCCCCTTTGCCACATAAGGTAACATATTCCCAGGTTCTGGGGATTAGGACATGGACGTCTCTGGGGGTCATTATTCAGACAACAACACTGGTCTAATTGATGACTTCCTCATTAAGGAGCTAGGTCTGAAAGGGGTGGGGGTGATGCTGACAGAGACATGAAGATGAATAGGCATGCTTTGTCCTGGAAAAGCTGGCTGACTGGTGGTGGAGACAGACACATAGACAAAGGATGGCAGTACATTGTGAGAAGGACTGTATACAAGAAAGGAATGTCCAACATCAAGAGGAGCGCTGAGGTCAAGTGGAATTGGGAGGTCTTCATAAAACTGACCTTTCAGTACTATCCTGAAGGATGAAACAATTCTACACATGGAGAGAAGATAGAAGGACACCCGGTGCAGACAGATTGTCCTGTGCCAAGATGGGAAGGTGTGGGAGGACCAGTGAGAAGCCGTGGGTGGATGAAGTATGGGGGGCGCCAAGGAGAGGTGAGGCTGGAGAGGCAGACTGGGGCCAGGTTAGAGAGTGCCTAGCACGCCTTCCTTGGGAGTTTATTTTTCATCTTGTAAGCCGTGAGGAGACCACACGGGGTTTTCAGCCAGAGAGTGAGTGTTTTGTAATAAAAATTTGTACCTTAAAAAAGATTAATCAGAGGCCACAGGGGAGGGATTGAATGGAGAAGAGACTCACTCATTAAGTCATTTGTCACTGAGCACCTACTGTGTGCTAGGCACCTTTCTAAATGCTGGATACCAGAAGTAAGTAAAACAAAGCCTGATGGTCATGAAGCTCATATTCTAGTAGGGAAGAAAGGCAACAAACACAATAAATAAGTAAAGAGTGTAGTAGGTTAGATGGTGGTGAATACCAAAGAGAAAATTAGATCAGGAAAGTGGAGTAGCAAGTGTTAGAGGCTTACAATTTTGGATAGTACAGTCCTCAGAGGTTTTGTCAAAAGGTGATATCTGAGTAGACATCTGAAAGAAAGGAGAAAAAGGGTTATGCAGGTATTTGGGGGAAGAGTATCCCCAAGCAGAGCAAACAGCAAGGCAGAGACTCTGAAGCAGGAGTGTGTCTGGCCTGTTAGACCGGTAAAGAGACCAGTATAACTGGAGCAGAGTGAGAACAGAGAGGGGGGATGTGGTCAGAAAGGTGGTTGGGGTCATAAGATGATTGCAGTTACAGAAATGATAAGGGTCAAAAGCTAAACCACCACAGGGACCCTGATGAAGAATAGTAGATATAGTCAAGAAATATTTCTTCATTAGATAAGCTGGCACTTGGTGTCTGAGTAGAGTACAGAAGGAAGAACAGAAGATTCCGGAGTTGCTACCTGGGGTATCTAGTAGAAGATGATGCCATTAATTGAGATAAGAGAAGCAGGAGGAGGCCGTGTCAAGGAGAAATGGACAGGGTTCAGTTCTGTACTGTGTTTGAGATGTCTGAATGACTTGCAGCGAGAGATGATCATCGGTAATTGAAAATATGCCCCAAGCTCAGAAGAGTGAGCTGGAGGTAAATATTTGGACAAAAATTCTATTTAAATCCATGTCTTAGTCTGTTTAGGCTGCTATAAGAAATAATACCATAAACTGGGTGGTTTAAGCAACAAACACGTATTTCTCACAGGTCTGGAGGCTGGAAGGCCAAGATCAAGGCACCAGCAGATTCAGGGTCTGGTGAGGGCCCATTTTCTG
This sequence comes from Leptonychotes weddellii, assembly GCF_054177405.1. Taxonomy (NCBI): domain Eukaryota; kingdom Metazoa; phylum Chordata; class Mammalia; order Carnivora; family Phocidae; genus Leptonychotes; species Leptonychotes weddellii. The sequence goes on along the minus strand of NC_138373.1, from coordinate 117,733,706 downwards.
GTTCATAGATGGCATCTTCTTGCTGTGTCCTCACATGGTAGAAGGACGAGAGAGCTCTCTGGGGTCTCATATATAAGGGCACTACTCCCATTCAGGAGGGCTCCACCCTCATGACCTACTCACCTCCCAGTGGCCACATCCCCTAATACCATCCTCTTGGGGGTTAGGTTTCAACATATGAATTTGGGGGTGGAGGGGGACATAAACATTCAGACCATCACAATCCATAAAGTGAATGAGATTGGGTGCTCAGCTTGTGTTACGGAGTATGAAAGGAACAAAGGATAGAATGATGAGAAATGTCAACTTTTAAGGACCTGGTGCGAGGAGAGGGAGAAAGTGGAAGAGGAAGCGTTTGGAGTGGAGGGAGGAGAACCCAGCGGAGACAAAGGCAGGTGTCCTGGTCTGTTCCCACTGGTAGCCCAAGACTTTTGGGGCATCAGGCAGCACCTGTGCAAACAGTTTGGCAGCAGGTCATTGCTGGGGGCTCCTGATCACTTTGCCAATAGGTGCCACTGAAGGCCAAGAAGGTCATCGAATTCCAAGGTCAATCTTTAAAAAAAAAAATGGCTTTGGCTTTTCCTCTTGCTTCTCTTTCCTCGATCCCTGAATCGAATCTCCTCCTTCTGCCTGCTTTCTCTTTCTTTCCCCCTTCTCTTCCCTCCCTGCTGCCCTCACCTCCATGGGCCATTCCTTAGCTTTCAGATGGCACTCAGAGATAGTTTTTTGCTCTCTGATATAGCTCTTAGTATTAAGAAAACATTTAGTCACACAGGTCAGATTAACATTTATTTCATACCCCAAAAAACGTCTTTGAAGATAATTTCCCATTCCTGGTTTTCTTTGTTCTCTTGTGGGTTTTGGGGGTGGTTTTTTGGTTTTGTTTTTGTTTTTTTCATTAACGGTTTCAGCATCAGTCATGCACAAAATTCAGTCTTCTCTGCTTTGGGGTCTTCATGAAGTCAATATTTTCTGAAGGCAGAGACCATGTGTTTTGAGCTGCTATGGAGTGTGTCCCTGTGGGCCTCGGGCCTGGGCTGTGTCAGGGGGGCGTGCCAAAACTCAGTCTCACTCTCTCGCTCGACTTTTCCAGTCCCGGCAGCTGTCACCAACCTGAGGATCACGGAGAACTCCACCAGACACCTGTCCTTCAGCTGGACCACCTCAGAAGGGGAGCTCAATGGGTACAACATCTTTCTGTACAACCCAGATCGAACACTTCAGGAAAGAGCTCAGGTTGACCCACAAGTCCAGAGCTTCTCTTTCCAGAACTTGCTACAAGGCCGAATGTACAAAATGGTGATCGTAACTCACAGTGGGGAGCTGTCTAATGAGTCTTTCATATTCAGTAGAACAGGTAAGGCCCAGGGCCAAGCAGGAGTATAGAGCGGGGAAATTGTCTCAGTATTCACTGGCTTTTCTGTGATGTGTCCTTCGTTTCCTATTCTATATATGATCTAGCTCTATATGAATCTTGTGACCTTCAAGCTTTTTGACCCTAAATCAGACCTTTGATTCTGTACCAGAATAGCTTTTGCACTGGCTTCTGCTCTGTTGCTACCACTCATGGACATCATAGAGTTTGGTGGAACAATGAGTCTGGCTCCTCTTTGCGCCAGCAAACTGCCGCAAGAGGGTTGTAATCCACTGTGGCTCCATTCAAGCCGTACCCCTTGGGTTCCTACAAAGCATGCATGGAGGGGAGGGCAGGTCCAGGGAAGGGCCGCTGCGTGAAGGACCAGGCCGTGAGTGCTGAGCCATAGAAACACGGCACAGCGTGAACTGACAGAGAGAGAGACATCTCTCCGGGCTGCCAATGAGAAACGGAATTGACTCTTTTTCCATACTTTGAGTTCATTATCTTATTTTTCTATTCAGTTATTTTTCTTTTCTCATTTGACAATAGTTTTTGAGAGCTTTGTAGGCGGGGCACGGGGCTCACTGCTGGACTCTGACCGTGAACAGTGCCGATGAGGCCCCTGACCCGTTGAGCTCACATTAGCGCAGGGTGGGGGGGAGGGGGAAGACTGCAGATTTTTAGGGGAGAGGACTTGGGGACCCCTTCGAGTCTATGCAAGGAAGAAACAACATGTGACAGAGAGACTTGACAGGACAAGATACTACTTTAGACAGAGAAAGCATTTCAGCTGAGCCCTGCAGGTGAGGGGAGCCCTGCATCCCAGGTGCCCAACGGAAAATCTCAGTGTGTTTTGGGGAAGGGAATGAAAATGAGCAACAGATCCAGATCCGCCTAGACCCTGAGTAGAATTGCCTCAGTGTTACCACTTCCAGGGCGATCTGCCCCCTGCACATCTTCCCTTCTCTGCTCATTAATGTTTAAAGCTCCTCCATCAAGAGACAACAGTCTCCACTCTCCAGAGAATAATGAAGCTTACGTACCCACGGGACAGGTGCTAGTGTGTCTAAGTAACACAGTGGTAGCCGTGACTGTTAACACCCTCTTCCCAAGTGAGGCTCGACCGATATAGATGTGGGTAGGAAAGAGCTGAGGGAACTGAGAGCCTACGAGAGGGCAGGTGTGGGGGGGTGGGGAGCAGAGAGACCCAGAGGGGGATGTGAGGGAGTGAGGGGCCTGGTCAGTGAGATGGGCCAGCCTGGAAGGGGACCAGTTTTAATAAATCATTTCTGAAGATCTCATTTTAGATGCTTATCAGACTACATGTGGCAAGCATACAGAAGTCACCACCTAGGGTGGGTTTTTTTTTTTTTTTAAGATTTTTATCATTTATCGGAGAGAGAGTGAGCGAGAGAGAGAGAACAAGCCAGGGTGAGAGGCAGAAGGAGAAGCAGACTCCCGCTGAGCAGGGAGCCCAACGTGGGGCTCGATCCCATGACCTGAGCCGAAGGCAGATGCTTAACCACTGACTGAGCCACCCAGGCGCCCCCGTGGTGGTTTGCTTTATTTTAATTTGTACCACATCTCTAGGCCACACGCCCCTAAACCCAGGCCCTGAAATACAGGCCAGATCTGACTCTACAATGGGGACTACTTAACTATATGCCCAACATCACACATATTCTCACCTGTAGGCCAAATGCCTTTGTTACTAACTCTTGTTCTTAGTAAAGGTTTTCACTGTGTTTAAGTCCCAGCTTCCGTGAGTAACCTCAGAGGATCCAACCGGAATATGACAGACAGTCTCTGGTTCAGCTGGAGTCCGGCCTCCGGGGACTTTGACTTTTATGAGCTGATTCTCTACAACCCTAATGGCACGAAGAAGGAGAACTGGAGAGACAAGGACCTGACCGAATGGCGTTTCCATGGCCTCATTCCTGGAAGGAAGTACACGCTGTGTGTGGTAACTCACAGTGGGGACCTCAGCAACAAGCTCACGGGCGAGAGCAGAACAGGTAAGAAGCCCGGTGGCCAAAGGCTAGTATTGGTGGGACCACATTCAAGATATGGTTTTAATAGGAAGAAAGGAAATCAATAATGGTGTGCCACGTGCTAGCCCCTGAACTTGGGGAGGCACTATGATACAGTGGATAAAGGAAACAGACCTTATCCACAAACATACCACGAAAGATCTAGGAAAAAGATCTAGGTCCTTAGCTTAGCTCTGTGACTTACCCATGTGAAGCTAGGAAGGTCTTTGAGCCTCTCTAAGTCTCAGTTTTCTTATCTGTAAAATAGCGATAATTGTATACATCATCATTGTGTTGCCATGGCAATGCTTCCCAAATATTTTATTTCCTGGGCATATGCAGATGTTAGTCTGTATGCCACCCTGGGGTCAATGAACAGGGCTATCTGGACATAATTGTCTGTGGACTATAGCCCTCACACCTCAGAATCTAATGGAACCAAGATCTTCACACATGTGTAACCCATTTGGGGTCCACTCCTGCTCCACAGAACCCTGGTAAGGAAACTCTGGTTATGAAAATTAAAGAAAATGTGCATAAAACATTTGAGGACAGTACCTGACACATAGTAAACACTATAGATAGGAGCTTCTATTATTAGATTTTCATTATATCTCTTCCTCCAAAGTACATTAAAGTATGTCTGATGTCACTCAGCTCTCTTGTCTGCATATGTTATGGCACAGATGTGTTTATGTGATTTTTTTCATGTTCTCCTACATACAGCCCCAACTCCTCCCAGTCTTATGTCATTTGCTGATGTTACAAACACATCCTTGGCCATCACCTGGAAGGGGCCACCAGACTGGACAGACTATGATGACTTTGAGCTGCAGTGGTCCCCCAGAGATGCAATCACGGTCTTCAACCCCTACAGCAATAGGAAATCAGAAGGACGCATCATATATGGTCTTCGTCCAGGGAGATCCTATCAATTTAGTGTCAAGACTGTCAGTGGTGACTCCTGGAAAACCTATAGCCGACCAATATTTGGATCCGTGAGGACAAGTATGACATGTTTTGCTACTCTTGGTTCTCAGATGGAGGGAGGGGGAAAGTATGTGTCGCGACATCTTATTCCAGTGAGGCTTGGTTTAAATCCACATCTTTACTTGGGATTGATTAGATGTGAATTTAGGCAGAAATCAGTATAGACTTGTTCATTCCTTCAACATTAACAGCAGTGGACAATAAAGAAATTATCTCTGCCCTCATGGAGCTTGCGGTTCAGTGGGAAGTGTGAGGAAGGAAGTATTTGGCTCTATAGAAACTCATGGTAAGGGCATCTGACCCAATACAAGAGAGTTTCCTAGAAGAAGCAGCCTCCAAATCAAAACCTAAGGAAAGGGTAAGATTCACCAGGTAGATATGAGGAAAGAAGTGGAGAATATTCTAGGTAGAGAATAAAATATTCCAAGACCAGGCAGGACAGAGGAACAGAAAGGAGTTTAGTTGACCACAGCATAAAAGGTGAGGATTAGGAGAATCAGGTCATAAAATGTCTTGAGAACCATGGTAGTGACTGTAACTTTATCCTCAATCAGTTGGAGTCACTGAGGGATTTTCAGCCAAGAAATCATAATCAAATTTGCACTGTAAGAAGTCACTCTGGGTACAGTGTGGAGACTGAAAGGGGCAAACTAGAAACAGAGGGATCAGTTAGGACACATGGCTATAAATCCTAAAGATAAAAATACTTCAACAATGAAATATATATCAGTTTCTTCCCAAAGGCATTTTGGGATAGATAAAACAAACCTCAAAGAAACAAAGGTTTTCAGTATAGGAACCTCAATCCAAATATTTATTTTTCAATAAGACCACTATGTGTAGTTTCTAAGATCAGATCAGATAGTTAGTGGTTATTGATGAAATATATAGTTGAAAAGTAGAAATTTAAGCAGGTAGTTGTTTCACCTAGTCAGCAAACATTAATGTTATAGTCATTATAACTTGCACTCCACCTTGTATCCAGAGAGCAGTTTGAAATCAAATAGTTGAGTGTCAAGAGAAATAGGTGAGAAAGAACTAAGAACTTTCATTTATGGCAAGCTCAGGATAGGTTTTTGGTGGCTTATTGTGGGCTTATTGAACAGGTGTTCAATTTAAGAACTCAGTAGAGGCTGGGCTGATTAGATGGCTTCTGGAGTTCTGTATTCTGTCCTGGGTGCTGGAATCTAAGAGAGGCATCTACCAGATGGGGCATGCCTACAAGGAGAGCCACTGGCAATGTTGTGTTTTATGAAGAATGGCTGATGGAACTTTGAGGATTGCATTAGATAGGATTGGGTTTGGCTGTGGGTAACAGAAAACCCAAGATAACAGAGAGTTAAACAACAGAGTTTATAATTCTCATGTAGAATCATTCCATAATTCCGTGTCTCACACATACGCTCCAGCCACGATGAACAACTTGCAATTCCTGATCTTCCACCTTCCCACCCCACCCTGGGTGTCTGGGTTCATACTTTTCTCTGCCTGGAATGCCCCTTTCCCAATATCTTGGTGAGGGGTCATCTCTGCCAGGAAGCCTTTGCTAACTCCTACCCACCAGTAGCTCTGGAAAGTTGTCTAGCATTCCACCCAGCACCTTCTTTCTCCATTTCTTCTGGTACATTCTCCTTTCTACCCTGTATTATGGCCGTTTCAGACTCCTCTCCCTTCCTAGAGGTTAGGGCTAGTGCCTAATTCACTTCCGTACTGTTCATAGTCCCTACAAGAGCACCTTGCACTTAGCAGGTACTTATTTCTTAGTGAATGGGGATATGACTGGAGGTCTTAGAAGACACGTGGGCTTGAGAGGCAGAATGGAAAGGGGAGAAAGCTGAGGAAAGAGGCTGAAGCAAACCTCCATATTGTTCTTTGAGCAAATTATCAGAATTATGAATCAGGCAGGGTGTTTCTAAAGACTTGCTCTAAGGCTGCACAGAGAAGGTGCCTTTGGAGTCCAGCTGTGGTTTGGTTTGAAGGATTTTGAAAGATTAACAAGCCGTTAATGTTTGAAAAGATACAAGTACTGCTTGCCTCAAAGTCCAATTCCCTTATCCTGAAAAATCTTCAGGTTGATTTTTTTTTTCTCGAGATCATTCTTATCTAAACTGTTATGACTTAGCTATATATTTTAGACCATGATATGAAACACAAATTCATTCAGTGGCACAAAGATGCCAAGTGTTTCAAAGTCACGATTGTTGAGGACAAAGAGTCCTATGATGAAGGAGAAGGTGTCAGGAGAAGGGGGTTGTATGGCAAATCAGAGCAACAGGTGCTGCTCTGTGAGGGATTACTAGGTCTCCGCATAGTTCCTAAAAGAGCGCTATGATCTATTCTGCAAGCGGGGGGGAGGGCTATTAGTGCCCCCAGCTGTGCAGGCACACAGGCCCCGTGCTTAGAGGGACCCCATACTCCATTTAATATTCTGTTGTCACCATCTTGAAATCTTAATAATGTTTTGAACACAGGGCATTGCATTTTCACTTGGCACTGGACCCTGAAAGTTATGTAGCCAGTCCAGTCTACAAGGTTTATGAACAAACATACATTTTATTTTTTTTTAAGATTTTATTTATTTATTTGAGAGAGAGAGAGCACAAGCAGGGGCAGCAGCAGAGGGAGAAGGAGAAGCAGGCTCCCCGCTGAGAAGGGAGCCCAACTCTATCCCAGGACCCTGGGATCATGACCTGAGCCAAAGGCAGATGCTTAACCAACTGAGCCACCCAGGCACTCCCAAACATATATTTTAATTTGGGGAGGAAGGGCAGGTGGAGAAAAGAGAAAAGGATGAAGTTTGTAGTAGGGACGATAAAGACCTAACAATGAAATGGAAGGGGTTTTTCCTATTTGGTCAAATGTAACTGTCTTTAGCCTTTTTTTTTTTTTAAGATTTTATTTATTTATTTGACAGAGAGAGACACAGCGAGAGAGGGAACACAAGCAGGGGGAGTGGGAGAGGGAGAAGCAGGCTTCGCACAGAGCAGGGAGCCCGATGCGGGGCTCGATCCCAGAAGCCTGGGATCATGACCTGAGCCGAAGGCAGAAGCTTAATGACTGACCCACCCAGGCACCTCTAACCTTATTTTTTTTTAAATCTATCCCCATCGTATGCAGTGCTCTGTGAGCCTTTCTGATGGTTTGATGTGATTGATTAGTGCTATCTGAAAATTGTTACTGTATTTTCTGCTGTGGTTGATGAAACAATGGGCAGGCTTTTTAAATGAAGTATTTGTAAGACTTTTGACTCCTGGAATGAAATAGAGTGCTCTAGACCCAGATTGTCAAGTTCTATTCAAGAGCCTGAAGGCTCCTCAGAAATTCCTAGGGACAGGGGACAAGGCAAGGGAAGTCTTAGGGAGGTCACCCCAGCATAGCACCCCTGACCCCCAAGGCACACTTAAAACACAGGACCAGAGCCCCTCTGACTTAACATATTGGGGAACTGAGAACTTTTCTTTTTTAAATGGCTCAGCCGCTAAAATTCAAATTCAAAAACTACTTACGGAAATCATACAATTTCGCTTCATCGGATGTAATTAGAGATGTAGACCACGTCGCTGGTTGGGGAGGCCTAGAGTTTGGTGAGTAACCTGCGTGGTCAGGTCAGCTAGGTGCTTTTCTGTCAGACTGTACCTCTTACTCCTTGTGGAGTCACTCGCACCCACTCATGAGATCATGACTGATCTTCATTGAGTCCCTACTAGGCCAGGCACTCTGTCGGGCAGAAGAAACTGACTGACCACGAGCATAGGGGGTGGAAGAGCATGGTGTATACAGGGAACCGTCAGCAGTTTAGGTGCCTGGGGAGGATGGCATGTGAGCAGGGAAGGCAAAAAATGGAAGAGGGGGAGAGCCAGGGCCTAGAGGGTGACAAGGAAGCAATGACAGGTCTTAATTTTCTCGTAGAGCTAGCATTTACTGAGCAATTACTATGCCAGGCGTGGTTTTCTAGGTGGCTGTGCCTGGTTCAACTCACTGACCCATCACAGTCCCCACAGGAAGTAGATACTCTTATTAATTTTCCCACCTTACATATGTGGCCGCAGACACGGTAAGTAACTTGCTCAAGAAGCCACACCTGGTAAACAGAATCTGAATTCAGACAGGCCGAGCTGCCCTTTTAACCTTCTGGCTGCTCAGCCCCACCTTCCATCTGACTTCTGCCCCTTAATTTTAGTGCCCACGCTAAATTTAGTATTTGTGTTTCCGATCACATTGGCACTGGGTGATTTTCTGAAGGGACAGCATTTTAATTGTTAATGGTTCTCAAAGTGTGGTCTGGGATGCAGCAATTCCTCAGGAGATCCCTAAGAATTTTTTTTTCCTTGAAAAGCAATCCAAATAAATCTTGAGAATTACTGTTGTAGATCTCAGAGCACATTGGGCACAAAGGAAATGAGGAAAAAAAAAAAAAAGTGTGTCTCCCAGAGTTGTGACGTGTCTGTCCCTCTCTGTCCTGTAGAGCCGGACAAGATTCAAAACCTGCACTGCCGGCCTCAGAACTCCACAGCCATCGCCTGCTCTTGGATCCCTCCTGACTCTGACTTTGACGGGTATAACATTGAATGTCGGAAAATGGACACTCAGGAAGTTGAGTTTTCCAGAAAGCTGGAGAAAGAGAAATCTCTCCTCAACATCATGATGCTCGTGCCCCATAAGAGGTACCTGGTGTCCATCAAGGTGCAGTCGGCCGGCATGACCAGCGAGGTGGTGGAAGACAGCACTATCACAATGATAGACCGTAAGTGTTTCTGGAGGTAATGCACGGAGCGAGCCCGGCTCTACGGCGGCCTGTACCGCCGTGTGCGCGGGCACACAGCTCACCTCCCCGTTAGCGAGGCTCGTGGTCACTTGCAAAAGGGAACCTGAAAGCCTCCGGGATGCGGAAACGTTTCTCCGTACGTAGGTGAAGCATCCCGGCAGCAAACAAGTGCAATAAATGATCTTCGAGTACTTGAATGAGTTAGTGTTTCAATACATCACTTTGCCTGATGGAGTTAGAGCTATCGGGGAGCTTCTAGGCAATTCGGTGCTACAACTTCAGGAAATCCTGCTAAGGAGCCGCCTCTTTCATTATGTTTAACGTGCCTCTGGCAAGTCACTTCCTCTGCCTACTTCCCTCCAGGAGAGGAAGAGGAGGTCTTCTTGATTGCAAGTTTCAAACACAGACGCGCATGCGCCGCGCACACACGCACACACGCACACACGCACACGCACATCCCGATGTAGGTGAGTGGAGACCTTCATGTCACTGATGGTTGTTTCTGTGGAAGAGCAGAGTCCTGACTCCCCTGGGTTCCTTCTCCATCCTTTTCAGGGCCCCCTCCTCCACCTCCACATATTCGGGTGAATAAAAAGGATGTGCTAATCAGCAAATCTTCCATCAACTTCACTTTCAACTGCAGCTGGTTCAGCGACACCAACGGAGCTGTGAAATACTTCACGGTGGTCGTGAGAGAGGCTGAGGGTAAGTGATCCCGGATTCTCTGCTTCATCAGAGGTCACCGTGGCAGCTCTGTCTGTGACAAGTTTTGATGAGTAGAAAACTCAATTTTGATAGACTTCTGCCCTATCTCCGCTGGATGCTGGGAGATTTTGTTACAAAAACCTGCTCAAAGGCTCTTTCAGCAGTAAAGCCTGTTATTCACTGGATTTAACTATGAAATGGGTGAATAATAACACTAGCAACTGCAGCAATAGCATAAATACCCATCACGTAGAGAGGCTTTGCGATGTGCCAGGCTTGTTGGAAGAGCATGGATTCTGCAGTGATTTGCACAACCTTCACTGCTCATTCAGTGCTGATGGCTACTTTTTGGTTCTGCCATCAAGCAGCCGGATGCTTCAGTGTCTTCCCCGCCCCAGTCTCCCAACACCTCAAGGAAGCACGCGCTTCCAAACCACCCATCGATTCACAAAAAACATTCAAGAGCTAAAAAGCGGGAAAAGATGATCCCGAAAGGTGTTCTTCCTTTCTCTACTGAATTTTCAACAGTAAATTTCATCTTCTAGTCGACCAAATTATTCCATGTCTACCTAATTCCTACGGGCCAGGCAGATAACTAGGTAAGAGTTGTAACAACGTTGCATACAACCTCAAGTATGATTTTTTTAGAGCTTCTTCTGTTGGCATTTGTGAAACCATCTACAGGAGTGTCACATTTGCCACTGAGGTTTTGTGCCCTATTTCTCCAAAACAGATGTGTGTGTCTGCAGTGACATCATATATTTGACGTGTCTTATATTTTCCAAAATTGTTTAAGGTGCTACACATCCCTGGCTATTTTAACCCATTTGTGGGCAGTGAGAAACTTTACGCCTGACAAATGCTGGAGGGGTTCCTAGGCTAAACAGTATTTTAGTCTCACGGGGTATCTAACGGTCCGTGTGCTTTGACATTTTATTTAATTGTACTGAAGTTGGTTATGCATAATTAATTAAATAATGTCAAGGGTCAGGGGTGCATCCCAGATTTCCTTACATCTCATAAATAGATATATTGACTTATATCTACAGATAAGGATTTAAGAGAGAAATCAACAAACTATGCAGCGATTTTTAGCTTTAGTGAAGATAATGGTTTATTACATGAGTGTAAGGCAGTGACCAAAAGGAAGCCATACCCCGGCAGGCAGCCTTGTGTTCTCCAGCCTTGTGGATTTCAATTATTGATGTCTGTGGAGATGGGCTGTGCTCCCCTGGTGATCTAAGATAGCAATCCATCTCATATAAATGTCTTTCATAGCATATATGTTCATCCTAAAGGCAACATTCCTTTTCAGTTACTGCCAACAAGGTAATATTTCCAAGACCCACTCATTTTGAACATATTTTATTAAACAAGAGTCCAGATGTGGTGAACCCCTGCAATACCACCCCTTGAAGTGCACTGTAAATGGTATCCTATCTCTATAATATTTACCTTCCTACTTATGCTTTCCTCCAGCCAACATCAAAACGAGTTTGCAGTGCCAAAACACACAGCAGGCTGGGTGGACAGGGAAGAGTTCTGGGAAGCGTGCTGCACGAGGGGCCAAATTCGAGCCAGGATTAAACTGTACTCAAGATAACAGAGAGCTGTACACAGAGCCACAATCAGACTGGGTGTGGCACGTGGAGCGTGCCTGTGGGTGACTGCTCTGGCCTTGAACTTGATTTCTCTTATCTCTTCCTTATTTCCTAGGTCATCGGGATTTCCTTATTAGCTCAGCTACAATGGTCATTGGCAAGGCAGAGAGCTTATTGAGTGGGTTGACTTTCACAGTGGGGAGTGTCCAGCTTTCTCGGGTTCTGGAACACATTTATCGTCTGATGCAATGAGTTAACCGCTCAAACACACATATTTTATTTCCTAGAAAAATGATGGGTGTGTGTGTATATAAACCCATGTACGTGTGTGTGTATAAAATGTTGTATACACATAGACTCTATTTTTAATTTTTACTTTAGAAGAAGTGGATTGAAACTAATTTCATTAGGAGACTTTCACCGCATCCTTGAAGATCAAAGTGTCTGCCCTTTGGACCCGACCGGAGATGGTGGGAGAGAGGAGGCAGACTTAGAAGCCTAGGGAGAGATCCCTGAGGTCACTGAAGTCAGGAGGAAGTCAGTGGCTCACCGTGGGTTTCTCCCTGCAGGCAGTGATGAGCTGAAGCCGGAACAGCAACACCCTCTGCCCTCCTACCTAGAATACAGGCACAACGCCTCCATCCGGATGTATCAGACCGATTACTTTGCCAGCAAGTGTGCTGAAAGTCCTGACAGCAACTCCAAGAGTTTTAACATTAAGCTGGGAGCAGAGATGGAGAGCCTGGGTGGAAAATGCGATCCCAACCAGCAAAAATTCTGTGACGGGCCGCTGAAGCCGCGCACTGCCTACAGGTTAGAAGCATTACCATCATTTTGCAAGAAGGGACATGCTGCAGGAGCGGGGGCTCAGCTGTCTGGGTGCCTGATGCGTCTGAGCTCCTGTAGATTACTACCCAGCATTACGACAGTGCTGTGCATGTTCCTGGGTAGTTTATAAAAGCTGTGTTCCTGCCTCCATTCACAGGTAATGTGTAAAGAAGGCCTTCGGTGTTGTGCAAAAGCTCCAGTTCATTACACGAAGACTTGAAGTTCCTTAATAGATGGTTCTTTCTCCTCAAACTTCTTTAATACAATTCAACAGTTTATTTACCATGTTAATGACTGTGAAAGTGTCCAAACAGAAAGATTAAGTTTAGGGAGACCCAAGAAAGATAGGGTTTCATCTTCTACTTCTAGTGAGGGCTGACATTACACTTATTTATTTATCTTCTAAGGCATGAAAAGATGAAAGTGCTCTTTGGTCCAGACAGAACTCTCAAAGGCAAAATCTCCTGCATGTACGGGAGTACCCTTTCCTCCTGCTAGGCTGACAGATGAGAAGGAGCAGCCATTTGATTTGGCCCCAGGAAGCGGTACTGAAGCCAGCAGGCCCTTCCCGCCACGGGCGTTGACAGTGCCCTTGGTCTGCACTGTGCTCCCCGAAAGCAAGTATAAGCAGAGGTACACAGCATCCCCAACCAGAATCCTCAAGAAAAAGAGAATCTCGGCCGCCATCTTGGATATAAGCTGTAGGCATCCAAGATCAGTGCTTCTGCAGAGGCTGTGTTGTCTCTCTTGGGTGTTGGCAGAGCTGACATCCAGTCAGTATGGCAGCCAGTCAGGTTCTCTGTGGGCCAGGGTCTATTCTGTTTAGTCGGTGCCCAGGGCTTGCTGACTCTTACATATTTTAAATATCTCCGCTGAGTCTCCGCAGAGACTTTCCTGCAGGCTCCATGAGGGACGATGACATGGCATCACACCTGAGAGCATTCTCAGCCCCTCCCTGGAATCGACGTGGGCAGGCTGACAGTTTTCCTAACCCGGAGGACTCACTTTGCAGGAGCTCTGTAGCTACGCCTCTGCCCAGGGCTCACCACAAAAATGCTATTGCTACCCCAGCCAAGGTCAGCATCTCCAGAGGAAACACGCACAAACGTAGTAGTGATGTTTCCTTCAAGAAGAGACCCTAGGAGCCTACCTGAAGGAGGGGAGAGCTCAGACAGGGCAAAGGAGAAAAATGTAAGAGAGAGCAGAATGAGGGAATCCTTCAGTTTCTATAAGAATCAAGAGATGCCTCAGGTCCTGGGTCACATGGGCTCAAGGAAATTTGAGCAAAAGTCTCCCAAAGGCTCTACTTGATTTGTGAGTTAGTCAGTGGAGGCTGTTTTTTGTTTGTTTGCCTTCTGAAAGAGAGGGAGAGAAGATGACTCCTTACTTCATTTAAGAGAGGGGCAGTGAGAAGCTATAGACGGCTCCTGTCGGCCCCGAGCCCACCACTCCCGGGCACCCGCCTTCCCATCCCTAACAGCTGCCCAGGCCTGGGAGATCCCGCATGGAGTCCAGGTGCGGCCACTTAGCCGTGTGACCTCGGAAATGCATTTCAATTCCCAAACCCTCTCTTCTCTCATCTGCAGAGGATCCCTCAAAACTGGTCATGTCCCTTCTAGATGAAGGTCTTCCAGTGGTCCCCATTCACTTCCAGGAGTAAGTGAAGATTCCAGAGCAGGGCACAGAAAGCCCCCGCCATCGGCGTCCTGCCTGCCTCTCCCGCTTTGCCTCCCACCATCTGCCGCAAGTACGCCCTGCCTTTTGCTCCCCTCACTTCCTTTAAATGTGACATACCTCTCTTATACCTCTGAGCCTCTACACATTCTTTTCTATTTGGGATGCTCTCCCCTCCCTTGACTGGCTGGTGCATCCCTTCATACACCTCAAAAGCCAGCTCAGCCCTCATTGAGCCCCACATTACCCGCCCCCCGCCCCCGGCACCCGTCAGCCCATCAAGCTGCGCTGGGCAGGTGGCCCCCACTCCGTTTCCGCAGCAGCGCTCAGACCATCCATCCCTCCAGTCCTCTACTCACCAACATCTTTTAGCTCTCTGACGAGGGTTACCTGCCCTCTTCACTAGACTACGAGAGTTTGCAGTCCAATAGAGGAGACAAAACAATATGACAAGTACCTGGCCCCCAAGAGGCGCTCATTCGATATTTGTGAAGAAAGAAGGGAATGAGCCAAGATGCTCTATGAACAGTTACACATTCTTATTATACCTTAATCAACTCAGGCCATACTTATTTGCTTTCTAGAAACACAGCTCTCCGATATTTCTCCACATTTGGTTCAGTCCCGTGAAAAGCATGCCGGGCAGATAATGCTTGGTAAGAGGAGGCCTAGCCTTTCAAAGTAGGTGGGGGAACCTCATGCTAAGCGGTGTCCTGTGTGGCTGCTGACCCCGAGCTTAGTGCAGTCAGAATTCTGCCTCTCTCAAGATGACGATTGCCACAGTGACCCTCGATGCTGTCAGGCATCTTTTTTTTTTTTTTTTCCGGAGAGAGAATAGGTAGACAGGAGAGAACACGGGGGGAAAAATAGGATTGAAAAGAAATGGGAAATGCTAGGTTTAGCTGCTTTGCATATTTATTATGTCAACGAATGTAATGTGTTCCCAGTTGTTACTGGGTTCCTGTTATCTGGGTGTATAATTAGCGTCATTCCATATAGGAAGAGAAAGGGCAGATCATGATGGGTGGGAGGCAGTTTGGAGGTTAGCAAAGTGCTGATCTGGTTTTGTTTCTCTTCTAAATAGAATAGCAATGTGACCACGAGCAGGTAGTCAGCTTCTCTTGACCTCATTTTCCCCAAATGAAGGAAATTGAACCACATGATCTCTAACTTTGTGCTATAGATATCTGATTCTGGACACATATAAAGTTGAAATCATTACTATCATATATCTGTTTATTAAAATAATCTTATTCAGATATATATATACAGAAGCATCTGTAAAATATAGGCAGAAATGTTGAAGGACATGAGGGTAAACAAATGCTGTCAAGGTTCAAAAGGCTTCTTGAAGGAGGTAACATTTTAGCTGAGCATTAAAAAGTAAGGAAGGATTTGAAAATATGGAGAGAGGGACAGAAGGAGATTCCGGGTGGAGGGAAGAATGAGAGTCCAAGTGCAGAGGAAGAAATACACAGACTGTTTAGAGAAGAGCAAATAGTCCAGTTTCAAATTGTGGGGAGAGCATGAAAAGAGGTAGCAGGGAAGACAAGCCCAGGAAGATAGGGGATCTGGAAGATCTGGGACAGGATCGGGGTGGGGGGGTACGGTGCTAAATGCTGAGCTATGGAAGTGGTGGTGGTGTCCATTTTTGGAAAGGGTTTAAGAGCAGAGTTCCTCTTGATCCCACTAAGTTTAAGGTAATCCTCTACCAGGTCATGATCTCCTTCCTGGGTTCCTAAAGGTCCTTATTCATTGGCATCCATATTGTATTTTGGGTTTTGCACCTAGAATTTCAGAACAGAACATGTCAATGTTGTTGTATCCAGGGTTTTTAATTTACAAATGAGGAAACCAAGGCATAAAAAATTTTAGGGGCCATTTATCTAATCAGGAACAGAGTGCTAGCTAGACCTCAGACCCTCTGCTTCCTAGCCTGGGCCCTTTTTACCATCCCTCCCACAGAAGTCAGAGCTGTTAAACCAAAACTAAGCTGAGAGGAAATAAGAGAAAGAAATCTGGACTAGGATTCAGAAAATACAGAGTTTGGTTTTCTTACACCAGCTTTCTCTGTGATCTTGAGCAAGACACGGAATCTCTCCAAGCTTCAGGTTCCAAATCTCTGAAGTAATATCATAAGCTCCCTTGTTACATGGGAGACACTGGAGATGCTCAAATAGAACCATGTTTGTGAAAGTTCTTCCACACTTATAAATCATTATACCAATATAAGAAATTCTTTTCACCAGAGAGACTCATTTCAATTTCCAAAAGTACAATGCATTAGCAACACACACCAACTCCTCACCTTCCCACTTAACACAAGCTGACTGCTTGTTACCCTTCAGGGACATCTCACGATACTTCCATCAACAGCCTGTTATTCCTGGAAGTACAACTTTTGACGGGAAAGCAGCTTTTAGAGATGGAAATTATAGATGTGGTTGATCAATATCGTCCTGCTCATTTTATAAGATGGCATTTGGACGTGGGCATGAGTTGGAAGGAGGGGCAGAGGGGCAGAATGATTCACCCTGGCCTGATACTATTTCAGCATTATTACAGGGCGTGCCCAGAAACTTTTGGGTTAAATAAATCTAGATTTTTTTTTTTTTAAAGGAAAAAGAGATGTCCATTCACTTTCATAGGATTTAAATTAACACTGGGAAAGTTTCCCCATATAAATCAAGCCTGATAGTCTCAGCAAACCTACAGTTGAAAAGAGAAAGAACTCAAGAGCTGGCCTGAGCCGGTCTTTTTTTTTTTTCCTGAGGCAGTCTTTAACTTAGTGCAGGGATGCTCTCCTACAGCTTCTCTGAGAGCTGGTTCTCCTTCAGCCTCTGCGTAAATACCCTCAATGACTGGGAGCTCACTACCTAATGCAACAGCTCATACTCTAGATGTTGCAAAGCAACTTTATGTTCCCAAACTATACCTCCCTGTGACCTTTCAGCCTATGGGGCTTCACTCTACCTTCAAGAAGAAAAATAATGTCTGTTTCCTCTTCTATGTGAGAATTCCTTAAATCTGAAGTCAACCATCATGTTCTACTAAGTCTTTCCTGTTGTCATTGTCCTGTTTAATCACCTCGAACGGTCTCTAACCCTTCCTAAGATATGTCCCCAGAAACTGAATGCAGCCCTCCAGACTGGCCTGACTCACCCAGGGAATATGAGACCAAGGTTCTCGGACAGGGACAATAGACTTTTCATCCAGGCTGAGGTTACAAATTTATCTTTTCATAGCTGCATCTTGCTGGTGTATTGAATTTAGGACCAGCTAATCTCTGGGCACCATCCCACATGGATATGTGGATGGCCACCTCAGCAGCTCTCTTTAGGCCCATCCTGAATTCCTCCCTTCTCCTCTTCAGGCTGGGCCCCATCTGGTCCTTCCTTTCCATGCTTTCCCAGTGTGGTCCCCTCTGCCGGAACACAAGCATGGCTGCCTCCCTCACTTTCCTCTGATTTCTAATCCAGAAGCCCTCCACTGACCATGCTGAATAGGGCAGTTCCCCACACCCATCGCCATTGCTATCCATTTCCCTTACTCTCCTCTTTTCTTTTTCCTGCTATTCCATATCACCATCTGGCATATTAAATTTGTGTAAATGTTATCTGACTTCTAATACCAGAGAATGTAACCTCTGTGTCCCTTGCAGTATCCCCAGATCCTAGAACAGGGACCGGCACATAGTAGGGGCTCAGTAAATATTGGGTGAATGAATGAATAAATGCGTGAATGAACCTGGGTCTATCTGATTCCGTAATTCATGTCCTGCCTAGCATACATATGGACCAGGTGCCCACCCTATGGCTCCGTGAACACATTTTCTGGTCAGCTCTCCTGTGGTCAGCCACTGGCACTTAAATAAATCGGTTTTCCTTTCAGAATCAGCATTCGAGCTTTTACACAGCTGTTTGATGAGGACCTGAAGGAATTCACGAAGCCACTCTATTCTGACACATTTTTCTCCTTGCCTATCACCACTGAGTCAGGTAAGACAGGTAGCCTCCCCATCTACCCGCATAGTCTCCAACTGCCATGTCACTTACAAGGACCTCCAGTGGAGAGATCTGGTGACTTGGCTGATAGTGAGGGGAACATGCATTTTTCACTTGGAATTTAATCTTTATGGGATCCTGGATGATGTGGATTAGAGAAATTCCTCCTACTTCTAAAGGAGAATGGGCTGAATGGGCATTAATCTTGAAAAGAAGGTAGAAGTATCAGATTTTTTTGATTAAAATGAAGTTTTTAAAAATAATGGGTGAAAAACATTCAAATTAGGAGCTTGCACAGGCCAAAATATAAGTACAAAAGGCTTTCAGTCATAGGTGGGAATATATGAATGCACAAACATAGAAATGCATAGAAAAAAAAGACTAGAAGAAAAAACACCAAAGTATTAACAATGAGGGGCGCCTGGCCGGCTCAGTCGGTAGAGCATGCAACTCTTGGTCTCAGGGTCATTAGCTCAAGTCCCACGATGGATGTGGAACCTACTTAAAAAAAGGATTAACAGTGAATATCTCAAAGTAGTGGCATTATAGGTGATATTTTTTCCTTTTGCTTATTTTATGTTGCTTTTGCACCATAAGAAAATGTTAAAAGACTTTACATACGTTTAAGAAAGAAACTTCTCTAGAGTTTTAGAGGGAAAGCCTGAAAAATAACACTAGGTAATACTTACTAAATGAAATACTTTCACATGAAGACATGAAATAGTTTATCCAATCTTCACTACAACCTTCTGAAGTAGATACTATTATCATCCCCCATTTTAAAGGTGAAGACCTGAGGCACCAAGAGGTTTAAGTAACTTGCCCAGGATAGTAAAGCTGAATATGGGCATTTTCTGCTGGAGCCCTAAACCTCTGTACTGCATTGCCTCAGAATATAACCATCATGCTGAGAATAGCATCATGTTTCAGCACATTGTTCCTTGAGACCGTCATCTGTCCCAGCCTGCCCCTGGAGCCAGGGTTCTACAATGCTTGGTCTCAGGAAGTTCTTCTTCATAGCTAAAACAGTCTCTCATGCTGCATGACAAAAGATGACTCAGCCTCACAAACACTCCCATCTATTTATGCCAAATATAGGGATAATCTCCCACTTTTCAAACCAAAAAGGGATCAGAGCACAGTTAAGAGGATTTATATGTGTTTGCTTATAATTTAGTGTTAAGCAGGGGCATTATAAACACAATTCTTTCCTATTTGAAAACAACAAAAATTGCATGCAGTTCAGTAAAGGAAGGTAATAAACATATATCCAAAAAAGAATATTAACCCCATTAAAAGAAAAATGATTGTGTTGATTTAATGAGTCTTGAAAAGCAACACTGAATAAACAAATCCAAGGGCTTGAAATGCAAGTTCAACAATGGGCTACTCCGTAGACCTAACTGTAAGAGCTAGAACAGTACAACTTTTAAAAGAAAACGTAGGAGTGAAACTCTGTGACCTTGGATTAGGAAATGATTTCCTCGATATGGCAGCATTAGCACAAGCAACAGAAGGGGGGAAAAGCCAGGTAAATGGGACTTGATCAGAATTTGTGCTTCAAAGGAGACCATGAAGCAAGTGAAAAGACAACCCACAGCATGGGGGAAACTATTTGCAAATTAACATCTGATAAGGGTCGTGTGTCCAGCATGCGTAAAGAACTGTTACCTTACAACTCAATAATACAAAGTCAAATAACAAAGGATGTGAGTAGATGTTTCACCAGAGAAGATACACAAATGGCCAATAAGCACATGACAAGATGCTCAACATCATTAGTCATTAGGGGAAATGCAAATCGGAACCACAGTAAGACACCACTTCATACCCCCTAGAATGGCTGTGATCAAAAGACTATGATGAGGGGCGCCTGGGTGGCTCAGTCGTTAAGCTTCTGCCTTCGTCTCAGGTCATGATCCCAGGGTCCTGGGATCGAGTCCCACATCGGGCTCCCTGCTCGGCGGGAAGCCTGCTTCTCCCTTTCCCACTCCCCCTGCTTGTGTTCCCTTTCTCGCTGTGTCTCTCTCTGTCAAATAAATAAATAAAATCTTTAAAAAAAAAAAAAAAAGACTATGATGACTGTTACCAAAGATACGGAGACATTGGAACTCTCCTACATTGCTTGTGAGAATGTAAAATGGTTTAGCTGCCTGGGAGAACGTTTCTGCAGTTCCTCAAAATGTTAAACCTAGAGTTACCATCTATCTAAACCAGCAACTCCACTCCTAATTTTATACCCAAAAGAAATGAAAACATATGCCCACACAAAAACTTATACACGGACATTCTTAGCCGCGTTATTCATAATAACCCCCAAACAGAGATAACAAATGTCCGTCAGTGGATGAATGGATACTATTCCATACAAGGAGATATTATTCACCTATAAAAAAAGAATGAAATACTGAGACAGGCTGCAACATGGATGAACTTTGAAAACATTATGCTGAGTGAAAGAAGCCAATGACCAAAGACCACATATTTCTGACTCAGTTTATATAAAAGGTCCCAGAATGGGCAAATCTACGAAGACAAAGTAGATTCGTGGTTGCCAGGGGCTGGGGAAGAATGGAGAATGACTGCCAAGAGGTATGGGGTTTCTTTTGAGCGGTGATGACAATATTATAAAATTGAATGTGGTCGTATTTGTAAAACTCTGTGCCAAAAATCATTGAATGATACAATTTACATTGGTGAATTGAATGGTATGGGAATTATATTTCAATAAAGCTGTTTTTAAAATAGGCTACTCTTACCTATTCACAAACTCCCAGGGGTAGGATCATACCAGATAATAAAAATGCAATTTCATTAAAACAGCTCTCAATAATTCACTGGACTTGCCGAAGTCCCCAGTGCTATTATACTTGTTTCATACAAATGAAATAGCATTTTTATCTTGGTGGCAAACTGCTGGCCTTTATCTTGAGTGTCCTAAACCTTACATACAAGCTCCAGTGAGCATAAGATTCCTTTATAGGCCGAACGCCATTAACGTGCAAAGTGTAAGGACGGACCTGTGGTTACGGTGTAGTAGCCAATGCCCCGGCTCCACGGCTGCATGCTCTCACCATCTGATAGTAAATACTGCAGCATGGGCATCGTTCAAACTTTTCTGTAATAACGTTCCTAGGGAGATAAGGTTTCAGTAGCTCTCTTCCTGGTTCTTTAGCACTAATTTTCCTGCCTGGGTTTGCTGTTTCCTCCTGGATTCTTGCAGAGCCTTTATTTGGAGTTATCGAAGGTGTGAGTGCTGGTCTGTTCTTAATTGGCATGCTGGTGGCTGTAGTTGCCTTATTCATCTGCAGACAGAAAGCCAGGTGAGTACAAAGATTCCTTTAGCGATCGATCGGGCTCCCAATTTGAAAGATGCGATTGAAAATGCCCTCTCACCTGAAAAGTAAGAAGGGGAGATGATTTCATTTCTCCAGATGAAATCACCTTTGTTTCTCAAGAAAAACAAGTCAAACCCTCCAACCCTGACTGGCTTTTTTCAGCCCCGCTCCATACCATTGATGAATTTTGCCCTCGCCAAATGACTGAGGGGCCATCTGTAGCTTCGTCTGAACGTGAAACAACTCCTTTTGCTCATGAAGACAGATGTCTGTGAATTGTGCACCCAAGTGCTTTTCTGAGAAATGCTGAAAAGTATGGTTGACATCACCATTTCATGGTCATATTTGCCATGCTAATTTAAGAAGGGACCAAAAAGAACCAAATAGCATGTGGCCCCAAAGCCACGCCCCCTCCTCTTAGGGAATTTATTTGGCACATTGTCCTCCCTCTTGCAGTCATGTCTTGCATCTAAGGTTTACTGGGGTTTTTTTTTTAAGGAAAGTTTTATTGAGAGTGTGGGAAGTGATTATGACCTGTAGCCAAAAACCAGAAGACAAATCTCCAGCTATTGCAGAGATCCGTTTCTGAGTGGGAAAAATCTATTTCTTCTTTATGTTCTTCCTCCCCTCAAAGAGACGTTGGCTGAGTGTAAATCTACATGAATACTGAAAAATCCATATTTGCACAGACATGCACAGCCTCACCATAAATGGAAAAATTTGTTTAAGTCAAGTTTCGTAACCAGACTATAAATCCTCTCCCTTATGTTGCAGCCATGGTCGAGAAAGGCCCTCTGCCCGCCTGAGCATTCGCCGGGATCGACCATTATCTGTCCACTTGAACCTGGGCCAGAAAGGGTGAGCGCCACATTTTCCTACACATAATGTATTGAAAGATGAGTTGATTGTCTTATGTGAGATTTGCTAACGAGGTCTTTCTTCTTTTGGCGTCCTTCACAGTAACCGGAAAACGTCTTGGTAAGAGCAACAACTCATTACTGTGTTATCTGCTTTTGAAATACCACTCGGACTGGGTATGGCAGCGTCCCTTTTCATCAGTAATTTTTTCTCTATTGTATTTTTAACTATAGCCCAATAAAAGTAAATCAGTTTGAAGGGCACTTCATGAAGCTGCAGGCTGATTCCAACTACCTTCTGTCCAAGGAATACGAGGTACGACTCAGACTCAGGGATGCTTCAGCAGTTCTAGTCGCTGCCAGAATTTCCCTCCCAATCTCTCCTGTGGAGTCACAGGCTGATCGGGCTCAGGAGTCAGGATGACGTGCAGAATCCATTCTCTGTGGGATATCCCACCTAGTCTCCGAGGCCAGTCTGATCTCCACAATAGCACAGCCAACGAAGTACTACTTGGGCAAGATGTTAAGGAAGAATGAACAAATCTCAAATGTAAACCTAATTCTGTCAGTTACTTAACCTGGCATTTTGCTTGACTGGGAGACAAGGTGGTGTGGTGACAAGTGCCCAGGCTTTGGATTCGACTCTCAGCTTTGCCACCCGTGTGACCTGGGGCAAGTGAGTTATCTGGTCTGAGCCTCATCTGTAAAACGGAGGTGAGGATGCCTCCTTCGAGGCTCTTGTGGGGATCAGAGCTCCTGCACATCCAATAGGAGGCATTCCGTAAACAGTAGCTATTGTGACATATTCTTAGATCGTTACGTATCTCGAGGACTGTATGATTTGCCTTATTCTATTTCACATTCTCCATTTGCAAACTTCTTTTTGACCTAATAGGATTTGAAAGACGTGGGTCGAAACCAATCATGTGACATTGCACTCTTGCCGGAGAATAGAGGGAAAAATCGATACAACAATATATTGCCCTGTGAGTTTTGTGTTGAAATTTGTAATACTATCTTCCTCCAGCCGTTGCTTCTCTTTTCCAGGAATAAAATGGGGCTGAAGAAATATGGTATAGTTGGATATGGAAGAGCAGAGGCTCTGAATGCCTTTTAAAAGGAATGTTATTGAGCTTCCCTCCCATGGGGTAACAATTCTGAATTCTGGTTAGGAGACGCCTCTCATGCTGTTGACATTTCATCCTGTGGTCCCACTGCTTCTCCCTAACAGCAAAGGCCAGTGTGGGTTTCCTTAAAGTCCCCCGTTAGCGATTATTGTATATTTTTATTATCCCGACCCGATCCGGTGAAGCAATGGAAGATGGTTGTTCTGGATTGTATTCATTCCAGCTGTGAAAGGGAGCTGGCCGCTCCATCAGGCAAATGGTATCATGCTATGAAGGAAAGTGCAGAGGCTGCCTCAGAGAGCATTTGGCTTCTTTGTGTGTTTATGGGCCACCTGTGTGACCTGGGCAAGCCGGTTATCCTGTCTGAACCTCATCTGCAAAATGGAGATGAGAATACCTCCCTGTGGGGTGTTTTGGGGGGGCCGGTTAGAGCTAATGCACGTCAGATACCAAGCATTACATCAACAATAGAAAAATCCTCCCAGGACCCAGTGACAAATCTCTCTCAATCAACTTCCTTCCAGATGATGCCTCTCGAGTGAAGCTGTCGAATGTAGATGATGACCCGTGCTCAGACTACATCAATGCCAGCTACATCCCTGTAAGTGAACCATAAAGCCATAGCGCCTGGGATAAAGCTTTGACAGGTGGCGACCCCGCAGACACCATTCCTCCCACATGCTCCCACTGTTTCAGGTGTGGACGCGTACTGATTTTAGAAGACCGTGTCTGATTGCCATAAAGCCCAGGGTGCGCAATTCTGTCACAGCTAGGGCCCATTTTCACAACGGCTGGAGTGACACGGGATTATAAGGAGCCCAGGAAGCACAGCGAAAGGTGGTTTTCTCTCTGCAGCCCTTAGCCAAGATGAGAGCTCCCTCAGGAAGCTCAATTCACTGCTCACGCTGCCTAGCGAGGGGGAGCTGATTCGACGTCATTTGTATTTTTGAAACCCAAAGACACAGCTCAAAGGTTGTGTCAAACCTTTGGGCTCAGATTCTGGCTAGCGTCCTGCCAGCCTCCCACAGCGCACTACAGTGGAAAAGGCTGCAAGATCAGACAGCTCCAGCTTTGACTCCCCTCTCTACCCCTTGCTGACTCGTGGGCAAGTTAGGTCACCTGTTGGGGGCTCTTGTTTTCTTTTCCAAAAAATGAGGATGGTAATATTTACCTCAAATAGCCATTCATTCACTCAGGAAACCCTATCTAGTTAAGTAGTAACTAGGCGGTCAGAGAAGTCTCAGCAGAGTCGGGCATCAGGAAATGACAAGGTGACGCCATGGGAAACAGGCTAGAGAGACATTGCCTTCTCCAGCACTAACACACATCTGCACCACGTGCGGTCTTGTCCAAATGCAGATTCTGACTCAGTGGGGCTGGGGGGACCCGGGATTCTGCCTGTCTCACAAGCTCCCAGGTCATCCCCCTGCTGCGGGTCTGAGGACCTTTCTCTGGGGAGCAAGAGGCTAGGGTTGCCAGGGGAGCTTCTGGGAGGAGACAACCAGCCGGCAGGGCGGACAGGGTGGATGACAAAGGACGGCTCAGCAGAGCAGGCACCATGCTGAGACGTGGAGGATAAAGAGGGACTGGCCAGATGAGACGCAGGGTTTGGGTGGGCAGGCGCGGGGGTGGCAGAGGTGACACAATGCAGGGGCCCTGAGGAGAGGCAAGGAGAGAAGGAACTTCAGCTTGGAGCTGCGAGTAACTCTGTCTTGCCGGAGTGCAGAGTAAGTGGGCGGAAATATCCTAGCTCCCGGGAGTTGTGGGTCAGATTAAATAAGACCTGTGGAAAGTCCTGACCCACGACGTGTTATATGGTAGATGCTCGATAACCCGTGGTTTCCCTTCCCTGAAGTTTCCCTTGTATCACATCTCTTACCAGCACTCTAATGTCAGTTATCCAAGATGACTAAAACTCTTCTGCACTGAATAGGGGAAGAGCCTGAGGAAGTCAGTCCCTCACACACACACCATCAAGAGTCTACACACACACACACACACACACACACACACCCCAAGAGTGAAGCATTCTCTAGATTATTGCCCGAGTCCTCCATTGCCATTTAGAATAGACCCAGCCTAATAAATGGGAAGTTGGCTCTTAACAATAGTTCAGTGTTCTGGCCTTTTCCTTCCCGCTCCCAAGCCTTGACACTTGTGTTAGTATCTTTTTCTCAAGTCAGGGATCTGGCAAAGACCTATAGATCATCTAATCTACAGAGATAACCCTCTGTTTATCGTTCAGACGAGGCCCATTGTTTTTGACTCTCCGTATTATAAATTCATCACAGGGCAACAACTTCAGAAGAGAATACATTGCTACTCAGGGACCTCTTCCTGGCACCAAGGATGACTTCTGGAAAATGGCATGGGAACAGAATGTTCACAACATTGTCATGGTGACCCAGTGTGTGGAGAAGGGCCGAGTGAGTAAACAGTCTTCCTGACTTCCGAATGTTGCTTAGTGCCGCCACCAGAATGGAATCCTACCCCACCATCAAGAGTTAAACCCCACAAAAGCCAAGGAGGGATCATGTGAGAACATTGCTAGTGAATTAAGCCACTCAGTTATGAAAGGCTCACATGGGCGATGCCCACTTCTGATTCTGGGCCTGAAGTTTCAGTCTGAGGTGTTTCCAGGGGAAGACTGGGACCATCAGAAGTGCTTGTGACGCAGAAAGCGTAAGTGGCCCCTTGTCTGTTCCGGCCTTCGGTGTATAGCTGGCCAGAGGCATGGCTCTGTCCCTTCTTGTAGGAGACAGGAAGCGGGCTCTAGACTGCGTCTGCAGACCCAAAGTGAAATAGTTCTCTGGCCAAATCAAGCAAACCTCTTACACTGCACTTACAATCCTGTACTTCGTATGGTTATTTGAAGGATTAAAAAAGAGGTATATAAAATGCCCAGTATCAGTGGTCAGTAAGTACATGGTCATAATTCTCTCTCCTGGCTTCCTACATGGAAATTGGAGCTCAGCTAAATGTTCTGACTTTTCAGGGACCCCGTGGCACATGGCACTTGGTCCAGGTTAGGACAGTGATATCAAACATAAACAGGGGCCAGGAAGACATGGCCTCCCTCTGCCCAGCTAAGAAAGAACCACTGGAACATACGGGTTATGAGGAGTGGAACTGAGATGCTAAGGACATCAACAAAAAGCGCAGGCGCAGCAGCAGTGTGCCTATGAGGGAGGGGACGCCGAAGGGCAGGGCTCCGCTCCCCGAACAGCGGCAGGCTGGCTTGGCCCTGAGCACGTCGATGCAGAGCCGATGGGCTAATGCTCCAGCAGCTGACCCTAGATTCCAGCTCGGGAAGACATTTCAAGAAGGAAACATCCAGGTTCGCAGGGGAGTCACGTTTCCAGACTCACGTCTTTTTCCTCTGTCTTCCTTTAGGTGAAGTGTGACCATTACTGGCCAGCAGACCAAGATTCCCTCTACTACGGGGACCTCATCCTGCAGATGCTCTCAGAGTCTGTGCTGCCCGAGTGGACCATCCGGGAATTTAGGATATGCAGCGTATGTTTGGCTGTTTGACGGCACTAAACACCCCAGCTTGGAGAGATGCAGGACGCCCATGACTCCCCCTTCTTGCTGCCTCCCCCCCTGTAGTTTCGGCTCCCAGGACCTGCTGCATGGTCACAGTGGTCACACTTGAAGCTTTGCCTTGGCTCCTTCCCTTTATCATCCTCTCTGCTCTTACAGGAGGAACAGCTCGACACACACAGGCTCATCCGCCACTTTCACTACACAGTGTGGCCAGACCACGGGGTCCCAGAGACCACCCAGTCCCTGATCCAGTTTGTGAGAACCGTCAGGGACTACATCAGCAGGAGCCCCGGCGCCGGGCCCACCGTGGTGCATTGCAGGTACTGGACGGCGAGGAGCCAATAACATGGGCGGCCTGCGGGGGGGTCTGTCTACGCCAACCAGCCTGCCTAGGGATATGATCATGCTGTCTTCTCTCTTCTTCACTTTCTCCACCTTCCGCCGCTCTCTCACCCTCACTCTCCAGCCCTCTCTGTCTCCCTCTTGCTCTTTTTGCTACTGTACAAAAGGCAAAGTCCCTACGTGACTCCCCATCCAAGTTCCCAGAAACCCCACTCTCGCGCTCTCCGAGAACCTGCATGTTCTCGACTCTTGCCATTCTTACTCCTTGGAGTGGCCTAACCTCTCTCCTCCACCCATGTAAACCCTAAGGCTCCTTCTGGATCCCTGCTCCAGACCTCCCTCCTGGTCCAGTAGCACTTGCCATGCGTAGCCACCAATTTTGCTTCTCTCTTGACTTCTCTTTGCTTTAGACTGCATGTTCATAAAATCAGCCTAACAAGCAATCCCTCTCTCTTCCTCTCTGGGGAGCCTGGTGTTTAGCTAATTAGTGTTTGCAGCAACACTTTGATAGCCCTAGCCAAATGGCATTAAGAAATAAAGAGCAGAGAATTGCTCCAGTAAGAGAAATGTCAGATGCCCTCATTTTCTCCCAATCAGCCCAGCACCCTAGGAGCCCAGCTTTTCTATGTCATTGGAACCCTGATGCTTTTAATAGGAATGTGAGGCAGTCAAGAGTGCTTTCTGAAGAATGGCCGGCGTTTCGCCCGTACCACTGGAGAACAGTTTCTTTTATCTTATAAATCTGTGCATCACAAATCCCCAGGCTATACAGTCACCTTGGGGAGCAATTTAGCCACCCCTGGTGATGCTGAAGGTGTTCACACACTAGGATCCAGCAGTTCTGCTTCTAGACCTCAATCCTAGAGAAATCCCCACTCTTGTGCACAAGGAGGCTCACTGCAACAGTCTTTCAAAGAGAATAACTAAAAATGATCTCATTATTGGGGCACCTGGGTGGCTTGATCGGTTAAGCGTCCAACTCTTGGTTTCCGCTGGGGTCCCGATCTCGGGGCATGAGATCGAGCCCTGCATCGGCTCTGTGCTTAATTTGGAGCCTGCTTGAGATTCTCTTTCTCTCTCTGCCCCTCCCCTTGCTCCCTCTCTCTCAAATAAGTAAATCTTTTTAAAAAAATGATCTCCTGTCTATCAGTAGAGAATAGATCAGCAAGGGATGGATTGGCGGTGGTGTAGGAACTCTGAGGACAAGCTAAAAGAAAGTGGATCTGCACGTAACAACATGGATAAATCTCAAAACACTATATTGAGTAAAAAAAAAAGTCAGCAAAAGGATATATAAAACATGTAACCGGGCGCCTGGGTGGCTCAGATGGTTAAGCGTCTGCCTTCGGCTCAGGTCATGATCTCAGGGTCCTGGGATCTAGTCCCGCATCGGGCTCCCTGCTCCTTGGGAGCCTGCTTCTCCCTCTGCCTTTCTCTCTCGCTCTCATGAATAAAAAAATAAATAAATAAATAAAAATAAAAAAAATAAAAAAAAATCATGTTACCATTTTAATAAATTGTTTATGGCTTTACATGTATGCAGGAAAAGTATACAATATGCATGGAAATGACACACACTAGGTGCAGAGCACCACTTACCCTGGCGGGTTGGGGGAGGTGGAGGAAGGAAGGAGAAAGAGATGAAAAGGTGGGACTTTTCTTTGAGAGAGCTCATTGAGAGAAAGAAGGATTCCTTTATTCTCCCATAACTTGGAAGGGAAAAGAAGGACGGTCCTGGAGTCTCGGGATGCAGTCCTGAAAGGCCAATTTAATCAAAGTCTTCCCTCGCTCTCTCTCCTAGTGCCGGTGTGGGTAGGACTGGAACCTTTATTGCATTGGACCGAATCCTCCAGCAATTAGACTCCAAAGACTCCGTGGACATTTACGGAGCCGTGAATGACCTAAGACTTCACAGGGTTCACATGGTCCAGACTGAGGTAAGAGTTACAGGCTGAAGGACACTGGCCACCCTCCCTGCCTCTCTCCCCCCAGATGTCCCAGGCTTTCATCTGACAAGGGCAAATAACTATGACTCATTAAGAAGAGGAAGAGAACTGAATATAGACATTCTGTAGGACTTGTTATTTTAAAACAAATTTCAGTGACCTTGAGGTGCCTGGTGTACCCTTACCTCTAATGAGCTGGTTGCCCATCTCCTTTATGTGGGTAGCAAGCAAGATGGATTTTTTTTTTAAATCAATGCGTGGTCCATATGGGGGAAGGGCCACGCCCGTCCATCTTGAAGATCATTTTAAGATAGGCTTGTGAGTGAGCACATTACAGTCTCTTCTCTCCCCCAGCCCACCCTAGCTGCACACCCATCTCTGGAGACCCCAGGCAAGTACACACTGGTCCCAAAGGATAAATGCTTCATTTGTCCTGTCCTCTGACATTTGCGGGGCATTTGTAAACATGTTATTTCATTAAATTCATAAAAAACCAAAGAAGAGAGTTATCATTTTCCATTTCCAGGCTACAAAACTGAGGTGCAGAGGCTAAAGGCCTTTGTACAGCTATGAAGTGGCCAAGCTGGGGCTTGAACCTGTTCGAGAGAATCCCAAGCCCTTAGCCCCACAGCCTCAGGGTCAGATCTGTGCCCCCACATAGGCCAAGCCTGTTACTCCCCCACATAGTTGCCTTACAAGACTCAAGTTCTCTTACTCTTGTGTTTCCCAAGTAACTCTGCAAAGTCCTCTATGCATTTAAAAAAAAAATTCCCACAGTCAAAAAGATGAAAAGCCCTACCCGCTGCCATATCCTCTTACTGTTACAGTACGCAGTAAAACTGGGGAGGTGGTATGCTCCACAAAACAGGGACATCCTGCAGCAAAGGCTCCCCGTGAGCTTTGCTGAACCCACTATTCCCCAAACCACTTTGACTGCTGGATTCTTTTCTTGTGCAGCCCATATTAATATCCTGCAGATCTCATATTCTCTAACACATCTGGAAAAATACTAGCACCATGCCTTCCTGTAGGCAGTGGTCACACCTCGGACCCTCTGTCACTGCCATTGTCCTGGGCTGGGAGTACTTTCAATATAACAATTACTACACTATACTTTTTAATATTTTACTATGGAATTTTTTTAAATACATAGAACTAGGAAAAATAGTATAGTGAATTTCCATGCACCTAAACTCCAGCTTCTACAATTATCAGTAATCTGTGTTCTTTTTCCATCTATATCCCACATATACTATTCCCCTACCCCATGACCTTATTGGAAAATTTTAAAGCAAATCCTACTTATCAAACCATTTAATCCTTAAATGCTGTATATGCAGAAATTTTATAGATAAGGACTCTTTACAGATTGTGACCAGAATACCATTATCACACCTAACAATTTTAACCATAATCCCTTAATATCATCTCACATCCAGGCAGTGTTTAAATACCCCTAATTATTTCAAGATTACTTTTTACACTTAGTTTCCATAGAATCCAAACAAAGTCCACACCCTGCATTTCGTCAAAGTCTCTTTCAAATCTATAATAACGCTCCCTTGTTTTCCAAGCTATTTGTTAAAGACACCAGTTCATTTTTTCCATAGATTTTCCCATATCCTGGATTTGACTGCTTTTTCGTGGTGTTAATATATTCCTCTACTTCCTATAATTTTTGTCAGTAGGTCATTAGATCTAGAGGTTCCATTAAACTCAGATTTCTTTTTATCACCACAATGATGTACGGGTGGTGCTAAGTACTTCCTGTTGCATCACATCAGGAGGCACTTCCTGTCTGTGTCTCTTTTATGCTGATGAAATTGACACTGACCATCCACTGTAACATTTCCCAGTAGCCTTTCCCTTAAACAGTTTCCCCAACTGTGGACCTGAAGACGGCTGTCTAGCTCGGTCATTTCATGAAGGGTTGCACAGTTATATCCCATTGTATCATAATTTTTATCCTTCATCTTTCTCCAGAAGACTGCCAGTTCCAAAAGATTAGGAATTTGTTTTCCTTCTCTCAATCTGCACATTCTTTTTTTTTACCTGTTAAATGAATGAACAAATATCCTATAATTATGTTGCTAAAAAGTCAGGATCGGTGTTTCATTATTTATTGTCATATTTATAAACTCAAATCATATTTAATTTGTAATTTGGGGTTGGGGAGATTATCACATTGTAAGTGGTCTTGAGGAATGTGTGTGCGTGTGTGCGTGTGTGTGTGTGTGTGTGTGTGTGTTATTGTTGGGGACTTCTTGGGTCATGTGTCACTTGCATCCATCTGCCCAGAGCTCTGGAGATGCACTGAGGCAAAGAGCAGGCACTCTTATCATAAATATCACTGGCAGACTTCCGGGGCAGGGCTATCACAGTGTGCCATAGCCCTTCCTCCTTCTTGGGTATATCTCCTTCTTCCCACTGTTCCCTCCTCCTTCTCCTCCTAACCTCTGAGGATTCTATGCTCTTGTTCCTGAGTTTGCCATTTTAACGTTTGAGTTCCCCAAGGTTCTGCCCTCAAGGTGCTGCTCTTCCTTCATTCTTTGTCATGTCCCATGGCTTGAAGAACCATGTACATGCTCCTGTTTCCCAAATCTCATTCTCCTTTTCCAGCAATGACCTAAGTACCTGCCTACCAAACAATTCCACCTGGAAGCCTTACGGTCATCTCAAACTCAAAAAAATTCAAAGCTGAACTCATTATCTGTCTTTAAGCAAACAATAACAATGAAAGCACCCCTCCCCTTCTTGCTCCTTCCAGTTTCAGGTAATGGGGTTGCCATCATCTTGCCCTCCATCTGTTGGCCCGAGCTAGGATTCTGACTTCTCTTCCCATGGTTCCCACATTTAAGCAGTCATGGAGTCCTGTCCGTTGCACCCACCATCTTTCTCTTCCTTCTAGTCCCCCACCGAACCGCCACTGGCCTCGCTCGGCTGTTAGCCCTCACTGGGGCCTTCTGTGGGAACCTCTTAGTGTGTCCCCTGCCCCCAGCCTCTGCCCTAACAACTCTTTGTCTCACAGCCACCAACACAGTGCTTTTGCTGCCTGTGTCAGCTACCTGCATAAAAACCTTGGCAAGCTCTCCATTGTGTTAAAATGAAGTTTAAACTCTCATCCTTGCTGTAAACAAGCCTCTTCATAACCAGGCCCCCAACTTACTTCTCCATATCATAACATCTCTTGCGCATTGTTTTAGGGTCTGCCAAAATTAAGGAAGATTTCCCTCCCGAGGTCAAAATCAATTTTGATTCTTTTGATTATAATGAAATAAATATTATGGTAAGAGATGTTTCGTCTCTCCATTTTTTTTTTACTCTTATCAAATGAAATCCCAGACAGTATTCAGATACCATCTGTCCTGGGTTTTTTGTTTTTTTGGTTTTTTTATTTTATTATGTTATGTTAATCACCATACATTACATCATTAGTTTTTGATGTAGTGTTCCATGATACATTGTTTGCGTATAACACCCAGTGCTCCATTCAGTACGTGCCCTCTTTAATACCCATCACCAGGCTAACCCATCCCCCCATCCACCTCCCCTCTAGAACCCTCAGTTTGTTTCTCAGAGTCCATAGTCTCTCATGGTTCGTCTCCCCCTCCAATTTCCCCCCCTTCATTTTTCCCTTCCTACTATCTTCTTTTTTTTTTTCAACATATAATGTATTATTTGTTTCAGAAGTACAGGTCTGTGATTCAACAGTCTTACACAATTCACAGTGCTCACCATAGCACATACCCTCCCCAAAGTCTGTCTCCCAGCCACCCCATCCCTCCCACCCTCCACCACTCCAGCAACCCTCAGTTTGTCCTGTTTTAACTCCTTGCCCACAGTGGGCTTCTTCTGGTCTCGGAAGCCCTGGCCCCAGCCCAGGTATGACTTGCTTGGTGCTGGGAGTGAGTGCAGAGAGGTGTGATCCACCACTGAGCCAAAGGAAGCAAAGAAGGAAAGACATTCAGACCCTGTGTATCCCATTTCTGGGTCCATGGGGATAGTCAACTTTAATTTTATTCCACCTTATTTGGGATATAAAGAGTCTTCACAAATTTTAATAAATATATCCAAGAACAAGGATTTCTAAACAAAGAGACAGCAGACACGGGATTTTCAAACATGTCCCTCTTTCCTTTAGCCTGCCTTAGGGGAAATTGGCAGCCTGACTCCCAGGGACACACTCAGATGAAGCAGTAAGATGTTAAAGAACAAGAGTTGACAGTCACAGTCTGTTCATCTCTTCTGCTTCCCGCAGGAGGAAACAGTGGGATGTGGTAGGAATAAGCTTCTCGGTGCCTACTTGGGAGATTGTCTTTGGGGTTTCCCATGGCCCATGCACCCTACATTTTACCTATGCTGGACGGCTTACAGTTTCCAGAATAGATGTGCACATTCATGTTATTTACATCACTTGGAATGTCCCACTTCTTGGCTCAAATTTTTACCTTTCTCCCTAGATTGATACTTGTCTCCCCCAGAAGTGAACCTGATGATTTCTTCTTATATATGAAGCTTTATATACAATTCTATCTTATATTTATCACCTTGTAGTTATTTGTTCACATATCTGCCCCTCTGCTAAACTGTGAACTCAGGGACCATGAAAAGCTAGAAGTGTAATTCTATAAATACTATCTAGTACTACAACTTCTGGGGAAATTGAATGGAATTGAGGTTTCACAAGTCAGCTAGACAGAGCAAAAAATTATCTTTTATAATCCAAGGTTCATATATTAGACTCTATTTTTCATTAAGAATAAAGTGGGAAGCACATTAACTGTCTGAAGGTTTAGTGTAATTATTTTCAAAAGGACATTCTACTGGGAGAAGAAGAATTTATATTTAAGGCTAGTCAAATTAATGAATATTAACTGGCTTCAAAGCCCATTGTGGATCATTGTTGAAGAATTTATTAATAAGGCATAGTGTAGATGTAATAGAATTCATTCATAGTTGAACTTTAAGGTCCCAAAGTAATTTAATATCCCAGTACAGTTGCAAATATGAATCATGCTTGGGATGGAAGGAAACAGGAAATGTCTGTCTATAATTTGGTAGATTGTGTTCAAGATGGCAAAAAGAAACTGTCTATACTAACAACCATTTTCAGGACATTACCCTCCTTGAATTTTCAAGACCAAGGTGGCATAAAACACTCATAACACTCAGAAAAGTGTAGAATAGTTAATATTAAAGCACGCTTCACTTATGATTGATTTATTTCTTTGAAATGTCCTCATCTAATGACTATACCGGACCTACATTATGAAGTCCCTTTGGTAGATGACTAGGCTAGCTTCCCATCAGGAGCAATGCTTAGTGTCAACCCATGAAAATAAATACTGTTCCACTTCTAAAGTTTGTTGGTGAGGGAAGATCTTATAGTCTCACTTTGTATCTCAAACCTTTAAAACACTTTAAGATAACACATTGATCACCTTAAACATGGGGTCCAAGAATGGTTTTCAGTATCCATCTAATTGACAGCAACACAGAGTCTCATACCCTTAGTGGTCAAAGGATGTTATTTCTAGAAGAGACCTCAGATGTTTTCTAGATCTTTGCCGAGAAGCCTTGTGACTCAGTTTAGGCCAGCTGGAGGCAGACGAAGAGCCCAGTGTCTCTTGTGTGCTGTTGTGCTTCCTTCCCTGGGCTCTGAGCAGTTGCTATGTCACTAAGGGAGCTCAAGGCCAAGCAGTGAAGTTATGTGGACATTCTTTCCCTTACTAGACAGCTCTGTTGGTAGTAAGGAAGGAAGCCTTTGTCTAAACCTCTGTTGTCAAGTGAAGGTTTTTGTGTGTTTTTATGGTCACCAAAACATTGACTCTTCTTTGTTTCTATTTCAAAAGTAGTTAGTTCCCAGAGAGTTGACAGAGGTGAGTCTGTTCTCACTATGTAACCCTCTGTAGTTCTCTGTCATCAGCCAGCCTCTTTGAGATTCTCCCTTGGGCCAGTCTCAGATGCTGAGAGAACCAAGAGAGAGAAGACACTGACCTTGCCCTCAAAGAACTGACAGTCCAGTGGGATCTATTATATACACCTTCTTTTTTTCACTATCCTCCCAAAAGAAAGGAACCAAAGCAGCAGAGTATGCAGTGAAATGATTTTCTCATTCAATAATGCAATGAAATTAGGATTCATCTGAGAAAACTGGTATAATGAAAAGAACATGAATATGAACCCTAGGATCAAATGCTAGGGTTCCATTTCTTGGTTATGTAAGAAGTTACTTAACTTCTCTGAGTCTTCATTCCTATGGATGGTTATACCTACTTCATAAGATTGTCAAAATAATCAAATGAGATAATTTATGTAAAACGCATCATACAGTGTTTGGTATTCAGTCGTCTATTTAATAAATATTTGTGGAGGACCAACTATGTGCCAGACATAATTCTAGGTACTCATGGAATATACTCTACAAATACGCATGCACATAAAAAATAATAAATAAACACCACCTCTCTCCTCATTACCATTAATCTCTTCTTAGTGCTAGTAGAAAGTACTCTTCTATGTACTAGAGACCGTTCATGAAATGATCGAGAAATTTGCTAACCATATAGAATCCCACCACTCTTGAAGCTTTGTGAGTGTGTCTCCTCTTTCTTATGCTTAAGAATTTGCCTTCCTCTGACATGTTTTCTGCTTTTTCATAGTGTCAGTATGTATACCTACATCAGTGCGTAAGAGATGTCCTCAGAGCAAGGAAGCTACGGAGTGAGCAAGAAAACCCCCTGTTTCCAATCTATGAAAATGTGAATCCAGAGTATCACAGAGGTAGGAACTTACTCCATTGACTTATAAATTCATTTATCAAGATATGATGCATCTGGAAACCAATAATAACCTAAAGTTCTTCCCAAGCGCACCAGCCCTTTCTTCTTCCGCCCAAAGGCCCTTAGAGATTGACAATGGGGAGGAGAGGCAGAGTGGGGAGGGAGCACCACAGCTGAGCACCAACTGCACATGGAAGCTCTTCCTATCTGGCTGGGGATGCCCTCTCTTCAGGATTCTGCTTAACATTTCTTTTCTAAGGCTCTTTGCTGGGGAAGATGCTTTGAACTCACAACTGGGGATTCAGATTGTAAAATCCCTTTGGAAGGGGCGCCTGGGTGGCTTAGTCGTTAAGCGTTTGCCTTTGGCTCAGGTCATGATCCCAGGGTCCTGGGATCAAGCCCCGCATCGGGCTCCCTGCTCCACGGGAAGCCTGCTTCTCCCTCTCCCACTCCCCCTGCTTGTGTTCCCTCTCTCGCTGTGTCTCTCTCTGTCAAATAAATAAATAAAATCTTTAAAAAAAAAAAAATTCCTTTGGAGAAGAATTTGGCCATATGCATCGAAGTCCTCACTGTGTCCTTGTCTTATCACCTAAGTACTGAAAAAGCTTTATTCATGACGATTTTTATAGCTAAAAGTTGAAGTGAAAAAAAACCCAAATGTTTAACAGTGGAGGACTAAGTACACTATGGTGCATTCATTTAATAGAATACAATGCAGTCATTAAAAATGCTATTTTTGATGATTATATGACATGGATATTCTTATAAATATGTTGAGTTAAAAAAAAGCCGCCCCAATGGCTCAGTCGGTTAAGTGTCCAGCTCTTGGTTTTGGCTCAAGTCGTGATCCTGGGGGAGGAGATCGAGCCCTGCATCGGGCTCTATGCTCAGCACAGAGTCTGCTTGAGATTCTCTCTCCCTCTCCCGCTGCCCCTCCTGCTTGTACTCTCTCTCTTTTTCTCTCTAAAAAATAAATCTTTTATAAAAAAAAAAGATTTTCCCTCTCCCTCTGCCCCTCCCCCATCTCTCTCTCTGTCTCTCTCTCAATTTCTAACAACAACAAAAAAAGTAGAATGTAAAACAAACAAAAACAACACATGGGGGGAGAAAAGACTAGAAAGAAATAAACCACAGTAGTAAAGTTCTCAGAGCAGTAAAATAATATATGATTTTTCTTCTGTTTTATGTACTACATTTTCTAGAACAAGCATATAACATTTTTTTTAATAAAAATTTTAGTAAAATGAATGTATAAACTTTCAAAGTCACTGCTTTGATCAGACAATAATTATTTGACAAGTAAAGGGTCTTCATGCCTTTTCCCACTCTAAACCATCATTTAGACTAATTTATCACAAAGGCTAACTGCAAATTTGAAGTTACACTGTATTAGTTATCTATTACTGCCTAACAAATTACCCTAAAACTTAGCGGTTTAGCTCAGCATTTATTATCTCACAGTTTCTATAGATCAGGTATGTGGGAGGAGTGTAGCTGGGTGGTGTTGGCCCAGGGTCACTCATGATGCTATAGTCAAGATGTTGGCCAGGGCTGCAGTCATCTGAAGGCTTGACTGGGGCTGGGAGGTCCACTTCAAGAAGGCACACTCACACGGCTGTTGGTTTAGGTCTCAGTTCCTTGCCACAGGGACCCATGTCCATCTATAAGTCAGATCATTCTCAAAACATTATTTCAGTTATTTTATCTCCATTTCTAACTGATCCTCGATTTTCTTTATTTCTCTGCACCTCTGTATCTGCCCACCGAGCCAGTATGTTACATAATTAATAATCTGTGAAGCACATATACATGAGAGAGCTTCCATTTAAAGGGGTCTTTGTCAATCGATAATTCTCTTGTATTATAAATAATTACCCCCTAATGTATCTGTATAGTAAATTAAGGTTTTTGCATGTCACATTCTTTAAGAAGCTCCAGGATGGTGGGAGCTCTGGGGGATCTGGGAGGTTTCTTTGTCTTGTTATGACTTGTGTGAGAGTATTTTTTTTTTTTTTTTGAGTCATCTTGGGTGCTCCTGAAAGAGCCATCTTTTATGGTTTGGTTAGCTTCAAGTTTCTAAAAGTTAGGATTCAGGTCCTAGCTCTGGAGCTAACTAGCATTACCAAGCTGTGTAACCCTAAGTGAGTTACTCTGCCTCTCTGGGCCCGTGGGCTCATCCATATAATCAGAGAGGATGGACTAGAATTACTAGTCCCTTCCAATTCTAGTGATCTGTGGTTCTCAATGGAACGACATGGACCCCACAGCAATGGTCTCATCCTAAACCATATTGAACCTTAGTCATTTCTGCTAGTCATATCCATTTGTAATCTTCATAAATGGAACAAACAGCTATGAGACATCCTGCTCCATCTCTAACCACAATGTCCTTCCTTTCAGACCCGGGCTATTCAAGGCATTGAGAATGTATCTGAAGATCTCTCGGATAAAAACTATTCACTGTGTGATTTAAAAACAAAACAAAACAAAACAAAAAAATTTGCTTCTTGCCCTACAGAGGTGCCAACTATTTCTGTTGATACTATGTATAATTTATTAATCTGGAGAATTTTAAAGAATTTATGTAATTTAAAGGTAACAGATATTATTGTACATAGTTGTATTTTGTAGTTTCTTCTGTAAATATGTATTTTTTCATAATGTTTAATATTAAGCTTTATATAATACTATTTTTCCACACTAAAGTGTTCATGTATTGTTCTACATAAACTAATTCAACCTGTATGACAGGACTACTGGGAAAATGTAGATGGAAGGGGTTGCAGGGACAATCCCATGGGCCATGGTTTTGACCTGCTTTGATATTCACTGGTCAGGATAAAGGCAGGGCTGGGGAAAGCACGTAATACAGCTGGCTTTCCTGCATTGCTCTTCTAGGAACCTAGGGATCCAAAGATGATCCAAATGCTATTTGGACAAACATAATAGTCAAAAAAGGATTGGGGGAAAGGGGTTAGGCAGCCCCAAAGCTGAAATAGGTGGTTATCCCTAAACTAGTTTATCTCTCCCCTTTCTCCTGCCAGAGGTTCAAGCCAAAGTGGTCGGTTCAGGGACCATGTAACTTGCAGAGAAGTCCAGGCTTCAGGGTTGAGGATTCTGATAGAGAACAATCCAAACAGAAGTGATGAATTTCTTATATCAAGAAGAATGCCCCCTGTACCCCTGAGTGGAAACAAAATTGACATGCAAAGTGCCATCCAGAGTGACTAGAGATTATGTCACTGCAGTCGCAGTGTGGGGGCATGCCCACCCATACTGGATTGAGTGTGTGGCTTGATGCACACACACTCATCTTTGTCTTATTTCTAGTGGGCTGCATTCCTGGAAAGGTCAAAATTATGTCACTCATCTTGGGTTTTCCCATTAAAAGAAGATTGTTGTGGCAGATTATATTTCTGATCAAAGGACTTGGTATTAACATCTTTATAGAAATGTCCACAAACATCAGATATAGTACATTTAAAAAAAACAAAACAAAACTCAGTCGTGCTTAATATAGAAATTCCCAAAAGACTTTTTTAGTAAATCACTGAGGTCAAAATATCAGTAGTCACCTGAAGGTGCATTTGACATAAAAGCCACCGAGTTTATCTTCAGTATTTGTGCCTATTTTGACTGTAACAAATTTCCGTGGGTTAGAAAGTGGGCATTGCCCTCCTCAAGTTCCAGTTCTGAGGGTCTTCCTGGGGACAATTTGAAAGTTATCTGTATGAAATCTTCATGGCTACTTGAGAAAGGAGCCAGGATGTTCGCCTTTTTCTCACTTACAAATCTCTCCACGATAAACCTAAGAATTAGAGACAGACGTCATTGACCTTACAGCTTCAACTGCAGAAAGAATACATTTCTTTTTAAAGTATGTATTTTTGCTACATACAATAAAATCCCATAAGTGATATAATGCATGTAAATGAAAATCATTAAATATATCCAAAATAGTTATCTGTGGTTATGTAAATTTCCACACACACCAGAAAAATTTCCAGGGCTACTTGAAGTTTATAAAAACAGGGGAAAACTTTCTAAGAATAAATGTGAAGAGTAATAAAAGGATTCCAAGTTTTCACAGTCTCATTGTGCTCAATGCCCTTGTGAAATAGCAGTGATAGGCTCTGCTTCTGTTTCAGGGAACTAGGTGGATCTTCTAGAAATGAAAAGGAACAATATATACATAAGGGTGGCAGATGTACCAGCAGGAAGAAAATAGAGGTCAGAGATTTATGAGATGTGGCGTCTAGTAGGAATAACTTTCCCTGCATTGAAAAGAAAAAGCAAGGGAAAAACAACAGATTTTTAAACTAACGTTGCTTGGCACAAAGCACATTACCACATGGAAAGAGAAATTTGTTTTTGGCCTTTCATTCATTCAGAAAAGTTTTACTAATTGCCTGTAACCGGCTAAGCACTGTCCTAGAAGCGACATGTTTCTACTCAATAAAGAAAATGCATCACGATAATAAAGGTAGGGTGGTTGTTACTATTGCCAATTAAGCTTGAAAGAGAGCCTCGGGGAGCCAGTGAAAGAAGCAAGCAGCCCAGGGTGGTGGCCGCCTTCCGCACAGCATGCTGCCAGACGCTGATGCTGCTTTCCTAGCAAACCACTGGACGTAGAAGAGAAAGCAATTCATTGCACCAACCAGGAATTAAAACTGTAAAAAACCTACACATCTGTAACAGTAAATAATGTTCACGGACCCTGGTGTATCTGGGGTGGCATCACGGTTATGGAAATGGACACGACGAGGGAAACTGTGTATCTTCTTTCAGGCTAATCCAGGAGATGTTTATTCCTACCCTCCACCTGTCTAATTTTAAATCTCCTTAGCAACAAATATTTCACTATCTTCCCTCTGGCCGCCACCAAAGACTAAATACATTATCTAGTTGATCTGTTTATTAAATTTAGGAGAGGGAGAAAGTTTCCTTGACATTCAGCTCAATTGGATGTATTTTAATTTAATCCCATCATGTGTATGTCTTGGTAAACACTCCATTTCCTGTCATGGTGGGCATCCTGTTTGCATCTGTGCACTCCACTTTAATCATCCAGCCTTCAAAGTGCTTTTGAGCCATCAAATCTTGGGAGAGTCCCATCTTGAATCTTAATCATTATTTATCCAAGTTCTTTATAATTAACTCCTTTAATCTCTACTCATTAAATCGATTTCGTATTATCATCCTGTTGCTCTCTGGATAGCAGCCAGGTTTTCAGCTCTTGAATCAGATTTTTCAAAGACTCATCTCCCTGCCTGGGCCTGCACGTATTTGTCCTAAGTAATTCACCATCCCTTAACACTTCTGAGTCCCTCTTTTTCACTACTTCTTCCCTTCTCCTTTTTTTGAACATGTTGGCTTTCCCAGTCGAATGTGATTTTATTTTCTGTTCATCTTATCTCTTTAAACCCCCTGGCATTTCATAGTCTTTTCAGGCTCCACATTATAGAAGAGATGACCAGGGCTTCACTTTTAAATACTAAAATGGTCATGGCACACAGACATGTTGGGGACAGTTTTATTTGGAAGGGTCTTTAATTAATTTTGTTATTACCTCTTGGAGGAGAGCCCGAAGTGACATGGGAAAATAATATGAAACCACCAAGCAGATGTCCAGCAATACAAAAATAGACCTCACATGCTATACTTCACACTCTGATTCTCTTGCCTTAGTGTCTCAGGATCCAGCTTCTTATATTAAACACTCTCCTTACTTTTTTACAAGAAAATCATTGGCCATATACTAAATTCCCAATTACTTAGCTTTCTGAGTCTTGGAGGTTGGAATCCGGAAGTCATAAACTGGCCAGATCTGTGTGACAGCAAACTGAGAGGACTTGAGCCCCAACCCTGGGAGGCTCTAGAGTTTTAATTCAGCCACCACATGAGCCACGCCAAACTTGACCTGGTAGTGAAAAGCAATAGAAAACAGCTGCTTGTTTGAGGTGGTAGTTCAAGGACTTTCCAGGTTACATGAGGACATAAAAGTAATTCACCAACCAAGACAGAGTGGCAAGAAGGAATGGCTGATCCTCCCCCAGGTAGGTGGCTGTGAGCAGCCCTCAACCCTACGTCATTCCTAAAGAGTCGGAGTGGAAAGGCCATTATCAGTCCAAATGCCCTGTTAAGCTTCTGAATATTTTTAACCAGAGATTTCAAATCATATCAAGTATTCAAAAAAGTTTCGTATCAGAGGAAAATCTGTAAATCATGACTGCAGAAAGCAAGTGAAATGATACAACTAAAAGGGGAAATATCTGAAAAAGGGCATCTAACCAGGCGTCATCAGGAAGAGAAAATGGCATCCTTTTTGTGTGTCCAGACTGTTCTTTGAAAATGTCATATTTCTATTAGGACTTATTATCCTTTGGGGGGTGGGGCTCTCTTTGATTTCATCAGCTGGATGATTTAGCCGATTAAGCAATTGAATTAATTCATTTAGTTTTGTGAATTGGCCAGGTGTTTGACTAAACTGAGGAAGCTTGGAATTCAAGCACACTACCTTAGATTCTTGTAGTGGATGATGCCTTTGAAAGTGGCCATTTTAGGTAAAATACAGGGTAACATTTGATACAGCCACGGTAATAGCAAAAATCTGTTCTGTTCTAAAAATGTTTCTAGCAATGGAAATATTTCTGACTAAAAGAATACTCTTGACTTGTAGGGAGGCTCCCTAGGAATAAATGTATGCAACAAAAATAAGGCATTTTATTTTTTGTAAAGGTTGTCTATATAGATACATTCATGAAATAAGGAAATTGTTAGTGAATGCTCTTAAAAATAGAGGCTTATGTAATGGAAGTCAAGAAATCTATTAACAGGTTTACCAAAGATTATTTTTTTAGCCAATATGCCAATGTACATGATCTTACATGTTACCAAAATAAGTTGCTCAACACCGTGAATAACGTCAGACGAATGTAATGTGCCCCTTCTAGAATCACCACAAAAAATGTTGGTTATGGCTGTCTTCTGCCTTAAATCATTTCTTTTAGGAAAGACCATCTTCACAGCAGCAGGCTTTTGGTTATGTTCGAGATGTTGTGTTTCAACAGCTGAGTGAGTAGCTAAGCATCCCAACAAAAAGGAGCCTATTCATTTGTGGCTTTAGGGGTTTGTAGTACAGCGGGTACCCCATGCAAGCTGGTGGCGGGGGGCGGGGGCAGTCTGCAGTGGCCTGCGTGAAAGTTCCTACTCTCAGCCACACTGACAACCGGGTGTACCAGTGTTCTCGTCTGGAGAGCCCTTAATCTCTGGTCTTCCACGTGGGACTCATCAGGCTTGTGCATTCTACAAAGCCAAGGATCAAGTCTTCAATCTCATCTCTATTGCCACCTTGTAGAAATTATTTCACAGCTCATATACGTTCAGCATACGCGCCTTGAGTAGAAACTGCTGCTGGCCCCAATACTTTGGATGTTAGGTAGGCAGTGTCTAATAACACTGCCGTCCACGGAGGGGCATCTGGCTACTCCTTGAGTTATGTGCAGCTTAAATAAACACGGTAAATAAATCCAGCAACTGAACATACTATGTTCTATAATAGAGCACTTTTATGTTTTTAGTATCATGTATTCTTTCTCTGCAACTCTGGTTATTTAAAATGGCAGTAGATGATTTTATTTTTTCATACTATTGTACCTCCTCACAATATTGTGTTTCTAACCTACTCTATTCAAACAAAGAACCTCATTAGTCTTCCTATTTAAATTATGTATTTGCTTAATATATTTGCACATTTGTAACTGTGGTCAAAAAAATCTATCTAGTATCTCATACACCTTCCCGCTAGTACAGGAATAAAATTGCTCTTTGTTGAAGCAAAGTGTCCTGTCTTCTCTTCACCTGGTTCTCATTTGTCAATTTCTGCCATCCTCCTGCTCAGGAGAAAGGTCAGATGTGACTGCTTTTAAATGAGAAAAACCTTCCAGGCCATTATCAGAAGAACATGGTTGTCTTAACCTTCACTCTTGCGAGTGCTGAGCTGGTTACCTAGGTTATCATGTACATTATAATGGACTCTCTAGTTGACTGTCGCCAATGGAATTCTTGTTTGCGGTTCTGCAGTTCGTTAGTAGCCCAGATGTGAGCTGTTTCCACCGCTGTCAGTGTATTCTCGGAGGCGGGGCCCCACCTCGGTCACCGCGAGCCCGGCCGAAGCACTTCACACATTAGCCGGCGCTCTGACATTTGGTAAAGGGCTGCTGTGCCGATTTCCAGAATTATTATTTTGCCCTTTGCCTTTTCATATTTCAGTTGAAAGATCAGTGTCCTTCACAACTCCAGTATTTCATTCTT
The DNA here is from genome assembly GCF_054177405.1 of Leptonychotes weddellii. Classification (NCBI taxonomy): domain Eukaryota; kingdom Metazoa; phylum Chordata; class Mammalia; order Carnivora; family Phocidae; genus Leptonychotes; species Leptonychotes weddellii. The sequence goes on along the minus strand of NC_138373.1, from coordinate 117,689,501 downwards.
CTATGACTTATTCACAGAAACCTCTATTTTTTAAAAATGGGCAAGAGTAGATTTACATATAAAACCATTCACTCAAACTACGCTAAAACAGTCTCTGGATTGAAATGATCACGTCAACAAGACAACTTGACTTATGAGGCTGGACTTTTTTTTTCCAAAGTAGCTGTTTGTTTGATAGAATTTACTCTTAAAGAATTTGAACTGGGGCGCCTGGGTGGCTCAATAAGTTAAGTGTCTACCTTTGGCTCAGGTCATGATCTCAGGGTCCTGGGATCAAGCCCCGCATTGGGCTCCCTGCTCAGTGAGGAGTCTGCTTCTCCCTCTGCCTCTCCCCTGCCCCCGCTCATGCTCTTTCTCTCTCTCTCAAATAAATAAAATCTTAAAAAAAAAAAAAAAAGAATTTGAACTAGGGGCTCCTGGGTGGCTCAGTCAGTTAAACATGCAACTCTTGATTTCGGCTCAGGTCATGATCTCAAGGTTATGAGATTGGGCCCCACATGGGGTTCTCGCTCAGCGTGGTCTGCTTGAGATTCTCTCTCTCCCTCTCCTTCTGCCCCTCCCCCCACATGCACGCATGCATAGGCACACACACTCACTCACTCTCTCTCAAATAAATAAATAGAATCTTAAAAAAAAAATTGAACTAATCACTTAGCAATTTTGTTGTTATGTCTTCCACCATCATAAAATGTTAGAGATATAAGAGCCACCTTAGGGATGGACAATGAAAGAAACCAAGAGCCAAATTTAGAAGTGATACAGCAAAATAGGACAGTGCTAGAATAAAAGCTTGTCTTCCTCCTACTCTCAGGGGAGGACCCGACCCATCTACATGTAAATACATATGAAGAGGAAATCTGCTCAGGAGCCAGTGGATATAGCAGCCATCTCCAACACTGAGACAGACTCCTCAATGGAACTTTCAATATATTGTGTAATTATTCCTCCTATTTTTACATCTCATATGTCTGAAGACATCCATTTGTTAGACCAATCTCAGACTATATTTTAGAGTCGTGCCTTAGCAAAGCCATTACAATCTTAAAGCTGAAATATTGAATAGAAAAAGAGAAAATATGATTTCCCAACATAATACTATTATAAAACATTATTAAAGCTAATTAAATCAAACCACCTAAAACCAGAAGAGGTTCTACAGCTAGATTTTGAAAGAATTTGCAAGGTTTTGATGTTGGCAATAAAAGAGGCATTCACAATAGAAGGGTAAAAATTAACCAGTAAAATTCAAGTTTGAGTAATAGAAAAAACCATGCAGGGATGGTTCTGTATAGGAGGAAACATTCACCTATTTACCAAAGGAGGTAACCAATCCCAAAGGCCATGCTATCTCCCCAACCCAGTATCTCCAAAGGAAAATTGTACTATTAATTAGAAAATTGTTGATCTGAGTAAAGCTTGCCCCCTTTTCTCAGGGATTTACTACAATGATGCAAGAACCTTTGTGTAAATTATCTTAAATTATTTTTCTTTTTGCTCTGAGTTCTTGGCCCCAGGAAGAAATTTGGCATCCATTTTAGTCTTTAAGGAAGAACTAGCAATGAAATATGTTTCCTGTCTCTGCTACCAAGCTGCAAGCCATTGGTGGCCAAGAAGGTTCTGTGTCTTAGGGCTTGCCAAAGAGCTAAGGTAAAAAACAACAATAACAAAAACCAAAAACAAAAAGCTGACAGTATGACTATAAAAACAAAGAGCATTCACTCTGGAAAACAGTACGGAGGTTCCTCAAAAAGTTAACAATAGAGCAACCCTAAGATCCAGCAACTGTACTACTAGGTATTTACCCGAAAGATACAAATGCAGTGATCCAAAGGGGCACCTGCACCCCAATGTTTATAGCAGCAATGTCCACAATAGCTAACTATGAAAAGAGCCCAGATGTCCAAAATTCTACTTAGCTAAATACTAATACAAAAGCTAGTTTAGAGGGAGTTGTGGGGGTGAGTGAAATGGGAGGAGGAGAATCAATAGGTCTGAACTTCTAGTCATAAAATAAATAAATCATGGGAATGTGATGAACAGCATGACTATAGTTAGTAATACTGTATTACATATTATGTAACTTTATATGGTGATGGGGCAAACTACACATATTGTGGTGATCACTCTGCAACCTTTACACATATCAGATCATTTTGTTGTACACCAGAAACTAATATAATGTTATATGTCAATTATACCTCAGTCAAGAAAAAAGGAGATATCCATCTCTTATTTTAACCTTTGAACAGGAGTTGTATGAAATTAAACTAAGTGATTTGAGATTTTGAAGTTTTAGGAGAAAATTTATTTTAAATAAATTTATGTGATATCAAAAAAAAAAAAAAGAGCCCAGATACCCATCAACAGATGAATGGATAAAGATGTGGTGTACACACACACACACACACACACACACACACACACACACACTGGAATATTATGCAGCCATCAGAAAAATGAAGTCTTGCCATTTGCAATGATGTGGATGGAACTAGAGGGTATTGTGCTGAACAAAATAAGTCAATCAGAGAAAGACAATCATCATATGACTTCACTCATGTGTGGAATTTAAGAAAAAAAACAGAGGAGCATGGGGAAGGGAAAACTAAAACAAGGCAAAATCAGAGAGGGAGACAAATCATAAGAGACTCTTAACCATAGGAAACAAACTGAGGGTTGCTGGAGGGGAGGTGGGTGGGGGGATGGGGGTCACTGGGTGACAGATATTAAGGAGGTCACATGATGTAATGGGTGTTATATACAACTGATGAATCACTGACCTCTACTTCTGAAACTAATAATACACTATATGTTAGTTAATTGAATTTAAATTAAAATAAAAATAAAAACAGAAGGCATTAAAAGTAGAAAATTTCAGAAGCCAGGGAACATTCCCAAGTCTAAACTCAACAAAAAATACCATTTGTAAGACATATAAATTAAATTTTTAAGCCATATTTTATTCCTAAAGAACTTTCCAATGACCCCTGGCCCAGTCTTCCCCCAAGCAGATGCTCCTTTCCCACTTATGTCAGATGTTTAGGGAAGAAAACAACTGTCTTCCTGCAAAGAATAACACATTAGCAATAAATAAAGGCAAACAGGACAGAGGAGAAATAAAATGAATGATCTGCTTTGGTGGAAGACTGTGGGCAGAAGGCAACAAGGGAATAAAATGAGAGGTGAGAGAATCTGAAGGGGCTATTGAGAGTCTCAGACCCTTTGCAGTAGCAGAGGATTTCCTAATTTAACCTAAGAGAAAGACATTCCAAGTCGTATTTAAAGTGCTACAAAAGGAGACATGTTTAATCTCTAGGATGGTCACTCAAAGTTGTGACATTAAGGTTATTATCTTACTGAATTCCTTCACCTGCCATATACTGTAGATTAGTCAATGTTCCCACTTGATAGATAAAGAAGTAGAGGCACAGAGAAGACCAAGATATTGCTCAAAATTAAGCAGCATAGGAACAATCACTAATGCATATCATGTAGTAACGCTATGCTGAACGCTATATACATATACATATAAATATATATATAAATATATATATATATATTTCAACTCTTCACACACCCTAGCTCCTAGACTTATATTGGAAACAAGGAATCTGAAGTTCAAAGAGATAAAGTAATTTGCCCAAGTCCGCACAGTGCCAACGCTCAGTTTCCAGTTTGAAACCTTCTGACTTCAAAATGTGACCTCTCAATCTCTGTGCCAGCATATGTCAAAGTTTGGTACCCAGACCAGCAGCAATGACATTACTTGAGACCTGGTTAGAAATGCAAATTCTCAGACTCACACCACCACCCTGCCCCCGCCAGTCTCACTGAATCTGAAACTCTGGGGGTGGGGCCACGTCACGTGTGTTTGAACAAGCCCCTGGTCTCTGCGGATGCATGCTATTCTGCACGAAGTTTGGGCAGCCTCTCTGTTTTGCAGTTTCTCAGCAGTCAAATCTACCTCATTGAGAAGAAACTCTATCAAACCCTGAGTGACAAAGAGGAAGAGTAATGTGCAGTATTTTTGACCCTTAACACATAATAAGCACTTAACCAATATTAACAACTCTTATCATTATGTGCCAAGTAGCATTCTGAACTGCCTTACCTACATTATCTCAGTTAATCCTCTCAAAACTGAATAAGGGAGAGACTACAGTTCTCCCATTCTACACATGGAGAAACTGAGGCACAGAGACAGTATCTTGCCCTAGGCCACAGAGCTAGCCAATGCCTTATTTTGAGTATGGACAGAGTAAATTCTGGAGCCTGGACTCTTAACTGTTTTCTCCTGTATCAGGGGTTGGAGAAAAGGTTGATTAAGCTCCATAGCTTATACTGAATTCAATTTGCGGCCTCCAGTTTTCAATTCCGTTTTGCAGACTCACATATGTGCTATATGGGGAATCACTTCCCTCCACCCTTCCCCTACTGACTCTTGTTAAAAGGCCCATTAGTCCGTTAGCCCTGATACTGATGTCTCTCCCAGCATTTTAGACTAAATGTGATAGCAGTTACCTATTCAAAATGCAAACCCTTCTGTTCCCTCTGGGGCCTCGGAACACGCTGCTCAACAATTCTCCAGGGGACAGGAAATTCTTAGTGCAAAGGGACAATGACTGTCCCACACAGAACCGGCATGTCAACTCAGAATGAGAGCCATATAGAAAGAGAAGTAACCACAAAGAGGAATCCACAAATAAGGCAGAAGAAACGGGCTCCAAAAAGCAGCTCTCAACTCACCGGACTCAAGAGGCTCTAAAGGTCAGGCCAAAATGACTGCTGAGCCACCTGGGGAAAGGAGAGAAACAGGAACACTGTTCAGAGCCAGCGAGGCAAAGCAGACAAGCATTCCCTAGGCCCTGAAGCGAGAGACAGAATGAAGGACAGGGAGGCCACCTCCAAAGTGCCGCTGCTACCATGTCCCCCAAATCCAGGCAGGAGCCAGAAAGGTGTGATAATAGGCCCAGTCATCACATCCATTGGGTAAGGACAGCACAGATACACTAGTCAAAGGTCCAGCAGGAAGCAGGGTGATGAGCAGAGCTCCACAAAGGGACCATTGACCAAGAAGCAGGCAGTCTTCCTGGCTCCCCTGGGATTTCCCTGGACCAGTCTCCCACAGCAGCTTTCCAGGACCTTGGCCCCCAAGACTGTGCACACTTTGCTGGGCAGTCCGACACGGGGATCGGAGGGAGAGCAATAGAATCAAAGTTATGTGACTTTATCAAGGCCGAAGGACCAGTTGTCTTTTCTATCCACACTCCTCAACAGGAAGTCATCAGTCCCTCGAAGTGTTCCTATTCCTACTAACCTAGAGAGCCAGCCCTTCTCTACATCGCTGTCCTGCCAGAGTTCAGGTCTCATCTGAGCCAAGCCCAGAAGTTCTCTGTATGGTCGCTGTACTTCCGTCCGGCACTCCAGTCCCCCCTCCACACTGCCTCCAGAGTGGCTTACCAGGACCACAGTCTGTCTGCAATTGACCGGTGACTCCCCACTGTCCATGACATGCAGTCCGGGCTCCTTGGTGGCTCTAGAAGGCCTTCCATGACAGTCTGTACTTTTCCTCCCCAGCTTTAGCGGTAGCCACCCCTCTCCTTGCCATTTTTGCTTTGCAGTCTCAAACTCCTTGTGGTTTCTAGAGTGCTTACTGCTGTTTTGTGCATTTTTACTCTCATATAGTCCACTTCACCCCGCTAAAATAGTTCTCACCAATTCTCTGGTGCCCAGGGCACATCACAGAGGGGCCAGAGGGTCATGAGCCCAGGCACCGTCACAAAATGTCGCAGACATCGCCCTTTGATTTATCTACAAATAAAGTTAAATGTAGACTAATAATAGAGATACAGACAGGAATGAGATGTGAAGACATGCTTCATGTAACTTTAAATTCAGGCCCATTATTGGATCAGTCCACCTATAATGCATTAAAAAGAAATTTTTAAAATAAATCTTTTCATTATTTTGTGAATTAAACAACTTTCATAAGCCTCCTTAGACATTTTTTTTATTTAAAGCTCATTTTTTACTATACCAGAAGCCTTCAAAAATGGTCATGACCCTTCCTTGACCTCTCTCTATTCTCTAACTTGTTTCCCTAAACCTCCTTCTTTCCTACATCACTTCTGTATCTACAGAGACATCTTTTACTGCCCACTGTACATTATATGGAAATTATTTGCTCTGTTTTCCCTATTAGACTATGAGCTGTTTGAGATCAGATTCTCTTAGGTACCAAGCAAACAAATTTGAGACAAAGTCCGGATAGCATGATAATGATAACACAGTAACACATAATACTAACATACACATTTCAACAAAGTACCCTGCATCATTCACTGGATTCTAACACATTTTAATGGACTCAAATCTTCCCAGAAATCTTATGAGATGAGAAACTGAGACCCAAGGGTCACAGTCAAGAAATGGGAGAGCCAGGATTCGAACCCAGACAATCCAGCTTCAGAGCAAGTGTGCTCAACCACCCCACCAGTGGTTCTCAAACTTCTATGTGCATCAGAATGACCTGGAGGGCTTATTACTGAACACAGATTGCTGGGCCCCCCATCCATCGAGTTTTTAAATCAGTAGATTTATACCGTGCTATGGTGCTACGAAAAATAATGAACCAAAACGTTTAAGTTATTTCATTTAAATTCTTCAATGATGATTTACTCTGATTAAATGGATAAACCGTATTTCAGAAAATAAGTTTGCACCTTTTAAAAAGGAATCAGCTTTATAGAGGATTGTGTAAAGACTAAGTTCTCACGTGTAGTTGGTCATTTCTCCGAAAGAGCGCAGAATTTGGAGACTGATAGGTCTGGGTTCAAAATCCCCCTATGACAAGCTCTGTATTTGCACCTACTTTACTCTGAAGAAATGGGTGCAGGAAAATAAATAACCCTGTTCAAGTTGCTAAGTCAGCATGCGCCCCTCCAGAACAGCTCCCCTAAGAATAGGCTGAGCTCAGGGCAAAATACTCCCTGATCGACTATCTGATCATACCAGCTCAGCCCACTGTTCCATACCCAGTTCTTTCTAGCCTTGTTTATTCCTCCCTGTAAAAGTCAAACCCTTCTCTGCCTGACCTCTGAGATGCTTGCAGACCTCATGGATGGAGCATTCTCCCCTTTGATGGTCTCCTTACCCCATCACAATCATTCCTCCCCCACCCGCCTCCACACCTGCTTGCAATAATTCTTTCAAATAACGTCTCTCCTTACCTAAATCTGGATTTATTTTGTATCTGACACCAGTTTGGATTTGCCTAGAAGTACAAGTGATTTCTCACCTACCTGGAATCCTACGTACCTGCTGAGGCAAAATCTCCGAACAGCATCTTCAAACAGCAACTGATCCCCCCGAATTAAAATTAACAGGAGCTTCGAAGTGCTTACTTCTACCACTTCTGACTTACTGGGATGTGACTGCATCATGATCTGTAATGAAAATCTGGGGTAAATTTTCCCAAGAATGTTCTAGATCCCCACAGAACGAGCTCCTCTGGGGGTGCACAGTAGACACGCTGGTTTAACGAACTGAGCTCTCATAAATCTCTGAAAGGTGATACAGTGTTCTGGAGATGATTATGCAAGAAGCCTATCCTCTCTGGGTTAAGAGGGCATTTTCTTTTCTTTTTTTTTAATTTTTATTAGCATATAATGTATTATTTGTTTCAGGGGTACAGGTCTGTGATTCATCAATCTTACACAATTCACAGCGCTCACCATAGCACATACCCTCCCCAGGGTCCATTACCCAGCCACCCTATCCCTCCCACCCCCCACCATTCCAGCAACCCTCATTTGGTTTCCTGAGATTAAGAGTCTCTTATGGTTTGTCTCCCCCTCTGGTTTCATCTTGATTCATTTTTCCCTCCCTTCCCCTATGATTCTCTGTCTTGTTTCTCAAATTCCTCATATCAGTGAGATCATATACTTGTCTTTCTCTGATTGACTTATTTCACTTAGCATAATACCCTCTAGTTCCATCCACGTCATTGCAAATGTCAAGATTTCATTTTTTGATGGCTGCGTAAT
>NC_138373.1:117636938-117680956 GCF_054177405.1 Leptonychotes weddellii | reverse complement strand
CTTATGGTTTTGGGTGCAGTTGTAAATGGGATCGACTCCTTAATTTATCTTTCTTCTGTGTTGGTGGTGGTGTATAGGAATGCCACTGATTTCTGTGCATTGATTTTATATCCTGCCACTTGACTGAATTCCTGTATGAGTTCTAGCAGTTTTGGGGTGGTGTCTTTTGGGTTTTCCACATAGATTATCATAGCATCTGCAATAATGAGAGGGCATTTTCAAGCTTATGTTTTCTTAGCAGCTTTGGGATGCTCAAATCTGCCCTACAACATCCTTGTTCTCACTAAGTGGTTGACAAATATTGGGAAACTCAGCACCCCATTCCATATTCAGGCATTTCTGATAGAAAGCACTTCCTTTTCCTGAGGTAAATATGCTCTGCCTACACCTTTCATCCATTAATTCATTCATAATACCCCCCATTCTTTGGTTTGTGTTACGTGTTGAATTGTGTGCACCCCCCAAAAAATTCATATGTTGAAATCCTAGCCACCAGCACCTCAGAATGTGATCTTATTTGGGAACTGGGTTGTTGCAGATGTAATTAGTTAAGATGAGGTCATACTGGAGTACCATGGAGTACCATGGCCCCTAATCCAATATGACAACTGTCCTTATAAAAATGGGTATTTTGGACAGAGCACTCCTGGGGAGAATGTCATATGAACATAAAGGCAGAGATCAGGGTGATGCCTCTGCAAGCCAAGGAACCTCAAAGATTGCTAGCAAACCACCAAAAGCTAGGAGAGAGGCAGGAATAGATTCTTCCTCGCAGCCCTTAAAAGGAGCCAACCCTGCCAATACCTTGATCTCAGACTTCTAGCCTCCAAGACTATACAACAATAAACTGTGTTGTGTAAGCCACCCAGTCTGTGGTACTTTGTTATGGCAGCCTAGCAAACTAATATAGATTGTTATTGAAGATACCGCTTCTCTGCCTTTTGGCTAAGATCAAGTGTAGATTGTTATTGAAGATAATAATAATGATGATAGATGCTAATATTTATTATGTCCTTACTCTGTCCAAGAACTCTTCCTCAGTGCAATGCTATGAGGCAGGTACTTTTTTTAATCCTCATATGGTAGACAGAACAATGGGTCCTGAAAGATGTCCACATCCTCACCCCTGGAGCCTGTGAATATAAATATGACAGATTGCATGGCAAAGGGGAATCAAGTTTGCAGATGGAATTAAGGCTACTAGTCAGCTGACTCTGCGATGGAGAAATTATCTTGGATTCTTTGAGTGGGCCCAATGTGATCATAAGAGTTCTTATAAATTGAATAGGGAAGAGAAAAGAAAACCAGAGAGATAGCAATGTGAGAAGGACTTGGCCCAGAAATTCTGCTTTTGAAAATGGAAGAAAAGGGCCAGAACCTGGAATGCAGGTGGCCGGTAGAGTGTAGAAAAAGAGGAAATGGATTCTTTCCTCAAGCCTCCAGAAAGCAAGCCGCCTTGTTGATATCTTGATTTTAACCCAGTGAGACTTTTAGATTCTGACCTCCGACAGTAAGACAATAAATTTAGATTGGTTTAAACCAGTATATTCACAATAGTTTGTTACAAGAACAATGAATATACCCCCATTCCACAAATAAGGGATCCATGGTCTATAGAGTCTATATAATGTGTCCAAGGCCATACAAGTACATGATGAAGCCAAAATTGGAACTCAGGCCTCTATAATACAGAGCCTCTATTTCTACTTACCATGATAATTTTTTTTAAGATTTTATTTATTTATTTGACAGAGAGAGGGAGAGAGCACAAGCAAGAGGAGCGGTAGGCAGAAGGGAGAGGAAGAAGCAGGCTCCCAGCTGAGCAGGGACCCCGATGAAGGGTTTGATCCCAGGACCCTGGATTCATGACCTGAGCCGAAGGCAGACACTTAACAGACTGAGCCACCCAGGCTTCTCTATCATGATAATTTCTAAAACAAGTTCTAGTCCCTGTAGACAGCTTTTCACATATTTGTAAGTAGATACCATATCCTCCTTTAGTTTTCCCTAGAAAAAGCCTAGTTTCATTAGCCAATCTTCAGATGACAATTTCAAGTCCCCTAACCACCCTGGAAAATATGGCAGCCAAGTTGAACACACTACTAGTAATGCTCCAACACCACCTTTGTGTGTTTCAATCCACCTTTGCCAAAATGGGATTTATAACGCATAAAATTTAAGCAATACTTTTTGAGTTTTTAAAAAAATGAAGTGATAGTTTTCTTATATTGACAAATTGGCTGTGAACTTAATGTTCCTACAAAATGAGTCATTTGAATTGGAACTTTAATTTTTTTGAGCAGCTGGGTCCACAGTAGTCTAAGAAAAGTGCCATTGCTCTGTCCCTGCACAGATCATCTCCATAAAGTCCCTACACTTGGCTATAGCAATAAGAGCTCAGGCTTCCTTTTTGCCTTCCTACACCAGCTCTCAGAGCCTGGAGGGAATCATGCCCCTCTGGAAAAGTGTGCAGTGTGAGAGACCTGGCCATCCTTGTCCCACCTGGAGAGATCAACTGTGGCCTGAAATAGATTAAATGAGACCACATGCTTTGTATGGGAGACAAGGTCTTCATAAGAAATCGTGGCTGGGAGATTATATCTTCAAGTATGAAATAGCCACATGACCTGTAAGAACTGCAAATACATCATAATTAGGGAAGCAGAGATAGAAGAATACACTCGGCTCTCCCAGTGTTTTGGTATTGGCTCAAGAAAGCCAAATGTTAACTTTTCCCAACCAGTTGTTAAAACATAGCCATTATTATAAAGTAAATTATATAAACTTACAACTTCACTGTTGCTATTTTTAAAAAGGTATTAAATACTCAAAACTCATCACTTCCTAATTATTTCACCACTTTGGACTATTATCTCTGCTCTTGAGGTTATCTTTGTCTACTCCATCTGTATGAGTGGAATGATGCGCTACTGCGCATTTCTTCCCCACGCCGAGTTCAGCTATGTCTCTTTGATAACTTGCCATGAGCCAAGTGGGTAGAATTATACCACAGGAATCGACAAATGCTATGAATGAGAGCATCCTTCTCACCCCTGGCTGGGTGTCAAACATTTACCAGCGCACCACTTCCCATTAGGAAACTTTCCTTCCTACCTCGCATCCCCAAAACACACAAACACTCCACCCTGTTCCCCGCGTCCAGGACTTAAGTCATCAGCCTCATCATTTCATCCAAAAATTATAAACATCTCTGTAGGGTTTTTTTTTTTCTTTTAAACATTTTTTTTCCTGGCTTGGAAGATTTTATTCACACATTTATACTTCATCTGTCTCTTCTTTAAATTTCAGAGTAGATTTGAATTTTAGAATAACACAGAGCTGGCATTTAGGATATGCTGTCTCAGAAAGAAGAATTTTAAGAACTAACGCAGATACTGCAGTGTTTTGGGTGTCTTTTGGTCTCTGATGTACGGGACATTATGGGCAATGTCCCTGGGCAACCCCCTTCCTAAGTGAACTTTTATGTTCATGGTCCTGAAGCTCTGTCATTAAAGGTATTCCAAGGTTTGCTCTAGATTCCTAATTGCATTAACCTTACAACTTAATCAAGATTCCCTTCTTTAATCACAAACCCATCTAACATGCTTTTGAGAAGTTGTTGGATTTCTCCATTTATTTGGGGAATATGGCAGAGAAGGAAATGGGCTCAATTATCAGGGGCAAAGTATTTTTCACCTTTCATTGTTAAAATCAGATGTCATTGAACAGAGGCCCTCCACTCAGTCATCCCCAAAAAAGAGTCACCTTAAGGGGTAAGAAGGGCAAACGTAAAAAACTGAATTCCTCTCTCACCTTGCTGCTGGCACGGAAGTGCAACAGAGACAAAATGTTGGAAGGAAGGAGGAGAAGCATGCGGTCCCTGCCAATCAAGCAAGATGAGAAACCTCTGAGGACCCGTGAATTGGAACTCTGAATTCAGAGACAATTAACCTGGAGTTTGCAGTCTGCTCGGGGGGCCAAGTAAGGAAGGACTAGGGAATTAGGGGATTATAATGTAGCTAACATCAACTGAACACCCATTTTATGCCGGGAACTCTATTAGGGATTGAGCATTTTGCATATATTATCTTTCCATACATGGAAATGGCCGGGAAGAGTAAATACTCCTCAGAGTGTCTTTACACACTTATAGGAAAGAGATTTAAACACTCTGGTTAATAATGGCAAATAAGCTTTAAGGAAACCACATACTGCTTCATGGCTCCGGTAAGGTGAATTTTGTGGAGATCCCAGAAAAAAAGCTGTTGAGCAAACAAAGTTGAGTTTATTAAACTTACACCAGCAAGGGAGACGAACTTGACAAAGCCTTGGGAGTTACTCCAAAAGAGAAAGTAAGGAAAGAGTATTTATAGGATTTTGCAGTGTGAACCCAAGTGGTTTAAGGCAGTTATTTTAAGGCACAGAACTTACTGGGGCTGAGGCAAGTCCCTAAGGTAATAGTTGAAGATTTGTGAGGCAATGAGGTGAGCGTCATGAGATAAGTCTTGGTTATTGTCCTTAATAAGTGAGCTTTTTTTTCTGATTTTGGAGGGAATCCCTCATATTTTATAATAGATTCTCTGAACTCCACAGATTTGGCCGTCTAGGGCATTGTGGAAACAGATTCTTGAAGAGTTTCTTAATCATTAGACCATTTTCCTTTGCTTTTTTTCATGCAGAGATCTAGATCTTCAGTTACTTCCAAAACATTCCCCACATCTTGCCATGGGTATTAACCCCCTTATATCTAGTTAGTTGACAAGTCCTGGTGAATACAATGCATACTGCCTTCTAGCTCTTACTTTGGCTCCAGTAAAGGGTCATTATTCTAGGAGTGAATTTGTAACCGAGCTAAGGTGAGTTCGCTCCTTGGTGAGTCACAGATACAAACCACATCAGGTGGAGTTGTCACACAAGTAAACTTGATTTGTAGCAAAGAAGGAGATCACCAGGAATACCTTCCAAAGCTGTGACTCCCCAAGCAAGAGTGAATAGGTTCCTTTTATCCTGAGTTAGGATGAATATTTAGATAGGGAAGCCTGTCACTGTATGGAAAGCCAGGCATAAGGTCACACATCCGCCTTAAGGAAACATGTCTGTACATACATTGTATGCTATGTAAATGAGGCTTGTGTTCCTCCTTGGCAGAGATTTTAGTATTCTAATGAGGTAAAGCTTACTTTGTCACTCCATGGTCCATCTGTGCAGGTGTGAGTCAAGTGTTGAGTTCAAATTAGTCTGGGTGGTCTGGGCGGCTGGAGTTATTGCTTGAAGGGTAGTTTATGTTTCCATCACAGAACATTATGCCCATTGGGTCTTTTGTCAGAGTTAAGAGATAAACTGGAAAGAAGAGCTTAAGGAAAAATGTGGGACAAAGGCCAGTGAGTACAAGCAGGTAGGCAGTAAAGGTTAGGTCTTGGGGTCAGGATGGTGACAAATTGAGTTTTGGGTTTTTTTGTTTTTGACATATCCAGCCTGTTAATTCCTTGTTTTTATCTTTGTATGACCTGTTAACAAACAAGGTTAACTCTAGATTTTCTAGAGGAGTTTCTAATATATTTGTTCAGGGCATAGACTATTCCTGGACAGAGGTTAGGCAGTCATGAGTTACCCTTTGGGAAAAAAAAAAGAAAAGAAAAAAAGGAAAGTAGCAGGACTTAAAGTATTATTACCAGGGAAGGAAATGTGTGAAGGAGAAAGTAAGAGACTTTCATGAAGTAAGGCTACCCACTAAGAAATACCGTGTCTTTTTAGAAAGCAACAAAGATTGTGTGGTGTCTAAATGTGGTGTCTCTCCCAATCAGACGATGCCCCCAAATGTGGGGCAATGATCGGGTGGAAGCTGGTGGCAGGGGAGGTGAAAGGATCCACCGGAAGCAGAAGAGAGGAGATAGAAGTGTATCGAATACACTGCGGGCAGGACAGCAGAGGAGAGACTATCTGCCACAAGGCAGTGGGTGGGGACCTTTTTAAAGGGGAGAAGGTGAGGAGATATGGCAACATATGGAATTCTCCCTTTTTTGATAACTGTGCAAGGTTGTAAATAGCCCATTGGTCAGTGAGGGCCTCTGGATATTTTGAGGTGGGTCAACTGAGGGGCCTGTCTGTACTCAGCCAGGGGGCTGCTGTGGGCCCTTTCTACATTCCACTGCTCAAGCCTGTGTGCCTAAAAGCAGCCTCTACAAATTGTACATCATGAGAGTCCACAAGTCTGAAGAAGACCCTAGTTAGCAGTAGTCTTCACTAATTTAGCTGCAGGTACTATTACCCTGAGACTAGGAAGGTGGGCTTTTGCCACTGGGTGAAGAGAAAGGCTGTAGCGAGCTTTTCTCTTATAAATACTGAAAGAGGACTCCAACTCCTTCCATTTTGACCTCAGTCTGTACTTTCTAATTGACTAAGTGCTTTCCAGATTATCTCTTAACTCAGGCAAAAGACGGGACGGGCAAAACATCCCATGAAGGGAACTGAAACTACCCCTTCAAGCAGTAGGGACTGCCCTAGCGCCAGCCAGACCCTGCGTGATAGACTCCAAGACAATGATCGACCTGCCCTTTCCTGCCCACCGACCTCTACCCCACACTTTCCTTATATAACCTGGAAGTATTTTCAGTGCCCTGGAGACAGGCTTCGGGAGGCTAGTCCGCTGTCTTCCTGGGGCTGGTCTCACTGAAATAAACTCTTTCTTATGTCACCACCGCTTGTCTCTCTGCCTCTGGATTTTGTCAGCAGCAAGGCGCAGAAGCTGGTCTCTTTGGGACCCCCAGGGCCAGGTTCTCCTGCACCCTTGGGCCCCAGTTACAGTACCATGCAATTGAGTCAAAACAACAAAGGCTTGTCCAGATGGTTTATTTATGAATACATAGAAAGGTTTAAGATACTTAAGTTGACCCAGGGTAAGAAGACATTGAAATTACAAAATGTCAGTTCAAGTTTAAGTTCCCAAGGAAACATTTTGATTACTAGATAGCTTGGTTAAATCAACAAAGAGGCATGGTAATTTTAAAACAGTTAGAAACTAACTGTGTGCAATAGTTATAAGACCCAAGCAGTCTGACTTGAATGAAGTCTGAATGACTGGCCCAGGAAAGTTTGGAATGACTTTTGGCCTGTCCAAAGTGAGAGATTGACCCCCTTAGGATTAATCTTGTCCTAGGTGATATAATTTGTTTTGACAAAATTATAACATTCCTTCTAACATAAAGTCTTTTCCGAATTAAAACTGTTAAGAAGATAAGACAAGAATTGTAGGGAAACTTAAGGCCCGCAATGTCCTAGTCAGTAACAGGGGGGCGCCTGGCTGGCTCTGTTGGTGGAGCATGTGACTCTTGATCTCAGGGATGTAAGTTCGAGCCCCGCATTGGGTGTAGAGAGTACTTAAAAATAAAATCTTGAAAGAAAGATAGAAAGAGAAAGAAAGAAAGAAAGAAAGAAAGAAAGAAAGAAAGAAAGAAAGAAAGAAAGAAAGAAAGAAAGAAAGAAAAAATAGGAGGGCACCTCATTAAATTACTTGAAGCATAAATGGTAAGGCATACTGTTGACTCCCAGGAAAGCTCAAGCAGGTTTAAGTATCTCAATCTAACATAAGGAACTACTAAAGAAAGCATAGCACAGATGTAGGAGTCTAGAACATGTAACCCCCCAATAAAATAGTATTTGGGTTACTGTCACAGGGAAGTAAGGAATGGCTATTTTATTTATGACCCTGAAGTCCTGAGCAAATCTAATCTTCTTCACCCACTGAGTTTCTTGACAAGGAAATTCTACCAGTTTATGTATAATTTTTAGTCCATAGGAGTCTGGAACTTCATGAAGACCTTCCATTTGGGTTTGATTTAGACACAGGAATACCAGTAAGTTAGTTTCCAAATTAGCTTTCACTTGAGTCTGAATAGAGAAGTGCTTGGGAATCTCAAGGAAGAGATCTTCAGAGGAACACTTAATCCTGCAGATCTTTTTGCATAATAGATTTTTCCAATTAAATTAGCAGGTTAGTGATACAAAGATAAAGGAATGGTCCTCAGTTAAAGTCTAAGGATAAAAGTTATGGGCTGGGACAAAGAGACTGCCCAGGATTATTCGAGCTCCCACCTCTGGAGAAGTTTGTTGACCCTGAGGGAGAGGTGATATAATAACACCAGGGCTTAAGGTTGGTACTGAAGTATCCACTACCAAAAAAAATTTGCAAAGCTCTTGTTTAACATTTAAAGAAATTTCAACCTGTGAATTCAAGAGTAAACAGCTGACTACATGGCTCAACCTCCGAGCACCTTTGTTGTTCATTCACTGTATTTTTTTCCGTCTGCTTTTTCACTAGCGCAACTGTTTTCCAATACCTTTTCTGCTAACAACATCTACAGGCATCTTTTTCCAGAATTTCTCTCCCGTGATGCTTTTAGTAGTTTTATCTACTAAGGACATTAGTTTATTCTCATTCTTAGGTCTCTAAGGCTTTATCAAAAATTTCCCTGGGGTATTAAAGATCTGGTAATGAGACTACTCCCAATTTTGGTCTTTGTTTGTATGTTAACACCCCTATTTCTGCCTTAAGGGGATTCACAGAAAGTGAGAAAAGAACAAGAGTCACCTACGCCTCACTGTCTACTCTTGAAAGCTACCTCCAGCTACCGGCAAGTCTATTCCTGAAGTGTCCAGTGACTTCCTTTGGAAGCCTCTTCATGTCAGCCAAAAAATGCAGAAATTGGACTTTGCTGACTTTTTATTTTGAAGTGCCTATCAAATGAATCATTGGGTTCTTATCAAAAGTTTCCTACCGTAATTCTGTTGGACTCCTGCTTCTTATGTTTATTCCATGTAACGCTCTAACCCATGCACTTTCTAACTGGCAATACTTCACCAAGAATAATTTAGAATTACAGCAAAGCCACTTCCTGATTCCTGACTCTCAAAATAGTATAAGAGAATAAATGTTTGCAGTTAATAAGTGTTAATTGGAGGTGATTATTGTCATTATGGACAAAGAAAAATCAATAAGCTATGTTTCTCATCTCAAAAAGTGGGGAGGTAAGGAAGAACCAGCGAGTAATAGCCATACAATACATGATAAAATCTTACAATACATGCTGAATTCTTGGAATAATAGTTATGTACAAACTGGGATCACAGAGGGGGAAGTGATTAATTTTGCTGGTAAGGATGCATGGAGGAGGTTGGGCCTTGAAGGTAAGGTAGAATCTCCCAAGACAGGAAAGGATATAAGAAACAACATGGGAACATTCATTCATTCCTTTATCCATTATCTATTATCCATTATCCATCCAATAAATATTTATTTAGCACCTTATTGTGTCGGGCACCGTGACAGGGATGAAAAAAAATCCCACCATCATTCTACCTTCATGGAGCTTATCATCTAATGGCAGAGATAATAGACAAGAAGCAAATACAAATACAAGTATAAGCAGCAATAAGTACTACAAAGGAAGAAAGCAGGATAAAGAGGAAGAAGATGACAAGAGAAACCTACTTACATAGGATGGCTAGGGAAGGCTTCTAGGAAGAGTCAGTATTTAAGCTCAGCACTAATGGATAAGAAGAAACAGATATGCAAATAGGGTGAGAAGAGAAGTCCAAGCCACGGCACAGGACTGCATACATACGGACCCTGAGAAGAGTACATACAGTGCATCTGGACTGTAGGGCATGGGATGTGAATGTTGAGCTATTAGGAAGAGGGTTTTATATGGTTTGATATATTTCAGTTAATTTTTCAAAAGGATCAATTATGTGAGCCGGTAAATGATTCCCTATCCGTGTTATCTGATAATATTTTGTCCCATTCCTTCTTCTGCCATTGCACTGTCTGCCCATCACTGAGCTTGAGACAAAGACCTGAGAAGGCATCAGAGCT
The DNA here is from genome assembly GCF_054177405.1 of Leptonychotes weddellii. NCBI lineage: Eukaryota > Metazoa > Chordata > Mammalia > Carnivora > Phocidae > Leptonychotes > Leptonychotes weddellii. The sequence goes on along the minus strand of NC_138373.1, from coordinate 117,671,085 downwards.
CTTGCAACGTATATTCAGAGTGTGGAACAGGTAAGGGCAGGTGGTAATAGATGTGGGAATCACCAGATGAGACCATTTAGAGAAAGGCAATGTAAATTATCTCCCCATCATAACAAAAATCGAAAGCCAATGTAAGTATCTCCCCATCATAACAAAAATTGGCATTGTGGCCAGACAGTTGGTAGCGAGAAAACAGAGACTGCAGGATGGAAAACTAGAGACCTTTGTTATGCTCTGACCAAACATGAGGCAAAACGGTCACTCGCAACTCAGAAGGCAGACCCATAGCAATGGGGAGAACGATTAGGAAAAAGCAGTGATGAGGGGCATTGGCAGCTTCTTGCTGGTTTTTTTTGTTTTTGTTTTTGTTTAGTAAAGTACCATGGAAAATAGTGGAGTGAGACAAGAAGAACTAGTTTATGAGGAGGGTAACACAGTTTTGTTATAGGAGTTGTGCCTACATCCTGCAGCCCACTGCTTCTGTACCCCAAGCAGCAGGAAATTATCATGCAGAACCTTTCTCAAGAGTCTCCATTGAGTAATGTTGGCCAGGCGATGGGAGTAGTTCAACAGAAAAGATCAGATAAGGGGCGCTGCATTCCCACCTAAACTCATTCCAGAAGGCTTCAAGGCGCCTGCCATTAAATTGAGGATTGGAGGTACAACCAGAGACTAAGTAAGATGCTGTTGGCTTAAGAACTATAACAAGAGTGACTTTGGGGGCGCCCAGGGGGCTCAGTCGTTAAGCGTCTGCCTTCGGCTCGGGTCATGGTCCCGGGGCCCTGGGATTGAGCCCCGCATCGGGCTCCCTGCTCGGCGGGAAGCCTGCTTCTCCCTCTCCCACTCCCCCTGCTTGTGTTCCCTCTCTCGCTGTCTCTCTCTGTCAAATAAATAAATAAAATCTTTAAAAAAAAAAAAAAGAGTAGACTTTGAGCTGTGGTTACTTTCACATGAACCAACTGGAAGCAAATAGAATAGAAACCTACCATATTTCTGATGAAATTTTATCACTTATGTTGTGGGCACCCCTCAGATGGACCCCCTAAGCCCAAATTTGGTTCGGATGTCAAGACTAATAACCACACACACATCAAGAGGGTATGAAAAGGTTTATTATTCATATCTTTCTGGGGAGAGCAGGGCAGTCCCCATGCAGGTCCAAAAATGAATTGACTGGTTGGCTTTTATTGTTCTTAGGGTGTGAGGCTAGAGAAAGGGTTCCTGCTTTCAGGCCAGGCTTGTGTGGTCTGAACTTCTCACTGGGCCAAAGAAGGAGGCCTCCAGCCTTTCTAATCAGCTTGCCCAGATGTAGAACATAGGGGGAAGGGGGCATAGGGAAGCATGAAAGCTGTCAGCAAACATAAAAAATGGAGTCAACCTCTTTATCACAGCCAAGTAAATTATAATCCTGGTCTATTAAAGCCTACGTTTATTCAATCCCTAAGAAAATCTAGGTCTACAAGTATGCACCAGCAGGCAGGAGCCTGAAAAAGCTGTGATAAACCCCAAAAGTTTCAGATGTGGTTATGAGTTTGACAAGCAAGAATTTCCTAGAGGTTGAACCAGAGACCACAGAGGACAATGGACAAGTTTCTCCAAGATAGCAGATTCAAGGTTTAACCAAGGACCTTATTTCCTGCTGGGGCAAAGGATCTTTGTAAGCCCTGCTCAGATTTTTATCATGGCATGGGGCATTGGCAGCTAACCATCATTCCTATCCTTTAGTAGTCTTGGGCGCCTGGGTGGGTCAGTCATTTAAGCGTCTGCTTCGGCTCAGGTCATGATCCCAAGGTCCTGGGATCAAGCCCCGCGTCGGGCTCCCTGCTCATGCGGGAGTCTCCTTCTCCTTCTGCCCCTCCCCTTGGTTGTAGGCGCTCTCTCTCTCAAATAAATAAACAAATAAATAAATAAATAAAATCTTTAGTAGTCTTTCTTCCCCTTTCCTTTTAGAAATAGAACTCTTCCCCTGGAGTTTTAGTGGAACATATGTCCATCTAGCTCAAGAGAACAATGTCCACGCCTTCCTTGAAGCTAGGTATAGCCATGTAGTAAGTACTCACGAATAACTGTGAGCAAAAGTGATGGGTGAAATTTCCTTAAAAAAGAAACAGCTTGTTCCCAACTTTCTCTCTTTTCCAGGCTGCAAAGTGGGTGTGATTCTTTGAGCCAGTTTTGACCATGGAATGAACACCAGCCTTGATAATAAAAGAATAGCAAGATAGATGAATCCTGGGGCCCTCCGTTACCATCTGAAACAGAGCTGCCTGACCTGCCCTGGACTTCTCTGCTATCTCCGGACTGCTAAGTGAGGAAGAAAGAACTTCTTCGACGAGCCATCATAGTTTGGGGTCTCTGTGATAGCAGCTTCGACCATTTCCTCATTTATACAAAAAAGTGAATTAAAGTATTAAGAAGTTAAGCTTCTTTACCTTTTTATGATCTTAAAAATGGCCTTTCCTTGCTCCTCTGGATTTTAGCTTTAACGACAAGTATAAAGAGCCTCAAATTTAACTAGCTATAAGCAAGCAAGCAAGCTACAGGTGACCTCATGAATTCAGCGTGTTTCTCCTCTTTTCCAAAAATCAACCTACAGAATATAGTCATGTATACTCCTTGAGTCTAAAGAGAGGCCTTCATTAACATAAACCTATGAGTGTCAAACTGATACAGGAAAACTCAGATCAATATACATCAATTTCCCTTTTTTCCAACACATCACATATATCCTTGCACTATTTTTATCTACTTTCTGTAATTAATGAATCAGAGCTTATTGGATTTAAGATACAATGGCTAGAGTCGACTTCCTCTCCCAGTACGTGGTGCAAAGATGATGATATTCTCAGGTTCCCATTTTTGAGCAACTGTGCTTCCGAATGGCTTACGGTGTTGCTAAGACAACAGGGACGCTGCAAGAGAAAGCCCGCATTGAAGTCAAAGCACCCAAGCTGCCTGAAAGGATGTCATGGACAGCGTGCTCAAGGCCTTTTTCATAGTGAAACTTGTTAATACTGAATTGGAAAAAAAGGATCATACTCATCCAACACCCTTCCATAGGAGACTAGGGCTCTCTCAGTGACTCGTATTCTAAAATTAAGAAAACAGCAGGATGTGAACTAAAAGTTGGGAGATTATCATCCCGCTTATGTCTCTTTCTTAGAACTCTGAGTAAGTACTGTCCTTGAGTTGCCTTTATTCAAATAGAAGCATGTTTGAAGACTAAGAGAAAGAAAGCAAAAAGAAATCAGATTGTCAGTCGTTCCTTCACTAAAAACGTACATCTCATCTAAACAGAGGTTTGATTCTACCTGGTAAAGACCTGGGTAAGTGTGATATTCATGGAGACCTGTGACTGATATTTGGAATTTGAGTTTATGAACAGATGCACAGCAGTACGGTCTCCTCCATAAACTTCTGAGAAAGGCACAGGAAGCTCAGCGGCGGCAGTGATGTGCGCTGGGGGGTATCTCCAGGTCTGTCCAAGCGAACTGACCTACTGCAGCAACATTCTTGTTTTAACACTGACAACATCAAGGCAAGAACAAAGAAAATAAAAACAAAATACTTGAACTGATTTTGAACATTTTTTTCTGGCCTAAAAGAAGAAAGGAACAAAAACAGCAGCTGGAAAGTGTCCTTCACATCATGTACATTCTACTGCGCAGAGAAAAACCCGTCAAACATAACATAACATGGACACGGGAATAAAGGAGCACAAAGCTCTCAGAGCTAGGACAGATCTGGTTCAGAATCACTTCCCTCTCTTAAGAAATAATCTGGTGACTAATAGAGAGGCAAAGGCAAGTGTTGGAGGATACGTTTTTCCAATCTTTGAGATCCCTTGATGAAGAGTCACAGCAATGACTGAAGACTGAGTTAACAGTGTACTTTTCATTTTTCAAGCAGAAGTCAAAAGGTAGTCTTTAACGATGGAAAGTGGGGATCATATTGTGAGGTCAAGACTTGTGCAGGGGTCCTTATCTCTAAGTACAAGTTTAATCTAGCAGAATCAAATGAAACCCACGAGACCCTTTTTTAAAACCCTGGTGTTCTAAGCATAAAAAAGGAAATAGAAAAAAAAAACACGGACCACTCTATTTTAATATTTTTAAGTAGCATAAATCATAATGGTTTGTATACTACACTGTACAATTATATACTGTTACTTTCCAAAGAAAATTGACTTCTTATAGGGTTTTCTGAAATGGTTACTCGATAAGGTTAAGAGCTTGACCCTTTAGCCATCGCTACGACACATGGCATACAATCTGTGAGGTTCCGAGTCTTCCAGTTGTGCCTGTTTCTGCTGCCATTGAGGCAGGAGCCTCTCGGAGACCTCGCATAGCCCCTTCCATCTCCTGTGCCAGGACATGGGCTCTGCAGGGAGATGTGTGCCGTTGGGTGCAGCTTCTGTGCTTTGCTTTCCACGAGCCTTCTCCCCTTTAAGAGAACTTGCGCTTCTTCATGGCTTCTGCTTTGACTGCCAGGCTCTTGGCACAGATGGTCAGGACCACAATGAGAACGCCCACCACAAATGTCACCAGGGGCCAGAGGAAGCAATGCAGGAGGACAATCTCATCATGCGTGCGATGCAGGAGCACATCGTCTGGTCTGCAAGACAGTGGAGAACAGGAAAGAAAGAAAGAGGGGTCAACTGCCTTGGCATGGCATAACTGCAACCTGGAGCCCAACTTGCTTTCTAGCCCAAAGGGGATAATCATCACTGAAAGTGAAGACCTCGCTCTGGCTATAAATACTGTATTTTGAGGTTCAAATCATGACAAAAAGTCATGAATCAAGCAATGGGTGCAAATTCGCATGTTATTTATAAGATAATTTACATGTTGCAAAATGTCAAAAGTGTAGCAATCTTTTACATTATTATTTTCCTCCATTCTAAGTTGTTGAACATATTCCATTTTCTCACTCACTCTTTAATGTCTGCTGGTCAAGTGGCATGAATCAGTTACTCGTGGGCTGATATTCTCAAACCCAAACCAGACCTTAGTATTTAGGTGGAACCCAAATGAGCTTAATTCACTAAAGTAGTCAATTTAAGTCACTGTTTGAATTTAATCAAAAAGATCTATGGTGTAGCCTTCAGGTCAATTCAGCTCCATTATGTGAAAATTTTTATTAATGAACAGACAAATGAATGATTAGATTTAATGCATTTTTTTCTATGCTTCTGGGGGGAGGATTAGCCCTCATTTTATTTATTTTTTTTTTTATTTTAAAGATTTTATTTATTTATTTGAGAGAGAGAGAATGAGAGAGAGCAAGCACATGAGAGGGGGGAGGGTCAGAGGGAGAAGCAGACCCCCTGCTGAGCAAGGAGCCCGATATGGGACTCGATCCCGGGACTCCAGGATCATGACCTGAGCCGAAGGCAGTCGCTTAACCAACTGAGCCACCCAGGCGCCCTAGCCCTCATTTTAAACCACTGACCACTTTCTTGATAAATTTTGCAAAGTCTTAGCAATATATTTCTATCTTATCAATGCAGAGCTCTATTTTCAATTCCAGCACTGGTCTCATTCTCAAGAAGTGAAGATGAGATGCGTTCCCCAAGCCATGATCTCTCATCTTGGGCCATTAGAGAGAGAGCCTGGGAATTCAGCCTTCATACAAGAGGTTTACATTTTGCAAGATATTTCCATTTCATCCCCAGGAAGGTTTGTTCTATTATACTAGAGTGGCAGTGCTTCCTCCAGGCAAGGAAGAAGATGATGTAGAATAATTAGTCCAATTGCCCTCGAGAACATCAGAAGCTTTAGAATACAAGGGCAGTGCATTTAACAAAGAAATGCATTCCCGAGCAGGTCTCACTATTCATCACTGTCATGATGCAAGACTTATTCTTCCAGAAGACTGACAAAGAACGTTGGGTATTTCTCTTCTACCTATAATGCAGCCATCAAGCGAACTAACAAAAACAGTTTTGCAGATTAGCTTTGAAATGACAAAATCCTTGCCTTTGTGTGTGCATCATTTCAGATTTTGCACATATTTTATTGATATTTTATTTCATATTATTTCAATTAAAATTTGTAAAATGAATGCAGAGCTATTGCAACAATTAAGCAAAAAGCATTCCAGCTTGCAGAAATTAATCTTTTTTCTGAATTCCTGTAGCAACACATTGTCTTCAAGACTTGTGCTATCATTCGTGATATATATTAATGCGGTATCATTTTCTCCTGTAAGGTCCTTGACTTTGTCACTGCCTATTATTCTGTACATAGATGATGCTAAATAACCACTTGCTCTTGACGATGGGAAACGGTCTCTATTGCAGCATGTTATCCACGCAAAATTTCAAGAAACTTCAAGCCTTGATTTTAAGAAAGTAGAGCCTCTGGGTGTTACATGCAAACAATGAATCATGGAACACTACATCAAAAACTAATGATGTAATGTATGGTGACTAACATAACATAATAAAATAAAATTAAAAAAAGAAAGAAAGTACAGGCCTAGGTCCAAATATAGTCAGGGCACAATACAGCTGAAGTCATATTTTACAGTCTTTGAAATCCCAACCTCCAGCACTGCCACAGTTCTTTCTCCAGCTAGGAGAACTCACAACCGTCAGCCTCTACCCAAGTGTGCAAAGGAAAGTAAAAGCTTTCTTGGTTTCAGATCTCACATTTAGGTCTTTAATCCATTTTGAGTTTATTTTTGTGTATGGTGTAAGAAACTGGTCCAGTTTCATTCTTTTGCATGTAGTGTCCAGGTTTCCCAGCACCATTTAGTGAAGAGACTTTTTCTCATTGGATATTCTTGCCTCCTTTGTCATAGATTAATTGACCATATAATCATGGGCTTATTTCTGGGCTCTCTATTCTCTTCCATTGACCTGTGTGTCTATTTTTGTGCCAGTACCATACTGTTTTGATTGGTATAGCTTTGTAGTATAGTACATCTTGAAATCTGGAATTGTGACACTTTCAGCTTTATTCTGGATTTCTCAAGATTGCTTTGACTACATCAAAATAAAAAGCTTTTGTAAAGTGAAGGAAGCCATCAACAAATCAAAAAAGCAAAATACTGAATGGGAGAAGATATTTTCAAATGGCATATCCAATAGGGGATTAATATCCAAAACATATAAAGAACTTATACAACTCAACACCTAAATAAATAAATAAATAAATAAATAAATAAATAAATAACCTATTTTAAAAATGGGCAGAAGATCCAAACAGACATTTTTCTAAAAAAGAAATATACATGGCCAACAGACACATGAACAGATGCTCAATGTTACTAATCAACAGGGAAATGCAATCAAAACCACAGTGAGATATCACCTTACGCCTGTCAGAATAGCTAAAATCAAAGACAAGGAATAACAAGCATTGGCAACGATGTGGAGAAAAAGGAACCCTTGTTCACTGTTGGTAGGAATGTAAATTGGTACAGCCATTGCGGAAAATAGTATGGAGGTTACTCAAAAAATTAAAAATAGAAATATCATATGATCCAATATGTGTATTTACCCAATGAAAAAGAAAACACTAATTCAAAAAGATATATACACCTCTATGTTTACTGCAGCATTATTTATAATAGCCAAGATATGGAGGAAACCTAAGTGTCCATCAATAGACAAATGGATAAGGAAGATATGGTAGAGATATATACTATTATACAGCCATAAAAAATATGAGATCTTACCACTTGCAACAACGTGGATGGGTTTTATGCTAAGTGAGATAAGTGAGACAAAGACAAATACTATATGATTTCACTTACATGTGGAATCTATAAAACAAAACAAAAGCGTAAACAAAAAGCAAAATCAGGCCTATAAACACAGAAAACAAACTGATGCTTGCCAGAGGGGAAGGGTGGGGGAGGATGAGCAAAATGGGGAAAGGGGAGTAGGAGGAACAGGCTTCCAGTTAGGGAATGAATAGGGCACGGGAATGAACGGCACAGCACAGGGAATATGGTCAATGGTATTGTAATAGCGCTCTGGGGACAGACGGGAGCCACACTTGTGGGGAGCAGAGCATCATGTATAGAGTGTTGAATCACTATGCTGTACACCTGAAACTAATTTAACAGCGTGTGTCAGCTATATTCAAATAAAAAATTTTAAAAAACGGTAGTATTACTGATTTTTTTTTTTAAAGTTGTCTTGGGATGGCCTTCCTCCCTCCCTTCCTTCCAACCCTCCCCTCTTCTCCCCTTCTTTCTTAAGGGTGAGGGTGCACAATAATGTGAATGTACTTAATACCACAGAACTGGACACTTACAAATGGTTAAAATGGTAAAAAAAAAAAAGGGGGGGGGACAACTTCTATTTTTAACACTATTTTAATTAATTTGCATGTAATTTCCATAAATGTTTTGCAGTTAATTTTCTAGTAAAATGCTTCAGTGAGTATCCTCTTTTGTGTTCCTTCTCTAGTGTTGATATTGAATCCTTTACCACAGTATCATACAATTGAGTCAGGAAAATAGCCATGGATGAGGGCGGTTGGAACCAGTACACATATTCTCTGAAACATTTAATTAAAAAAGGAAAGAAGAAGTGAAAAGGACTGAAAATGCTGGACCCAGGTATTTGTTTTATTTAGAAACTTCTTGGCATTCCACCTGCTTTAAGAGCCCTTGAGGCAAAATTTTATTTTAATATTTCAAATGACAAAACATGATTCACTTGAGATAGCTATGTTGAATTTGCAATAGCTTCAAAAGCATTTTTTGAGGCAGAAATATTATATAAAAATGTTCACATTTCTTTCAAAATAATTAATGTCCGTTTCCAATTCATACAGTTCTAAGATGCCCCACTGTATCCTTCAACGGGAAGGAAGGGTAGCAGAATATGCCCCTTTGGATAAGGATTATTTTGAGCTGAAGGCAACTGAGAAGAAGCAGATATAAGAAAGCTCTTTGGGGCGCCTGGGCGGCTCAGTCAGTTAAGCGGCTGACTCTTGCTTTGGGCTCAGGTCATGATCTCAGGGTCCTAAAATAGAGCCCTGCATTGGGCTCCATGCTCAGCGGGAGTCTGCTTGTCACCCTCTCTCTGCCCCTCCCCCCACTGGCACTCTCTCTCTCTCAAATAAATAAATTTTTTAAAAAAGGAAGAAAAGCTCTCTGCCCTCCTATTTGCCTGAAAGTGGGACATAAATTTTTTAAGGTGTCCCTCTTCCTCTCTCTTTCAGGAAGGACAAAAGTTAATCATTGGAGACAATTCTGGACCTTTATCAGTCCAGAAATGGCATGAGATAAACTATATAACAAACTTTCCTAACTAGCCCTTACCTTCAGTTATTTCCCACCATATGTTTACCTTCCTACAATTTACTGCCCTAGAAACTCAAAGTCCTTTTCCTTTGTCTTGTCATTTCTCTAGAAATGTATTGCTTTTCCTTAAAGGTGCTTTGTAAGCTCAGTTCTAACCACCTCTCTGAGTTTCGCATCACTGAGAGCTTCCACATGGACACAAGATGCACTTGCTAATAAACGTCTCTGTTTTTCTCCTGTTAATCTGTCTTGTCAGGCTAATTTACAGAGCCCCAGCCCATGAATTAGCCCAGCCTAGGAAGGTTTTTCCTCCCCTATAGGATTTCTCTGCACAGGAATGCTTCAGTTCATTGTTCAGTTAATAGGATTTACTGAGATTATCTCTAAATTGATCCTTGTGACACAAAGTCTGGTTCATTCAAATTGGGACTTTAGTGTCTTAATTTAAAGCACTCCCCTACCTCAGTTTCCTCCAATTTGATCAGGCAGCTCTGTGTTTAGAATTCACTTTTCCATAATTCTATAATGGTAGGACTAAAGGGGAACTTCAAAAAAAAAAAAAATCACTATTTTCAGCATGCTTGGATGGCTCAGTTGGTTAAGCATCTGACTCTTGATTTCAGCTCAGGTCTTGATCTCAGGGACATGAGATCAAGCCCTGTGTTGGGCTCCACACTGAGCATGAAGGCTGCTGAAGATTCTCTCTCCCTCTCCCTTTGCCCCTCCCCCGCCCCCACTCTCTAAAAAAAATTACTATTTTCAGTATTTGGCAAACTGGATAAATGGCCTGATGAGATCTGAATATGATGTAGTGTAATCAGGATGGTGATGAGGATGTAGGCAATATACAAAAAAGAGGGTGATTACTCTGTATCTGAGGACTTCAAAAAAGTAAGCAAGGGATTTATTTTGGGATATGTAGAAACACTAATGGAAAGCACTTTTAAATCCTGAGAGGGGGTGGGTACAAGAGTCATAGAACAAGAGAAAGTGCTACGAGTACCCTTAGAAATACTTTCCTAAGGGTTGGCCCTACCCTGAGTCAAGCCTTGAAAGTATATTATAGGTATATTATTAAATAGTTAGCATTTATTAAGTCCTTACTACCCTCCAGGTGCTCTGGTAGGGCATTTAATCTCACTTGATCCTTAAAATAACCCTATGATGGAAAGATTTTTAATTGCCATTTTACAATCAAAGAAATACGAGTTTACTCAAGATTACACAACATAAAATAGTAACACAGTGTCTCGAAACCCTATTTATACGACTTTTAAACCTGTACTATTTGCCCCCTCGGCCAGCTTTTCTCAAATCTGAACCACCTCTGGTGTTTGCTGAAATGCAACCTCCTGAATTTCAAGTCCTGGTTGATTGCATCAGAATATGAGGTTGTGGGATCCAGACATCTGCATTTTTGAGAAGCTCCTGGGTGATTCCAATACATAATCAAGTTCAGGAAGCACTGTGTAAAGCTCTAATAGTTAAAAAAAAATTAGAGTGAAACATAAAAAGCTACTTAGCTGGCTATTTCTGAAACTGTCTAATTAAGTCTTATGTCCAGGTTATTTTCTTGGCCTCCACATACTTTTGGGCAGCAGGTGCAATGCATGAAGGTGTCCTGGGATAAGACAGGAGGAGAGAAGGAGACCTAGTTGTACCAGATAAAAAAAGATAAAGATTTGGTGTATATCATCCTAAATATAAAAAATACATTCCCTTTGACTTTGTCTCACCAAATGAGATTTCTTCCATCTCTCAATACCTGTTCTGTTGGCTGACAGGGAGAGAAAATGGTGACCTCTTTTTTTAAAGGGCTGGAAAATTTTTTAAACTTACCTCAAAGTTCATGTAAAAATCTGAACTGCATAATAAATTACTGGTATCCCGTGATGGTAACTGTACCAATGAAGAGAAAAGATGACCTACTTCCAAGTACTTTCTCCATGAGATCCTATAGAAAGTAGAAATCTTTTTTTTTTTAAGATTATTTATTTTAGAGAGAGAGCACACACGCAAGAGTGTGTGCATGAGTGGGGGGAGGGGCAAAGGGGGAGGAAGAGAAGCAGACTCCCCACTGAGCATGGAGCCCCACGCAGGGCTGGATCTCACAACCCTGAGACCATGACCTGAGCCAAAATCAAGAGTCAGCCACTTAACCGGCTGAGCCACCCATGCGCCCCAAAAGTAGAAATCTTTTTAGATTTATTATCACAAGAACTTTTTGCTTATCTGAGCAGAGAACTTTCCTTTTCATATACGCTGCTAGAAAGTTCAAATTTTGGCTTGCCATAACAAGATTATGCAACTTTTTTGTTCCAGCCAGACCCCTCATGCTTTGTCTTATTTTCTGCATGTTTTTAATTTATCTTGCTAAATTCTATTAATCTTTAGAGCACTCCTTAAACCCTTCTTAGAGTAGGTACATATCAATTACCTACTTTTACATATCAGGTATTCAATAAACCTTGGAAAACTTTTTTAGCTGTCAGCTTTATCCATATCTTTATGAGAAAGAATATACTACATCATTACAGGACTTTGCACATGTGTATTTTGTGTAAATCTTAAAGTCTACAAATGCTTCATCATATCTCAATCATAACACAGTTCTGCAGGCATAACGTCAGTCCAACATGCCAGGCCTTTGGTAGAGTAGCATAGTCAAATGACATTTAAAAATGTACTGATTTCATCCTCCAAATCTTTTGAATAGGTCCTTTCTATTCCTGCTCTAAACCTTTTTTATTATTTATAACATGACCTACTTTTAAGAAGAATCTTAAATAGATAACAATAAAAACAAAAGACTTAAGTAAAATAAAACTCTTAAACTGACAGTAAAGAGTAAATACAGTGTAATTAGGATGAGAAAAAAAAAAATATAAGTCCAAACTAAGAAGAGCTCCTGCCTTAAGCATAAGTGGAACTTACCTCTGAGCGTCCCAGTGCCCAAGGGAAAAAGGACAGATATGAGTTCTACAGCTGCCATTATATAAAAAAGAGAAGCATGCCAATTCATCAGAACAAACTTTTTGCTAGGGCTATACTTAATAGATGAGATGGTGTGTACTTTTACATAAAGTAATTTGCGTAACACATTTGAAAGGCTAAGAGCAGCTTTACAAAGCTGGCTAATGAAATCATGTGAGGAGTTTTTATAATACTAATTCCAAAGTCTCAGATCTACTGAATCAGACTGAGGTGGTTTTTTTTTTTTAAGATTTTTAAGATATATATTCTCAAATATATATATATTTGAGAGAGAGAGAAAAAACAAGTGGGGGTGGGTGAGGGGGGAGGAGCAGAGGTAAAGGGACAAACTGACTTCCCACTGAGCGAGGAGCCCGACCTGGAGCTGGACTCCAGGACCCTGAGATCATGACCTGCGCCAAAATCAAAAGTCGGCTGCTTAACCAACTAAGCCACCGAGGTGCCCCCAGACTGAGGTTTTAAACAGCTTTCCAGGTGATGCCAATAATTACTCACATCTGGGAATTACTGACCTTAATGCTTCTTAAAATATCAAGTGTATCAGCTTGGATTTTAACAGTAAGTGAAGAGCCAATCGTTCAAGACTGAAATCACTGACAAGCATTCTATGTTACTCATTGAAAGGAGAGTCTATGGTCAGGTTAGATCCCTGACACAGAAGTGACAAAATGATATTTTATAATGAAAACCAAAAACCTGACATGTATTCATTCCCAGATAATTTTGTCTACTTGGAGCCAGGTTTCAGACAGCCTGTGAAGGTTTTCTCTGAAGTATCAAATGTATCAACAGATATTTAATTGAAGTACCACACGTAAGATGAGACTATGACATAGAAGGTTTTCAGGCAGGAACTGCTGACCACTGACTTCTAAACTAGGAAAACTTTGATGTGGGTATCATTAAATGTTTTAATTTTTAGCAAGACTGTGCTACGCGCTTTCTAGAAGGGGACTGAATTATGACTTGATCTATTGATTGATGATTTTTTAAAAGATTTCAAAAGATTTTTTTTTTCTACCAAAAGACATTGAAGATTAGCTATTAAAAACACTGAATTTGGTTTTGGCATAAAGCTGTCCTTATTGAGAGTAATCAGCCAATGTGTTTAGTTGCTGTTTGAAGCACTTTTAAAACCCTGGCAAGAGAAAAGTATGCTTGTCTTCTTGTATGACCAAAGGAAGGCACTCGAACAGCTAATCTGAAAGCTGTATCCAGTTATGCTATAAATTACAGTGGGAATACAGAGATCAGAACATAGAGATCCTTTGCAGTATTCTTTGTGATGACTTGTTCTATCATGAGACCATTTTTGCCCACTCAATTTCAGCAATGATATTGTGATAAGGGCTTTTAAAAGCTTGCGAAGTATTCTATCAACACCATAACTTTGCCTCAAGATGGTTCCCAACTATGGGTGAAAGGCTGCTTACAGATCTATAAATGTTATACCCTTACATTTTCTTAACTATTTTCTCCAATTAGGTGAACTTAGAGTCGTAATATTTAATTGTATAAGAGTTGTTCCTCAAGCTTGCCTATTCTTCCTGGAGGAAATTAAATCAAGGCTCAGACCTGCAGTTTCTAGAGAGAAAAATTTGCATTTGGCTTTGGCTTTGACAGCAAATTGGCAGGTGTGTTATTTTGGAGCAATTAAGGGTTGAATTAATTATAAATATGAAGTCCACCTGATGGTAAGTCCTAAGTAGCCTTGCAAGTGTAGGGCAGTGATTCAGAACATGACCTTGAGTTAGACAAACCTGGGTTTAAATGTGGGATTTACAACTTGCTAACTGCATGATTTTAGGAAAAATACTTCATCCAAAAAGAAAAAAAAAAAAGAATAATACTTAATCCCTTCAGCTCTTAATTTTTTCATCTATAAAGTGGTGATAAAAATATCTACCTGACAGGGCGTCCCTGAGGAGTCAATGAGATAATGTATGTGGAGGGTTTAGGCAGACGACTGCTTAATAGTGAGTATTTAATAATTCAGTAAGGGGTGGTAATAATGATTATCATTACAAATTTGGGGCTCACAACTCAGAAGATGATTTTAAAATGTTGGCAGTGACGTATCATTTGTAAATAGCTTCTACCACCTAAGCCTGTCTGGCTGAAGTCACAAGAAATCCCTTTGATCAAATTATAATTTCTTTTCGTACAGATGTCTTCATTCCCCCTCAGCTGCCTGTACCCTCTGTAGTCAGCCTTCCAGTCCTATAAGGGTAGGCTTAAAGGTGGCAACGTTATGAAACAGAATAGGTTTAATAAGCAAATGATTCCTTTCAATTCTAATATGTGCATCAAGAAAAAAATTCAGTAATAATCAATCTCTTGATTAGCAATACAAATAGAAGTTACCCCCTAAATCTATCCCCCAAGCCATCATTTAACAACATTAAATTACTCTGGTGGTTGGGGTTGGCAAATGTTTTCTGGCTGGTTAAGATGTTTGTCTTTAACAGGTGCAGCCCAGACAAGGAATTGTCTCAATCCAGGTATTGTAAAGCAGAGGCTCCGGGAAACCACTGTGTCCCTGAGCTCCCAGAGAAACAACTTCCTTTAGTTTTATTTTTTTTTTTTTAAAGATTTTATTTATTTATTTGAGACAGAGAGAATGAGATACAGAGAGCATGAGAGGGGGGAGGGTCAGAGGGAGAAGCAGACTCCCTGCCGAGCAGGGAGCCCGATGCGGGACTCGATCCCAGGACTCCAGGATCGTGACCTGAGCTGAAGGCAGTCGCTTAACCAACTGAGCCACCCAGGCGCCCCACTTCCTTTAGTTTTAGTTACACTGTGCGGTAATTATGTTTTATGAATGTCTTTTTCCCAACCTGACTCTAAGAACCCTGAGGTCAGGAATGTATTAGGGATAATCCCTGCCTGAGAGGGTATCTCCTGAGTTCTCAGAAAGAAAGAGGGGTCATTGTCAAGACCTGCAAACCAAGAAAATGCTTATGACTTTTTGTCTTAAAAGAAAAAAAAAAGGGACTGCCTGGGTGGCTCAGTCGGTTAAGCGTCTGCCTTCGGCTCAGGTCATGATCCCAGGGTCCTGGGATCGAGCCCCACATTGAGCTCCTTGCTCAGTAGGGAGCCTGCTTCTATCACCCCATGCTTGTGCACCTGCTTGCTCCCTCCATCCCTCTCTCCACCCCCTCACAAATAAAAAATTAAAAAAAAAAAAAGCAAACCAATGAATCCATCTTATTCTGAAGGAGCTTGGTAGAAAAAGGTCTTATTAATTATAAATCCTCTGTTTTTCTCCCATTGGAAAAAAAAAATGGGAAGAAAATTTTTAAGCTATATAGATATTCTTTGAGATTAGATCTAAGAAACAGCATTAAATTTATATTAAATCCCTTTCCTCCTCTACCAGCCTCCGCAGCCTGCGTCAGTGACAGAGAATGCTGGAGAGCATGACTTTTGGTTGGCTGATTTCATCAGAGAAGTGAAGGATTTTGTAAACTAGATGACAGTTTTGGTCCAGCAATTCCTATGAGCTTTTCTTAAGAAAAGTTATTACTGTTCTTCAGGGTGGTCTGGTCTGCAGTGTCTCTGAGTTACCAGGTAGGTTATATTTTTCACATAGGGCTACAAGTTTTTTCCGGCCAAACTGCATCTTTTCATAGGAATTTAGCTATTTGTTTTTATTTTTGCCTACGGGTCTTGTGAAGTTTTTTTTGACTCCCCGCTCAGTGGGAGCAATTATCTTTCCGTGACTGTACTCTCCTTCTTTTTGGATGATTATTTACTAGTATCTATTAAAATTTTAGATGTGTATGACTTTTGACTCAGCAATTATACTTTGCTCTACTCGAAAATTTCACCTCTACCTCTTGTTTTCATTTTTCAGTTATCCTGCCAATAGATGTGGATGGACTACTATGGGAGCTGTTGTGAATATGTTTACTTGAACATGATCTTCACATGATAAATAACAGAAATCTGTGGTCCCCATGTCTTTGAGTATAAGCCCATATTGTGGTCCGACATTTTACGTGAAGGTTCTCTTTATAATAGGAGTTTTCCAAGAAACCTTCACCAGCTAAACAACTGCCATTATCTCAAGGAGAGAGAGAAGAGCCACCTAAAGAACAGAGCAAGGCTGGACTGGGAGTTCTTCAAGGAGATGAGGTTTTAAAGGGCATATAAAAGAGACGGGAGGGAGGGTGCAGAGCCAAGGATGAAGAAACAACAGTGACATGAACCCACAAGCACACAGCCAGGAAGGCAAAATCAGAACAAGGAGGCCGGGGAGAAATGCTGCAGACAACGGAAAGGGTGATGAAAGCTGTGTTTAAAGAAAGAATCAGAACAAAAACACAGGCTCCACTCTGAGGACAAATGACACGAGTTTTAACAGAGAGAACCTAGAACTAATCAAATCTCATTTTTCTCCTCTACTCCATGGAGCAAAAATACTACTATATATGATTATTTAAAATATTATTAATTAATTTTATTTTAATAATACATTTATTATTTAATAATTAAATTTAGTATTATTAAAATAAATTCTGACCCAAACCAGGACAGCTGAAACCCAGGACAGCAAGGAGACAGTAAGAGGTGACACTTCTGGGGCTCCTGCCATTAAGCGTCAGACTCTTGATTTCGGCTCAGGTCAGGATGTTGGGATCCTGAGATGGAGCCCCACGTTGGACTCTGTCCTCAGCAGGGAGTCTGCTTGAGATTCTCTTTCTCCCTCCCCCTTTGCCCCTCCTCCCACTCACTCATGTGTGCTCTCTCTTTCTCTCTAAAAATTAATAAGTAAATCTTTAAAAAAAAGAGAGAGAGAGAAAGATGACACTTCTAAGAAACTTCCTCTGCTGGCTACAGGGAAGCTCCAGGCAAGAGTGTTCCTACTTCAGGAGTGATTTTCCACCTTTCCTTTTCTCAGGAAAGAATATAGCTCTATGAAATTTTCATCACATCATCATTGCTTTCTCAATACAATGAGGTCCCCAGACAGAGACTCACACGTCCAACAGGGAGCTGTGGGTCCCCAGAGAGAACACTGGCTTTGGATTTTCATAAGACAGGCAGTGGGAGTTCTGACTCTCCACTGACTTTGGGCCAGTGACTTATCTCACCAAGCCTCAACTTCCTCATTTGTAAAATGTGAAATAAAACCCTTATTAGAGGTGGCGCCTGGGTGGCTCAGGCGTTAAGCGTCTGCCTTCAGCTTAGGCCACGATCCCAGCATCCTGGGATCGAGCCCCACATTGGGCTCCCTGCTCAGTGGGAGGCGTGCTTCTCCCTCTCCCACTCCCCCTGCTTGTGTTCCTTCTCTCGCTGTGTCTCTCTCTGTCAAATAAATAAATAAAATCTTTAAAAAAAAAAAACAAAAAACAAAAGTGGTTTTTTGGGGACCTACGACTTGCAACTGGCATCTGAAGTAGGGGACAGTTTTGTGGGACTGAGCCCCTGACCTGTGGGATCTGGCACTATCTACCAGTGGATAGCATCAGAATTGAATTACATTATAGGACACCCAGCTGGTATTGTGGAGAATCGCTTAGTGTAGGGGTAAAAAACCCCACACAATCGGTGATGAGAAACGTCAGAAGTGAAAGTGTTCTATATGAGGGATAAAGATGCACAGCAGAAGACTGAACTGAGTTTTTTCATTACAGCCTCAAATCAAGTCCATACCCAAGTTTCCTAACTTTGGAAACTGAAACGAATTTGTCAACCCACAGAGCATAACAACACAGAGCCAGAATTTTTGGAAAATTTGTGGCATTTTCAAAGCTTAGAGTTGAAGGAAAGCTCACATTCACTGTAAAAGTCAGTTACACTTAGACCTATCTATAAATTACTACCTGTATGTTTTCACTGCTGCTATAACAAATTTAGTGGCTTAAATCAATGTAAATTTCTTCTCTTACAGTGCTGGAGGTCGGAAGTCTGAAATCTGATTCACTGGGCTAAAATGAAGGTGTTGGCACAGCTGTTCCTTCTGGATGCTCTAGGGGAGAATCTGTTTCCTTGCCTTTTCCAGCTTCCAGAAGTTTCCCACATTCTTTGGTTCATGACCCCTTCTCGGCATCACTCGCACCTCTTGCTTCCATAGCCACATCCACTACTACTCCTGTGACCTCCTACCTCCCTCTTACAGAGACCCTGTGATTACAGTTAGGGTGTAACTTTCCATATCAAGATCCTTTACTTAATCCCATCTGCAAAGTCCCTTTTACCATATATGGTAACATAAGGTAACAAGGTAAGGTGACACAAATCCATGGGGATTAGGATGCAGATACCTCTGGGAGCTAGTACTTAGACAACCACACTACCATAAACTGCTATCCTATATTATAAATAGTTCTTTACTAACACAGGTTTTCTACCCCTTGCCCTAATTAGTCATTGAGAATTAAAGCATCAACAGAAGCATCCAAAACAAAGCATAAGATGATAAAACTCCTGTCTATTATCCCAACCTGAGTTATAAAAAATACCAAGAGGTACAAACTTGCAGTTAGAAAATAAATAAGTCACTGGGATACAAAGCATAGCACAAGAAATATAGTCAATAATACTGTAATAGCAACAAATAGTAACCGTACTTACTGTGGTGAGCATTTCATACTATATATAATTGTTGAATCACTATGTTAGACACTGAAACTAATATTATATGACAACTACACTTCAATTAAAAATAAAAATAAATGCTAAAAAAATATTTACTTTTTTCATTCTTTGCCCATTTGCCCTTTTATTATGACAAAGGCATTTACATACAATACACACCTGCCCAAAGATATTAATAACACTTCTCTTTTCTTCCTCATCCACACCATTTTCCTTCCATTGTGCCTTTGCCTACTTAGAGCTCCACTATTTCCCTCACCACCTGCTGTTCCTAACCACATCATCGATGGAACTTTGAAAATTTTAATACAATACTTCACTGAAATCCTCAGTAAGGAATTGACACCTTATTTTCTAAAGATTTTTATTTATTTGAGAGAGAGAATGAGAGAGAGAGAGCACACGACGGGGGGGCGGAGGGGGGCGCGGTCAGAGGGAGAAGCAGACTCCCTGCTGAGCAGGGAGCCCGCTGCAGGACTCGATCCCGAGACCATGACCTGAGCCGAAGGCAGTCGTTTAACCAACTGAGCCACCCAGGGGCCCCGACACCCTACTTTTTATTGGATTTCCTTGTTGTCTTAGTAGCATATCTTTGCTATTTCCTTTTCAATTTTATTCCTTAGCCAGTAACCAAAGATTCTTGATTCTTCTTTACTCAGATCTTTCCAGAAACAATAAGTTACTAGTAATTCTCCGTATTAATTTTAACCACAATCCTAGGCTACATCATAAGTTTGACCTTCCTAAATTTTCTCTCCATTGACCATCCTTCAGAGCTTTTTTTAAATTCTGAATTTAAAAACTGAGGTAGAATTTCCACATGTGGAAATAGAGGTAGTGAGTGTATAGTTTGATCATATCTTCATGTCATTTTAATACCATTGATTTCTGATCCTTGTACTTCTATTTTATAAAAACAGTTTTACAATTTCTATTCAATCCATTTTTTTTTTTTAAAGATTTTATTTATTTATTTGACAGAGAGAAACACAGCGAGAGAGGGAACACAAGCAGGGGGAGTGTGAGAGGGAGAAGCAGGCTTCCCGTCGAGCAGGGAGCCCGATGCGGGGCTCGATCCCAGGACCCTGGGATCATGACCTGAGCCGAAGGCAGACGCTCAACGACTGAGCCACCCAGGCACCCCTCTATTCAATCCATTTTACTATTTAAAAACTCACACTGTGCCATACAATTATTTTTCTCATATTTGAAGATCAATAATGTATTATTAAATCAGATTTTATCAAGAAGTGGGGAAGTATAAGGGTGGGCCATTGTGTTCCCAAAGGAAGTTTTTCAGAGCCCATTTTCCATCTCAAAAATACCTATTCCTGGAGAAACATCCTCAGAAAATGGAAATGTTGATTTATGATGTTAATGCTCAAAACACCCTTCTGTTTTTCAATTCCTTATTCAGAGGAACTATTTCTTAAATATCAATGATACACATTGTAACCCAGCATGTATGAGAATACGGTGATACAGAAGGGACTTCCTAAACAAACTAGGGCTGGAAGAGCCTAGAAACAACAGCACTAATTAAACCAGGACATCCCAATATTCCCCTCACTGATCAAAACAAAACAACAGGGCCTCTTATTCACTTTGTGAAGCCAATCCCAAAGTAGAGCGAGAAGCTCTCGTTATAGAAAAGGCTATACACACCAAAAGGATAATCAGTGAGCAAAGTAATTATGTGCTTTTTTTCTCAAAATCCTCAAAAACAAGGTAGAGGCTCCCCTTTGAAATGAAATTAGATGATACCTAAGGGCTTAAAAATTTCAGCCAGTGTCTTGTATGTCCGTCTAATACCATGATCCGGAGATCCTAGTGCTCAAACCTACTCCAGTGTTTTGGAAAAAGGAAGTCATGGGTTGCATTTAGCATAGTCACTACCCATAGAAAAAGACTTCTGAAAGATCACTTTAACAACCACATTTTCTATCATTTCCCTAAGCTAAATCATGTTCTCAGCCCTTGCTCCATGCACAGAGGACACTGAAAACTAGCAGAGGATATAATCACAGATCACACACTTGCAACGTAGGTGTGAGAAACCGTTTCCAGGGAGAAATGACAAACATACTGATGACCCAAAATATGCATATGAGCAGGGATTCCATTGGGTGTTTATAAGGTTGGCAAGAGCTTCAGAGTTTGGTTCTCAAGGAAATAAGGTGGGTAAGGAATCCCCCCAAATGTCAACGTGTCTTCTTACCATCTGAACAATACTGCCACATTGTGTGCAGTTGAAATGTGGCATTTAAAAGGAGGTTGAAAAACATTTTCCCCATGATTTTTGACATAAAATCAAGATGGTGGGGCATTCCTTAACTAGTAAAATATCAGTAAGGACAGAGCAATGAGGGCTCATTCACCTACCCATGACTCAAATGCAAATACCCTCACAAAGAAGAGTGGTCTCAGTGGGTCTGCCTAATCCATAAAGCCTGGATATTTTTTTCCAATGGTTCTAACACCTAGAAGAGCATCACACTGTGCTAAGCTCAAAGTGAGAGCTCAGTAAATGTTAGTGTAATAAGAAGGGAATGAAAATCCAATGCCATGGAGTTTCAGTTAAGCAAATGTGGGGGCGGGGCAGCTGGTAGGAAGCAAGGTCTTAGACTTCATAGGAATTCTCTCAAAGGCCCGCATGGATTTGTTTGAGGTCATAAATACCATAAATGTATTTGCATAAACAGTCTTGTGTATCTGCTTGTATTTTTACAGACTGTGCCAACTATTTTCAGAAAATTTCTAAGAGAAAGTGATCATGTTTACTATTCTTTTTGTCATTACAAAATTTCTTTTCTTCCTGCTTATTTTAAAATCTATCTCTAGCCCATCCAACCAACCCCCGTGCACATAACTACTGTCACTGGTGGGTCTTTCTCCTTCAACTCACCTGCCCCACTCCCACTCAGATGCTTTACCACGCTTGAGAAGACTTCCCTCACTGCTCCTGCCCCACACAGCACTGTCCCAGACCCAGCACACTAGGAAAGAAGCCAGTGCCGAGTGAAGCTATCTATGCCAAATAGCCCAAGCGGGTGAAAAGACATTCTATTCTCCCCAAACCTCTGAAAAAGATCCTGTATCCCATTCCACAACTTACTCCTAGGAATCATTAATGTCTGATTCAGTGAAGTCCCATTCCCTGTAATTAGATTCTCAATGAAGAAAAATTCGCCAGTCACCACAATTGATTTTCTTTTATATACCTCTCCCATCAGCATGACTTCATTATTTTGGCAGCTCTAAAGAGAGGATCTGAAAAATGTATCCTGGGTGAACTGCTTATCTTCTTTGTTATTGTAAAAGTTCAAAGGAAACAGGGCTATCTCCTATTACAATATTGTTATTCTAGAAGCTTCCCAATTGTTAAGAACTCATTTTATTAACATTATGCACCAAATTGTTGGTTTTTTTAATTAGATAATTAGCAGAGTAGATATACTTTGTTGCTGCATGTAGGAAGATAGAAATAAGTTAGCATTTCTATTGAGGCTAGCAATGAATCCTTCATTCTAACCGCTAAAATATATAGTAAAGAGTACATGAATAATAGCTTTATATTCATTTTTGTTATAATCTGTTAAGCAGTTATTTCTCTTGGAAAAGTGCACTGAACATACACTGAAATACTTCTATACAGTAAAATGAGCTAAATTAATTGCAAAGCTCTTTTCCTAATGGATAAATTGCTATTTGGAAAACAGAAGTTGTATAGAGAAATATGCATAGCAAAGGGATGACTTATGGTACAACAGAATTAAAAAATCCTATCAGTCAATCTTAAAGTTTTTCTTAGACGTGTCAGTAACCTGACTTTACCCTGGTAACATGTGATGTTCAAAACTCAAGAAAATACATGTAAATAGCCCTCAGATCGTTGGGACTAAACATGATAAACAGTCTGAAAATCACTAAAAATTACAGGCATGGGCATCCCTGGGGAAATCTGTTTTCTTTTCCTCTGTATGAGACTGGTATTAATGTCCCAGATGGGGGCCACTCCTTCAGCCGGGGTCCAGAAGTGATAACGCATGGCGCAAAGCTGCTTATAACCCAAGAGAGACAGGTACTGTAAACAGGAAATAAATTCTCATTGTTAGGAGCTACCCAGGTTTCAGGTTGTTAGCACAGCACAGTTTAGCCTAAGCTGACCAAAACACCCAAATAACGGCTGGGCACCCTACAATTCGGCTAAGTAAACAGCCATGGTGGTCGAAATTAGTCCTCTCTTAATTTCAAGCACAGAAACAGTTTGCAGATGCACACTTGAGCATCTTCAAAGACTTTCTTGGTACTTAATTCTCTTCCAATCAGCCATTCCACAGCACTTGCAGAACACTGACAATGGGGCAGACCCCAGGGCTGTACTCGTGTGTTGGCTCTCCCTGGCCAGCAGGAGGCCTGAGGGCAGGAGCATCGTGTCTATTCCCACTACCCAGTACAACTCCAGCTGCGCACCCCAGGGGCTCCGTAATGTTTGTTGTTTGTTTATTGTAGAAATACAGTTCAAAAAGGAACGAACATTTGTACAAAGTGCTGAGGTAATAAAAGAGGAAGACTGAAGTGTGCCTGGGGAAGTAAAAAAGAAATATCTTTTGAGCAGACATGAAAGGAGAACAGGAGTTTAGAATCTAAGTTTCTTGGGAGAAGACAGAGCACACACAAAACACAAGTCCTTTGTCTGGCATTTCATATTATTTTGCCACCAATGGAACATTTAAAGAATGTTATAGTAGCAGTCTCTGATCAGATTTCACTGAGTGCCTTATGTTACCCTATCCCAATACGGGCTGGAATCCTGGCCGTATCAGTGGCAGGACAGCCCAGTGTTTCCGAACATGGACTCCGGAAGCCGAGGGCATAGGTTTGAATCTTGCTTCTGCCACTTGGCGGCTGTGTGACTCGGGCAAGCTGTTTAACCTCTCTGTGTTTCATTCCCTCATGCATAAAGTGATGAGTGTGACAATAACACCTTGTTGGGCTGTTCCACAGACTCAATGAGATTCAATGTATGGAGCACTTAAACAGTTTCTGGAACGGAATAAGCCTATATGAAGGTGCTGGTCATTCCAAGTAAGGCCAGGGGAAGACCACCAGCTAAACAGTCAGGTGTCTGTCTGCGACCCAGTCCTTTCTGGCATTTTTATCCATAACTCGAATAAGGGGATCGAAGTCATTTTGATTTACAATTTGGATTAACATTTTATGATGAAAGAAGTAACAAATATGATGTGTGCTAGAATCAAGATTCAAAATAATTGGAAGAGAGTGGAAGAATCAGAAAAAGCAACGATATGTGTTTAAATAGGGATACATTTTAAATCCTTGCATTTAAATCCAGAACGCCATCCTCCCAGTTTAGAAGTGGGAGGGGGGGCTGTTTGGAGAGTAGTATGTATAAAGCAGATTTGGGAGGACTCAGTTTGATTAACTATAAATAAGCTCTGTAGGACTTAACAGTGCGTTGCGGCTGCCCAAATAGTGCTTTGTCAGGCCCCATTAACTGAGTTGTAGTCTCTAGATTGAACGATGGTGGCGGAAATGTTCCGGCTTCCCCGATTCAGGCCGGCTCCAAGCACAGAAGAACATCACAAACATTGACAACAGTGTGGATCGTAGGACCCCTATGCACTGAGGGTCAGGGTCTCGGGTTCAGATCCTTAGCCTGCTCCTCCCTGGCCCGTGACCTTAAAGGCCATTTCCTCTGCTGTAAAACTCAATACGCTCTACCTTCCGACTCACACCACAGTGCTAACCAAGATGAAATTGCTTTTAAAGTGGTAAAATGTATATAATATGAAAGTGGACATCTTAAGTATACAATTTAGTAGCGTTAATTACATTTGTGATGTTGTGCCACCATCACCATTATCTGTTTCCAAAACTTTTTCACCACCCCAAAAGGACACTCTGGAGCTGTTAGGCAGTAACTCCCATTTCCCTCCTTCCTCAGTCCCTGCCGACCTCTAATCCACTTTCTGTCACTATGGAGGGGCCTATGCTAGATATTTCCCAAATGAGTCACTGACAACTAAAAATGTTTGGAAACAGAATGGGCTTCTTCAGGGAGAGGTGATGTGTCCATGGTCACCGGAGTTGTTCAAATAGAGAATGGAAAATACTTTGAAAAAAAAAAAAAAATGTGGCAGGAATTCGCTTGTGGAGTGAATGACTAGATGTCTCCCGGGTTCGGATACCCTCTCCCTGTGCTACAGGCTAGATCTGGCCCTATCTTATCTGAGACGAAACTGAGGCAAAAGCTCCCCGGTAAGTAGCCCAAGGTCACACACCCGGTCACGGTGTGAGCTATGGTTAGAACTGAAGTCTCCTGACGCACAGCCCTGCCCCGCATTCCGCCCTCTGACGATGCTGCACTCTGTGACCTACTTGTCCTACGGTTCTTGTAGTTTTCCCACAAATTCCCCCAGAGCTTTGTTTGATGGCTGCATCCACGATCTTAAATGAAAAGCGATTTAATAACACCCAATTCTTAGCTTTATTGCCACAGGATAAAAGCTGTTAGGAGATTAATCTGCAAGTGTAAAAACACTTTGAATAACCATCAGAAAACAAGCCCTCAGGTTGATATCGTAAGTAAGTAACATACAGCCTACAGCGGTTTGGATGTCAGACTTTGGAAAAACACTGCAGTGAATTCCACGCATAGTCCGGGGCATACTTGGAGAAGCCATGGCAGTCACCACTTTTTTTTTAAAAGTACAAATTGTGAGACTAGAGAGAGCTTTCAGTTCTGATGTAATCTCCCTTAATATGTAACCAGACACAAATGTATATGGAAAAGATTCAATTTGGTTAAGATTCCAGATTCACTGTTTTATTCTTTAAGCTCAAGATATATCATTGGATTCAATGCCTAAAGAGAAAGCCAATATGTTCTTTTAAAATTTCACTACAGAACAAGTCTCTTCTTTAACGACACATTGTAAGAAGTATTTTTCAGAGTAAATAGCAACCAAAAGTAAAAAGCTTTATTAAAAATTGCATTTTTATCAAAGATCAAGGCTAGTATTTAGTAATTCATTCAAAACTCAATAAAATTTCCCTACGGAATTTGTTCAGAATATCAGTTCCTATCTTTATATACACATTTTTTTTCCCCATCTGTATCCCAAGAGGTCTGCCAGCAAAGACAAGGCTTTTTCTTTAGTAATTTGTCCCATAAAAAAAACAAAGGAAAACTTAGAAGGCAATGAAACAATTAAATTCACCATATACATATATTAAAAGAAATCTGGTTTTAGGGCTTCATAAGACAACAACAAATGCAAAGACATTGTGAAATTCATCTACAATTGACCAACTGTTCTTTACCATATTGGTTATAAATGTATGCAGAGGTATGTATGTAAGCATGTAAGTGGTGTTTGTCTCACATAACGAGACATCCAGAGGTCAGCAGGCCAGACAAGGGGCAGCCACTCAATGATGGTGCTGGGAGGCTGGCTCTTTCTATCTTTTTGCTCTACTCTTTTCAATATATAGATGTCCTTCCTCATGCATGTCACCTCAAAGCTGCCCCAGTGGCTTCTGCATTCCTGGCCTCAAGCCACATCTCTCCACTTTTCTGCCAGAACAAGGGGGTGGAAACAGGAAGCAGAGGTACTTACATCAGGAAAGCAGAAGCTTCCCTAGAACCACCCCCAGCAGATGTTGCATCCAATACATTCACCCAGGACAGAGAGCTAAAATCATCCAATTCCATCCTCTTCTTAACCTGCCCCATCATGCATCACGTGCATCTATAAGTTGGTGGGTTCCACTTCCTTAAAGCCTCATGTGCATCCCTTCCCTTTGTTCCTCCACTAAGTCTGCCTCTGCCCAAGCTCTTTTCAGCCCTTGCCCAGGCTGGTGCAAAAGTCTATCCTCCACACAGCCACCAGACTGGTCTTTCTAGAACACGAACGTGACTGTCACTCCTCCACCGCACATAAAGTCTAAAACACTTAGCAAAGCATAAGAGCAAAGTACTGTTATCTGATTCAACCTCTTCAGGTTCATCTACACTTTTCCCCTAAAGGCACTTTCCAAGCATATGAAGCTCCTTACATTTCTTCCAGTTGCCCATGATACTACAAATCATATTGCTTTTGAACATGCTATTGTTTTCCCTGAAATCCCTTTCCCTGGCCTTCATTTGTCTGGAAAAGTCTTACTCACTCTAAAATTCAACCCAAACTTTCCCTATATATCTATATCTACATCTATATCTATACCTATATTCTCTATCTATCGCTATCATTATAGAACTTACTATACTGCATTCCAGTTATTTACTTACATAAATGTATTTCACACTAGTCAAAGAGTTCCTTGAACATAGAGACAAAGTCTTAGTGTCTTACTATCTTTGACCACCGCTGCCTGGTACATAGCAGGTGATTAACAAGAGCCTATGGAATAAATGAAAGAATAAGCGACCGAAATGGTGGCGATTTTATGGTTGAAATCAAGGACACAGAAAAGGGGAAGACCACAAGAGAAGAGTGATGAGCACTTTGTAGCAGGCAGACCTTTGTGGCCCCTAAAATGAAAAGACAAAGTAAATATTCACATAAGTGAATTTTCCAAATAACTAAAGTTTAACCTTTTAAGTTGAATAAAAACTAACAAAAATGCTAAAATATTATTGGTAAAAATATTTCCAAAAATGTGTTACACATTCCCTTACCTTTTAAGGAGAGCACACTGAAGCAAATTTAACCTTTTTGGATGACTCAGTGTCATCATTATGAAACTCAATTATTGTTGAGGTAGGAAGACTGTCTGCTCCCCCATTAAATAGCTCCAGACTGTTAACCACTTAGTTCTTTGCTGATTTTCTTTCTCTTTTCACCATTTGGGTTTTATCTAGCATCTTAAGCTGTTGTGATTGTGTGTACAAGCCTTTAGAATCAGAGAATCACAAAACTGTAAAATGCAAGAGCTTGAGGGAATCTTAGAGATCATTTAATCTATTAGTCTATCAAATTTTATAGATAAGAAAACTAAGCCCCAAGTGAGTGAGCGGTCCTTTTCTAATTCGTTGCTTTTAATCTTCTATTTTAATGGCTTTCAAACTGTGTTTAAAGGGCACTCTACTCAATTTCAGGTCAGGCCATAATGTTCATCTTCCTCTAAAATGCTATGGGTAAATTAAATTTAAAAAGATCTACTATAGGACAAACATACTTTGAATGAACTTAAAAATTAGGCTGTATCTGTGCAGTATCAGAAGTACAAGATAATCATTTTATTTAACAATAGAATCTCTTCTTTTTAGTTATTTTGGGCTTGTGTTCTATTTTGCTTTACTCATTTATAAAACCCTTACTCCTTATTCATTTGACACCTCACTCAGCCTCGTCACTGAGTAACCAGACTATTCACTGAATAGTTGTTTCTACCCTATGTGTTAGAAATTCTCAGGGCAAGGGAAGAGAAACACATACATTTACTAAGCACTCACGGTTGTGCAGCTATGATCCTTACCAAAAAAAAACCCTTAAGATGGATAATGTTATCCTCACTTTATAGATGAGGAAACCAAGATCAAAAAGTTGCACAATCTACCCAAGGTCACAGAGTTAATAACTGGTAGAGGAGAAATGTAAACACAGGTGCCTGATGCTAGCTACTTCATTGCTGCTCTTAATGGTATTCATAATCTATAAAGAAAGAAGGGTACATATTCAACTAACTCTATGATAGGGTGACAAAAACAACCACAGCAGCATGGAAGCACAGAAAGAGGAAGCAAGTAATTGTACCAGAAAAGGTAAGAGAAGGTTACACACTGACATTTGAGGAAAACCTTATTTATAGCAGTAAAATAATGAAGCAAACATTTTTATAGGAAATACAATGGGCTAAGCCCATGGCATCTCCTTGATAACCTCACAATAACTTTATTATTTCCCCCTTCTACAAAGGAAATTGAGGCACAGATAGGTTAAAGGAACACAGCCAAGGCCACACACACTAGAAAGTGGCTAGTTCCAGGGCGCCTTCCATAACCACTGTGCTATGCTAATTCCTAGAGGTGGAAAAAGATGAAGGTGTCCCCAGGTGAGGGAAGAGGAAAGGGACCAGGGCATAGGCATCAATATGCAAGGGAAACAAAGAGGACTCTGAGGTAACTGGAACAGCTCAACACAAGTGGAAACCTTTAAGTCAGATCATGTCACCACTCCCCTAAAAACCCAGCCCTGGCTGCTCACTGCATTTAAAAGAAACCTGCATATACCCTATCTACTTTCTCTCTAGTGTCAACGCTCGCCATGCTCCCCCGCACTCATAGCCTCCCTGCCATGATGGCCTTTCAGGTCCTAAAACTCACCAATCTCGCTCTTGCCTCAGAACCTTTACACATGGTGGTGTCTCCTTCTGAAATATTGTTCCCCTCACTTTTTCCTAGCTAACGCTTGAACACCCTCTGGTCTCCACCCAGTCATGATTTACTCACACAGGCCTTTGAAACTCCGCACCTTGTTACAATATCTCGTAGCAGCACCCTCACTTTTCCTTCACAGCATTTACCCCACGTTATAATTATCTATCTGACGGTGTGGCCACAGACTCTAAGCTCCATGAAGGCATGGGGCATGGCTGGCTTTTTCTCCCCCCCGCCCCCAATTGCTCTGTTTTTGTTTCCGCATGACTAGCACATAATTAAATAGCCGAAGTTGGAGCTGGAACTGGAAGGCATGGTCTTTATCCTATGGACAATTAGAAGGCAGAAAAATCTAATCGAGAATTGTGACAAGATCGAATAGAGATTTAAATAAAACAAAACACAACCGTATAGTGCGGGCGAGGATGAAAGTCCAAGGCTGAAAGACTAGTCGACGATCATTTCAATAATGAGAAATAGTGAGGGCCTGGACCAAGGGAATGAACTTAAGACTGCAGGTGGCATGGCTGGACTTGTTGGTTGGACAGGTGTGTGTGTGTGTTTTTGTGTGTGTGTACCTACTATGTCCACTCTGTGAGCTACTATCCACTTAGGAGGACAAAATATTAAAAAGTAGACCTGCATGAAAAAAACAAACAAACAAACCACTATGCTCTCCATAAAAGGAAAAGTTCAAAAAATAAAGACCCATCGCTCCTCCCAGCCCTTTGATCCGGAGGGAATTGAGGAATGAGTAACCATTTCCCAAGGACATGCTCTCTTCAAGGCGAAGCCAGTCAGGCAAAGATGAAGTAGGAGAATTATATGACAAGCCTGGGACTGCAAAGAAGTTTTCAGTCAATGGAATGAGGATCTCAAAGCGTACTCAGTAAAAGGGCGTAAGGTGAGTTTCACGGAGAAAGGATAAGCCAGGGAAAGGCTAAGAGAAAACAAAATGGTATAAGCAGGGTAAATGTGACTTACCTATATATACTAAAAAAAAAAAATGTAAGAGGGAAAACCACACATTGGAAGGAGATTGTGAACCCCAACACTGAGGGAAGCAAAGAGCTGAAAGATTATCTGGGAAGATCACAAATGGAAGTAGCCAGCATCAGCCACCAAGCACGGCTTCCTCCCTGTGGGTGGTAGGAAGGGTGAGCGCTGGGGCCTGGCCTCCCAGGGCGGGCATGGCTATTGGTAGCTGCTCTGGCCGCTGCAGATTCTACTCTTCAGTAAAGCTCTCCTACATAAGACTTAAACAGTGAAAGCTGATATTCCAATAATCTCTGTCTTAGATTTTTAAAATACTGTAACATCCTTTCTTGAAAATGGAAACTTCCTGGTAACTATTCTCCCCAATTTCCTACAGCTGAGTGAAATCTAAAGGTTACTTTAAATATAAAGTTCATCTTATCGAGAGCATCTGGGTGTCTCTACAGTAAGTCTATTTTTATTACATGTTTAGCAGTAGTAAGACATGTACTGAGAGCTGCCATTTTCACACCTCCAGTGCTCGTTTCCTCTTACATATGTCGTGGTACAAGAGCCAGACTCCAAACTTCTGATTTCCCAGAGTCGTTTAAAATCATGTTTTGAGTGCTTCTGGGTGGTGACAGACTGCCCCCACTTCTGTCTACACCCCCGACAGCTTGGGAATGGGACCGGGAGACAATGGTAGGGAATGGGTATCATTCCGAAGGAGGTACGAAGGGCTGACACTTCCTGTTGCTCAAGTGAACACAAGTAGCATGGAATGCAGGGCTAGGTCTTTCAGAGTTCTCACCACTCTGGAGGAACAGTCCTTCTTGCTGGGGACTTGAGGAGATTCAGAATTCATGCCCACAGGAGGCAGCTGTGTTTGGGGGAGGCAGCCTTCAGAGATACCTGAGCGGGGAGTGAGGGGAAGTTTGTTAAGATGACCACTAGCTGGTCAGGACAGCCCGTGGGAGGGGGGAGCCCCTGCCTGCTTCCAGCTGCAGGTGTCAGCTCGGAGACCAGCTCCTAGTCCAGGGCAGGAAGCGTAAAGGATCACTCGATTCGTTTGGTAGTGGGTTCAGAATCAAACTGTCTTGACCTCTAGTGCCCCTTCCCTGTTCCCGGGCTCCCACCTCACAGAAAGAAGACCACTACTCCTTTTGTTTCATCTGGTCTCATTTTCCTCAGGGTGTGTCATTTCACTCCGCCTCATTTACTGTCTAGCTCAACAAGAGAGCTTCTCTCTTCCTCAGCAGTTTTAGTCTGTAGCGGGCTCACTTCTCTGAACCCATTCCTGCTTTCCTTGAACTACCTCCTCCCCAAACTCTTTTTCCAGATATGGCAAACTTCTTGCAAGGGTAGTCTGCACTTATTAGTGCCTTCACATTCTCCCCTCAGGCTAATATAAAATGGCTTCTAACTCCGTTGCTCTAAGATGGCACCTACACCGTTTTCACAAAAACCGCCAACAGACCTCTGATTGCCAAAACCAATGACTTCTCAATAGTCCCTTTTTGATTGCCCTTTTCTCCTTAAAACCTCCCCTTCCAAGACACTATGCTCTTTCGACTCGCCTCTCACCATCTGGCCACTTCCTCCACCTTCCTTCTCCCTGTACCTTCGGTATAGATGATCCCAAAACTCTGTCAACATTTCTCCTCTCTATGGATCCCTGGTATGCATTCCCTCTTTGATTCCTCTATCGCTCCCAGACCTAACACTGGCCCGGACCGCCTGCTCCTGAACTAAAAGTCTGCATTTCTAGGGGAGCTGGGTGGCTCAGTTGCTTGAGCGCCTGACTCGATTTTGGCTCAGGTCCGGATCTCAGGGTCATGAGATTGAGCCCCACATCAGGCTCTGCGCTCAGTGGGGAGTCTGCTTGGGATTCTCTCTCTCCCTGCCCCTCACCACCCAGAATAAATAAAAATCTTTAATAAAAATAAAACTCTGCATTTCTAACTCTTTCAAACATCTTCTGGATTTCTTGTGAGTCCCTCGAATTCAGCACAGTCAGAGCTGGCCTGTCCTTTCTCTCACCCATGCAAATGTGACACCTTCCTCTTCCTCAGCACTTACACTGTCATTAAGTTCTGTTGATTGAAACTCTCACACATCTTCCTGACCTACCCCTCTGTTGGCTGCTTTACTTCTGCTCTCATCTGGGCCCTCCAAAATCTTCATGAGGACCAGCAGGCAGTTAATAGAAGGAGCTTCAGAAGTCAGACTAACTGGATTCCAGTTTTTCTCACTGAATAGCTGTGGACATTGGGTGAGTTATTTAACTCCTTTAAGACTCATTTTCTTCATATGTTACATGCAGCTGGCATTTACAACTACTATAAGAAATTTGGTGAGCTAAACACAATGTTATTCACAATGGTTGGCACATGGTAGCCACTCAAAGAGGTTGTTTTTTTCACTCAGTACTCTCCTTACTTTCTCCCCATCACTGAGCTAGAGCACTCTGCCCTTAACTCTCCATTGTTCTCCAATACACATTCAACACTCGAAACGGTTACTTTCTTTTTTTTTTTTTTAGATTATTTATTTGGGAGGGGTTAGAGGGAGAGGGAGAGAGAGGACCCCAAGGAGGCTCCATGCCCAGCGTGGAGCCCAACGTGGGGCTGATCCCACCACCCTGAGATCATGACTGAAGCTGAAATCAGTCAGTTCAACTGACTGAGCCACCCAGGGGCCCTAAGCTGGTTACTTTCTAAATCAGAGATCCACTCAAGTCCGTCTTTGGTTAAAAACAAAACAAAACTTGTCACAAATTGTCATTGCCCATATGGCAGACAATCTCCTTAGTACGGCATTTATGACCCTTTAGAAATCTAACCTCAAACTACCTCTCCACCTTACAAATTCACCACTCCTTATCAAATAACCTGAACACCTGATGTATCTTACATTGTCAAGCCTTTGTTTCTTTATTGCAGCCATCCTGTCTTCAAGGTCTTCTCCCCTTTCATTTCCAGCTGAAGTCATATTTCTATTTGCATAAGCACCTGTTCCTCCCAATAAATTCTAATTCCTTGGAAGCAAAGAACCTTCCTTATTAATCTGGCACATTGCATTCATTTCATTCATTCACCAAGCTTTTATTGGCTGAGAAGCAGGCATTGTGCTAAGTCCCAAGGATATAAAGCCAAAGAAAATAGGTCCTACACCATTAACCCCTATATAGTCTCATGAGGAAGATGGGTCCACAAATTATTCCAGTAGAGTGATAAGTGAGAGGATAAAGCAGTGGTTCTCAATCTGGTGGCATATTAGAACTCCCTAAAATCAATTCTTAAAAATGCTAATGCCTAGGTTCAACCACCAGAGATTCTAATTTAATAGGTCTGTGGTGCATTTTTTTTTAAGCTCCTACGGCATAGTTATGTGAAGTGAGGGTTGCAGACCTCTGGGATAGAGCTGCATAAACAGAACAGGGAAGACACACCTTGAAGCTGGCACTTCTGACTGTTCCACAACATCTTAGCCCCTTTCTTCTTCCTTCCTTTCTACTCAGGTGTGCACCCTTTCTCCATCCAACTTAGGAGATATTGCCCTATCCCCAACTCAGTGGTATACTTGTGACTGGTTTAGGTGTAGGCAAAAGAACTCATTCTAAACAAGGATACCTAAGGGGAGGTCAGTTATGGGAAGTTGAGAAAAGGTTTCCTAATTCCAAGAAAAACATACCAAGAAAGATAATTTTATTTTTTTTTAATTTTTTTTTATTCTTATGTTAATCCCCATACATTACATCATTAGTTCTAGATGAAGTGTTCCATGATTCATTGTTCGTGCACAACACCCAGTGCTCCATGCAGAACGTGCCCTCCTCAATACCCACCACCAGGCCAACCCATCCTCCCACCCCCCTCCCCTCTAGAACCCTCAGTTTGTTTTTTCAGA
>NC_138373.1:117620880-117636438 GCF_054177405.1 Leptonychotes weddellii | reverse complement strand
TTTTTTTTTAATTTTTTTTTATTCTTATGTTAATCCCCATACATTACATCATTAGTTCTAGATGAAGTGTTCCATGATTCATTGTTCGTGCACAACACCCAGTGCTCCATGCAGAACGTGCCCTCCTCAATACCCACCACCAGGCCAACCCATCCTCCCACCCCCCTCCCCTCTAGAACCCTCAGTTTGTTTTTTCAGAGTCCATCTTCTCTCATGGTTCGTCCACCCCTCCGATTTCCCCCGCTTCATTCCTCCCCAGGATAATTTTATTTTTTGTAAAGATTTTATTTATTTATTTGAGAGAGAGAGAGAGAAAAAACATGAGTGGGGGAGGGGCAGAGAGAGAGAGAGAGAGAGGCATCCCCACTGAGCAGGAAGCCTGACGTAGGGCTGGATCCCAGGACGCTGAGATCATGACCTGAGCTGAAGGTAGACATTTAACCAACAGAGCCACCCAGGCACCCTGAGAGATCATTTTCTTTTTGCCTTTGGACACTGCAAAGCCTGGCTGTTACATCTGGAACTGCAGCAACTATATTGTAACCATGAGGGGATCTGAGGCAGAACTGACATCCAGAAAGGGCCTGGCTTCTTGATGACCCTGTTAGGTTACTGCATCAAACAACCCTAATGTTGGTCGACCTGTGCATTTCTTAATGTATGCAATAATAAATTTCCTAATTCCTTATGATACTTTGAGTCAGTTTTCTGTTTACATGCAACAGATGGCATCCTAACTAATATACAACTAAACCAAACTTGGAGATCAAGGAAAACAGACCAGCAAAGGTGATATCTATGAAGAGTCTTCATCAAGGCAGTCAAGAAGCAGGAGAAGCAAATAAAGAGGCATGGATATAAAAGTATAAGATATTATGGAACTGCACATAGTTCAGAGTGGCTATTGCAAAGAGTATGGGCATAAAGATGAAGCTGGAAAGATGGGAGTTTGGAGCAAGAACTCGAGGAGGCTTGTATGCTGTGGCAGGTTAAATATGGCCACAAAACCTCTGCAGCTTCTTCTATTAAGAAGCAAAGTTGAGGGCCACCTGGGTGGCTCAGTCGGTTAAGTGTCTGCTTTCGGCTCAGGTCATGATCCCAGGGTCCTGGGATAGAGCTCCACGTCGGGCTCCCTGCTCCGCAGAGAGCCTGCTTCTCCCTCTCCCGCTGCCTGCCGCTCTGCCTACTGTGCTCTCTCTCTATCTTTCTGTCAAATAAATAAATAAAATCTTAAAAAAAAAAAAAAGAAGCAAAGTTGATTTTCACAACCCATGAATATGGCTGGCTTCATGACTTGCTTTGACCAATGGAATGTACCAAAAGTGATGTTATGTTAATTCCAGAACCAAGGCCTGGCTCTCTTGAGATGCTGCCCTGAGGCTACCATATTGTAAAGAAGGCAATCTAGCGTAATGAAGGATGAGAGGCCAGTGGAAAAGAACTGAGGCACTTTGGCCACACTGGTACCAAGTGCTGAGCATGAGAGGCCATCTTGCCCCACACAGCTATTCCAGCCATCATCTGACTGCACGTAAATCTCAGAGCCAACCCAC
Source organism: Leptonychotes weddellii (assembly GCF_054177405.1). NCBI lineage: Eukaryota > Metazoa > Chordata > Mammalia > Carnivora > Phocidae > Leptonychotes > Leptonychotes weddellii. The sequence continues at coordinate 117,634,885 of NC_138373.1, read as the reverse complement.
AGAATTATAAGAAATAATAAATCATTATTGTTGTAAGCCACTAGACTTGGGGTGGTTTGTTATGCAACAATAGCCACCTGATGGTTAAGCCATGCCAAGATGTGCTGACTTTACTCTGAAAACCATGAGGAGTAACCTGATTAAATTCATGTTTAGAAAGCACCTCGGTGGCAGCATGAACAATGGGCTTGGCCTGGGGGCAGGTTGGAGGTAGAAGGACTGGTTGGAAGAACTGTTGTATTAACAGAGCTGAGAAATCATGTGGATCTGACTTAACACAGTGGCAGAAGGAAGGCAGAGAAGAGTCATTACGGAGGTAAAATCAGCATGATGGCAAATATAAGCTACAGTGCGTAAAGGAGAAACGTGAATTAGGAATTACAGTTCTCTGGACTAGGTAAATGAGTGGATGGTAGTGCCTTCACTAAGAGGGACTAGGGGAGGAAGAGAAGGTTCACTGGAACTGGAATATCTAAGTGGAGAAGACGGCAAGGAGTTGTGAATACTCAATAAATGCTTAATGAAGAAATTAGTATGATGAACCTGGGTAAGTACTGTAGGGTTCTAGTCCAGTGAGCTGTGGTTATATGGCATAACCTGAGTTCTCTCTAAGTCAGGGAAGTTTAAATGATGTGAACTCATTTCCTTGATACTTCGTCGGAATAGAAAGGAAAAGGAAAGATAAGTTTTGATGCAGTCCAAAATGCTCACAAATCCACATATTGTTCAGTTTATGTGCATCGATCTGTAATTCTCAGGGAGCACTACTAGTATCTGATGTTCCTATCTGAAAGCACTTTCTTAATCTATCCAGAAGGTAGTGCCATGATATAGGTTCTCTTTTTGTCCTCCATATTCTTCACTTGCCTCCCAACCTGTAAAGTCGCTTCCCTAACTCCACACAAAGAAAGAGTTGAGACTATCCCCAGGTCAGATACTTTGTCAAGTGAGCACAATCTATGATTTATTTTGTAACAAGCTACAAAGGCTACAAACAACTTTAATATGCACATGTAAATACTGGCTTACCTTTGAAATTGATTAAAATAGCAAGTAAATGGCTGGGAACCGATCTCATCTTTCCAGTACTGTTGCCAATTCATGACGCTTTCCAAGTTCTTCTGATTTTCTCTTTTACAGGGAGGAATATAGGAGCACTAGCAAAACAGAACACAGAAAATAAACTTATTATTCTACAGAATATTGAAATATGGTCCTTTTTTAATAGAGAGATGGTATTATGCACATAGTAAATCTAATTCTGACCTACCTAATCTTTAATAGAACCAAACTGAAATCGTTGAATTACATTTCAAATTTCCAGTTTGGAACAATTACAGAAAATATCCCAATTAAATGCAGCAAAAAATAATCTTTAGTCATTACAGTATGAGGATAGATTATAAATAATTAGTTACAATCTAATAGCAAATTAAAAGCATGATATACTCTCTTTATTGTGGGCCTGAAAATCAGTAGAGGGAAGCAAAAAAGAAAGTTAATTTTTATCCCCAGTTGCTAACTATAGACCTTGATATTTTCCTCTTCCACCTCTAACTACCAAGCACACAGCTCTCTTCAGATACTGCTCTCAACCGCTGAAACTCAAGTTTTCTTTTCTTACATTCTCTTGGACAATAAAATCAGCAGAAAACTTCCTCACAAGTACATAGTCAATGCATTTTGCTAACCGATGTCTTTTCCTGGCTCTGTCACTAACAAAGTATTTCTCTCTGAAGGGACCTAATTACTCTAAGCAATACAGAATCAGCAGATTTGGAAAATCATTCTTAACTCTAGATGTTAAAATTAACCCTTAGCATTCGAATCCATTTTCTCTGATTCAGTTTTTCTTTTTTTTAAAGTAGTCTCCTCACCCAGCATAGGGCTCGAACTCATGGCCCTGAGATCAACAGTCAGATGCTCCACTAACTGAGCCAGCCAGGCTCCCCTCTGATTCAGTTTTTTATAATGATGATGATCACAATAAAGACGGTGCCAATTTACTGTTACTGAATGTTTACAATATGCCCGGCACTGCAATAAATGTTTAACAGGCTTTAATGTGTTTCTTAGAACAACCCTAAAATGATCTCCATTTTACAGATGAGGAAACAGATTTCTGTCAGCTCTACAACTGGATGCTGGTGATTTTATCACATTCGACTCCCAGATGTTCTAGGAAAATTTCTGATGTTAAAGAGTAGCGGAAACAAACAAACCATTAGCTTCATAGTATAATTTTTTAAAAGATTTTATTCATTTATTTGATAGAGAGAGAGCACAAACAGAGGGAGTGGCAGGCAGAGGGAGAGGGAGAAGCAGGCTCCCCGCTAAGAAGGGAGCCCAATGTGGGGCTCGATCCCAGGACCCTGGCACCAACTGAGCCACCCCAGGGGCCCCTTCGTAGCATAATTTGATTTGCATTATTTTAGAGCATATAGTTTGTCAACACCTTCCCACTATTTTCTGGTAAAATACAAACTTTTTAGTATGATGCACAGTCCTCTTCAGGATCTGCCCTCCCCTGCCTGGGACTCCGCCATTTAGAAGCACATAGTCCCAGGACATGTGGGTGGCTCAGTCGGTTAAGCGCCTGCCTTCGGCTCAGGTCATGATCCCAGGGTCCGCACTTTGAGTCCTGCATCGGGCTCCCTGGTCATCAGGGAGCCTGCTTGTCCCTCTGCCATTCCCCCTGCTTGTCCTCGCTCTCTGATAAATAAATAAATAAATAAATAAATAAATAAATAAATAAATAAATAAATAAATAAAACCTTCCAAAAAAAAAAAAAAAGAAAAGCAAAAACCAAAAGAAGAAGAAGGAGAAGCACATATCCCCAGATCTGCCATGTGCTGTCACACCTACTGGCTGGTGTATGCTGCTCTTTCTTCTTTTAATGCCCTTTTTCTTTTACTTCCCTTCTTTCCAGATGCAGCTCTGGTGCACCTGTTTGGGGGAACCTTCTCTTTCTTACTCCACAGTTAAGCCCCCCTTCTGTTGTCCTGCCACAGGCATCACACCCTGAGCACCCACAGCTTTAATCCCAGGATCACACTGGTCGGTCTGTTTTACATCACCCTCCTCAATTCACTGGCAAGTTGGAACAGGGCTCTTTTTTCTTTTTTCCCTGCATCTTCACACTTAGGACTATGCCTGGTAATAGTGAAATTTCAAAAATGTTGGTAGAATTAATAATAACACACTTATATACACTTTTTATTCAAGATGATGAAGCTATTTTTCACAGTAAACATTTCTCTTAACACAAAAATATTTTAAATTTTAGTAAATTTGGTTGTTTTCTATTATACATAACAAATTTACAACATCTTACACAAATCTTATTTTAATGATTGGATCACTGTATATTTACCCTCTGCACATATGGTTAATGTTCTATTAATAACAGTATAACATTATTATATAAAGCTAAAAAGTTCTGTGAAATTCTGAATTCTGAGATCTTCCAAAGCAGCAGTTGGGTTTAGAAGCAATATAGGCCATTAGATAAGTCTCCAGTCCTACTATTTGTTGGGTGTTTGGACTTGAGTAAATTACTTCCTTTTTCTGGATTTCATTTCTTCTAGTCTGTAAACTCTCCAAAATAATTTCTAGCTCTACATTTTTATGATTCTCTTCTTGGAGGCACACCAAGAAAGGACCCAGCAGAAGGCAGGACTACAAACACTTTTGCAATATTTTTCCCAGAAAAGATCCTGCCCACTGGGGAAGTGGCTGGGCAGCCTGACTAAGTCACCATTCCAGCCAGCAAAAAGGACAAGTGTGGTAGGTCCTTTCTTGAGGACCTATACTTCGCCTTAGCTTAGTGTTCATAAGGGGCCTCTGATTTTTTTTTTTATTGTTTATGTCCTATAATGTGCTGGACATTTCCTTGCCTTCTATTAAAACATTTTGCTTTCTATACCATGGTCAATTAGTTTATAAAGTGAGAGTAGGTGCCACCTGATTGTGTTCTTCAAAGGATGTGTGAAACCTTAAAAATCCATCAGAGCCTTTTTTGCAATGGCTATACTCGACCCAAGAGGTACAGTAAACATTTTAGGGAATAACAACTAGCAACCAAATGGAACTAAGGCAGATTTTTAAATTTTGCAATTTAGTTCAGTTTGAACTCTTTGCTATTTAGTTTTTATTGCGGGGAAATGGGTTTAAAATAAATATCTCCACCAAATGACAACTCTATGATTTGACCAGGAGAGTCACGTCCACGTGTTTCTGAAAAGGTCAGACAAAAACTTTCACTGAGTGAGTAAAGTCTGTAGTAGGTATGTTGTGGTTTCACGTGGGAAAAAAAGAAATGTTCCTCGCCTTTAGAATACTTTGAGGTAGTGTGGGTGAAGTTTTAGAAGCAAGGTCTTTTTTCACATGAGGAAAAATAGCCTGTGATGAAAATTCAAGTATTTTTTTCATGGACTGCATTCTTTCCCAGAGTATCATAGATTAAATAATGAGCTTATAATACTCTAGTAACTTTTAAATCTCACATCACCTTAAAAGGAAAAACTTTTAAAGGCTAACCGTATGTTCTTAAAAATCATTGTTTATTTTCTTATATCTTGATTCTCCAATTAGTTTGTCTTTAAAATTTCTGTGAAGCCTTAGTTGGATTCTCCCAAGATTCCTTCTCAACTCTAGCAGATCAATTTTAAAATAAGTAATAAATACTAATTCAAAGCAGTGTTCTAGGAAAAAAAAATTTGGAAATTCAGTCAGACACTCCTTTCCTCTCTAGGCTGTTCAAACCTGATGGGTTTCCAGGTGCTACAGTAACTCCACCACGACTATCTCACCTTTGGGGGAGGGGCACAAACGATAATATTCACTGTTTCAGCAGCATCACTATTGTTGTCGTGGTTAACATTTATTGATTATAGGTGAAGCATGTCATGAATCCAAATCTCAATTAATCCAAATCAGCAAATGGTATAATCGCCTATGTTTTACAGATGAGGAAATCGAGGGGCAGAGGTTTAAGAAAACTTTCCCTCGGTTACAGTGGCAAATGGAGAAGTTGAGATTCAGACTGCAGAGGGTTCTTAACCACTGTACCACCCGGCCCCACGTCTCTATCTTTAGGGCTTCCCAGTTTTCTCTCTCTGAAGCTCCCTGCTTTGGGGGTAAGGGAGATGCCCTGACTTCTGCATCCCTCTCTTGGAGAACCAGTGTCATGATTCTTTGAGAATGGAGTTGGTGTAGCCCTCCCAGACGGAGGGGCTGAGGCAGTCTGTGGCAAAGTTTTGTTTTCCTGGTACACTCTCCGAGAACTGCATTGTTTTGTTTTATTATTATGTTAATCACCATACATTACATCGTTAGTTTTTGATGTAGTGTTCCATGACTCATTGTTTGCGTATAACACCCAGTGCTCCATGCAGAACCTGCCCTCTTTAATACCCATCACCAGGCTAACCCATCCCCCTGCCCCCTCCCCTCTAGAACCCTCAGTTTGTTTCTCATAGTCCATAGTCTCTCACGGTTCGTCCGAGAACTGCATTGTAAGTCTTCGCTTGTTCCCTCCTGTCTCAGTTTGGCTCCAGGGTTGATTTTTGGTGCCATGGATGTAATTTCACTTAGGTGAATTTATAGACACAATGTCTTTGACCATAGAGGACAATGAGCGTTCCCTTGGAGAAATTTCTTCATACAATTCTGATCTTTTTTGTTTTTCACTTGCAAAGGCAGCATTTCCCAATTTCTAATATCATTATCACCCAAATAAACTTCACTATTGTCTGTGTCACTTGCTGCCTAAACTTCATGAAATCACTTTCTTTAAAAAGTCAAGAGAAGGGCGCCTGGGTGGCTCAGTTGGTTAAGCGATTGCCTTCGGCTCAGGTCATGATCCTGGAGTCCCGGAATCGAGTCCCACGTCGGGCTCCCTGCTCAGCAGGGAGTCTGCCTCTCTCTCTGACCCTCCCCCCTCTCATGCTCTCTATCTCATTCTCTCTCTCAAATAAATAAATAAAATCTTTAAAAAAAAAAAGTCAAGAGAAAAAGAGGAATGTGATAAAAATATTTGTTTAATGCTTACCTGGTAGAAAAAATTTTTTTGACTTTTGAATTCACGAACCAAGTTGACAGAATCAAGTGGGCTAAGCCTTCAGTGAGTTTTTTAAGGGAAGACACTATCACCATTTGACGTGGAATATTTGATTATGTACTTATTATGGCTTATTTTTCCATTATCTTATTTTAGGGTTTATCAAGATTTATAATAGCATTCTTTCCAGCCTATCACAATGGATTTACATTTTAATAGTACCCTCTTGAGTGTGTTCTTTTGTGTCTTGAGGATTGCATTTCAATCATGTGGGCAGAGTAGGCAGAATTCACTTTCTTCCTTTACTGAGTCATTTAAAAAACAATTGTACAAAACACATGGTCCATTTAAAACATCAGGGAGAGAGTTCTATGTTAGGCATTATCTAAAAAATGGAAATGGAGAAACTGGTTTTCTTCTCCAGTTTCTTTATTGACTTCATTTGGTTAGGGAGGATAGTATTGAAAGACTTAACACTAGAATTGGTTTAGCTGATTAAATAATTTCCAAAGTAAACTTGGTTAGAAAATGAATTCTTGGGGGGCCTGGCTGGTTCAGTCAGTAGAGCATGCGACTCTTGATTTTGGGGTGGTAAGTTTGAGCCCCACATTGGGTGGAGAGATTATTTAAAAGAATTTTTTTAAACCAGAAAATAAATTATTAACACATTATTTATTGGAACATAGGTCTAATTATATTTTATACTATGATCCCCCATTTTCTGAAATCCTATAAGATATTTGTGTCAGTTATGATTTATAACTTTAATGACATTTTTGACAGTATAAACATATAATTAGGAAAACACTATGGCATAAAAACTGTAACTTCCATAATGTTTCATATGCCTCAACTTCATTAATTGTATACACACACCCCTATGAATGTAGGTTAATTTAACACATATAAAATTATATGTCAGCTAAAAAAAATTAAATTCTAGGGCAGGTGGTTCCAGAATGTGTATCCATATCTGAAAGCTAAATGAAAATAATCTTGTGGAAGAACTTGAAGTTCAAACAAATGGCTTAGAAAACATAACAAGCGAGGCTAACTAAGAACAGGAGAAGCTAAAATAAGCTCTTCAGACAGAATAGGCTGGGCAGTTACAGTGTGGTGTCCAGCCTATAACAGGGTTCACCAAAGTCTGTTCCGTGGACCACTTGGGTCGCTCATCGAAAAGATCCACCCTCCTGAGGGTCTGATTCAGTAAGACCAGGAATCTGTATTTTTAACAGCTCTCCTTTCCCTTGGAATGACAACTTTTTAGAACTGATAATTTATGCAACAAACCATTCTTGATTGCTGAGTACTGGACAGAGTACAAAGATTAGATATTACTCACCCTTTACTTGTCTCTCCCCTCCCTTCCCAGGAGCACGCAATGTAGTAGTAGTAGCTTATTCACAAAGTGCTTTGTGATTACAGAAGAGAAGTGAAGATTTTGGCTTTGCGGGTATGAGAGAAGCTTCACAGAAGAGATGATTTTGATTTGTGTCTTTAAGTTTGAACAGGAATTTGCTTCTCAGAGAATGGCTTGAGAAGGTGACATTCCAAGAAGAAGAAATGGAATGTGCAATGACTTTGTGTATAAATGTTCCAGAAAGACTGAGTCATCTAATGTGCTTGGAGAATAGGGGGCATGGGGGATGGTGTTGAAAAATGCCCAATTATCTGAACTACTACTCACTGAAGAATTGTTTCTCTCTCTTTAAATGCTTCAATGAAAAATTGCTCACTACCTTCTGCATAGTATTTCCACCCACCCACCAATGCTCTTTTAGGTAGAATTTATTGTCATGTGTTGATACTATCTGCTTTCGTAATTTAGTAATATTCATTTAACTTCTGGATTCAAGCAGACTGTTCAGGTTGGTGATTCTATTAAAACTGAGAAAAGTTTCAAATGACATTCCAATTTCAAGAGAAAATAGTTCATTCAACATTAGATTTTCATTCAATTTTTATTAGAAAATAAAAATACAGGGCGCCTGGGTGGCTCAGTCGTTAAGCGTCTGCCTTCAGCTCAGGTCATGATCCCAGGGTCCTGGGATCGAGTCCCACATCGGGCTCCCTGCTCGGCAGGAAGCCTGCTTCTCACTCTCCCACTCCCCCTGCTTGTGTTGCTTCTCTCGCTATCTCTCTCTCTGTCAAATAAATAAATAAAATCTTAAAAAAAAAAAAAGAAAGAAAAGAAAAATACAGTGTCTTTACTAAAAATAGAGATCAAATCTCAATAGAAAAAGTCAAGTCAAAACAAGGAGCTTTAATCTGGAAAAAGCTCGATAGTTATTATTTGTAACAAGCATGACAGTAGTTGTAAAAATTGGTTCCATGGCATATGATCCTAATTTAAAATCTCTGAGGAGGTGGCCAATCCTCATGACCATACAGAACACTGAAATAAAATTTCTTAAATGTTCATGCATGCATTCAGATATGCCACATTGATGGCATTATTTGTGCACTGTATTGTACACTGTACACAAATTTCAGTGTGTATATGCATATTTAATGAAATATTACAGCCATCATTTCTGCATGCAGGAGACCAACAAGCCCTATCCATGCTAAGTCCCCGAGGACCAGGATTGATAGATGATGGTGATAAAAACTTGATGTTTCTTACTCGTGGTAGAGTGTGTTTTCCAAAGATGGCCACACCAATATTTATCCCATTTCACAAGCTTTTACGATGTGACATTGACACTCTTCTATTCAGGGGTGCAGCTTTATCTTTCCTTCCCTAGAACATGGATGAGCCTGTGATCCTGTATGACTTCCAAGGCTAAATCAGAAAAGGTGACATAGCTTCTGCCTACAACTCTCTCTTGGGAATGCCTGCCCCTGGAATCCAGACACTTTTCCATGGGAGGAAGCCAAAACTGCCCATGCAGAGAGATCACACAGAAAGGCCCATGTGGAGAGGAACTGAGACCCCCCCCAGCCAGTAGGCAGCATCAACTACCTGATAGGTGAGTAAGTGAGCCTTCAGATGATTCCAGCCTCCAGCCCTTGAGTATTCCACTGGGACCAGAAAACATGGAGCAGAGATGAGCTGTCCCCTTTATGCCCTGTCTGAATTTCTGGCCCACAGAATTTGTGAGCATAATAAAAATAATTTAATCCACAGGGATCTTTGACAGTGGCTAACAGATCATAGGGTCCCTAGGACTAAAAATATGAACATCCTTTAAGGTTCTCCTTGGACTCTATAGCTGAAAAAACCTGAGGTTTGATGAAATGTAGTCCAGTGAGCCACTATGACATAAGAGAGGGCTCCTCATCCAATCCCCAGGCCAAAAACTCCTTGAATAAAGAGGAGGCTGGTCATCCTTGGGGACAGACCCCTTGGTAGTATCTGAAGTAGCACCTATGAAAATCTTCTAACCTTTCCCCAGAGAACATGCAGACATTTACCAGAGCAGCTGTGCAAGGGGGGAAGGGCGGACATTTATTTTATTTTTTTAAATTTTAATTCCAATATAGCTAACATACAGTGTTATATTAGTTTCAGGTGTACAATATGGTGACTCAACAATTCTATACGTTACCTGTACTCTTAATTTCCTTCACCTATTTCACCCGTCCCCTTACTCACCTCTCCTCTGGCAACCATCGTTTGTCCTCTATAGTTAACAGTCTGGGTTTTGGCTTGTCTAGAAAGGGCAGACATTTAAAGTATTACTGGACACTGGTTCTGTGCTAACCTTTATCCCCGAGGACCCTAAGTATGACTGTGCTCACAATGTGGGCTCATAGCATCAGGAGAAAATGGAGTGTGGGCCCAAGTTGGTATCACGATGGGTCCAGAGAGTCCATGTGGTTGTTCCTATAGATACTGAAAGTATAGATGCAATACACGTACTTAACACTAGTCCACAATTCCTCCCCTGACCCCCTTACTCATAGACAGAAGCTATTTTGGTGGATGAGTCTGAAACTGCCTGCTCTTTCCCCAAATAGTAAACCAATAAGCCAGTATTGCCACCCTAGGAAGTCACAGAGATTACAGGAGTGGGATTCCTAGCATGTCGCCATTTAACTTGCCTATTTGGCTCCTGAAGAGGGCAGACAAGTCTTGGAGAATGGCTATATTGTTAAATGAATTAGTGGTGGCCATTTCAGATAGTCTATTTATTGGAGCAAATAAACTTACCTCTGGAAACTATTCTATGGCAATTGATTTGGCAAATGCTATTCTCTCCATCTTTGTGGACAAACAATATCAGAGACAGCTGTTTTTACCTGACCGAGAGGGTGTAGACTCTCCAGTCTTACTCAGGACTGTCTTACTCAGCACTGCCTCAACTCTCTCTGGCTGTTATGCTGTACTCCACAGGAAACTTGACCCCCCCTCTCTCCCACAGAACATTACAGTGTACATTGATGATAACATGCTGATTATTGCACCTGGAAGCAGGGAGTACAAAGTGCCCTAGATTCTTTGGTAAAGCATAGGTGTGCCAGTGAGTGGGAAATTCGGGGGGGGGCAGGGGCTGCCACTTCACTGAGGCTTCCGGGAGTCTAGTGGTCTAGGGAATTTCTGAATATCCCTTCCAAAGTGAAAGACAGATTGCTGCATCTTTCACTCCTTAAAAATAAGAAAGAGTCACAATGCTTGGTGGACTCCCTTATATTTTGGCGGAAACATATACCCACTTTTGAGATTGCTACTCTGACCCCTTTCCTGAGTAAACCATAATGCCACCAACTTTCAGTGGCAGCTAGAGCAGGAGAACCTGCTCCAGCTGCTCCAGGCTCCAGTCCTCTCAATTCACCTTTTTGGCCCAGTGCCTCCAACAGTATATGAGGTCTGTGCCAGACTGGGGGGATACATGGAGCCCACCAAGAGCCCTGATAACATAGAGCAAACCCATGCTTTCTTTGGCAAATATTCTCCTTCTAAGAAACCACTGATTTGTTACTGAGTGTCAGTAGGGTCAGAATGTCTAAACATGGAACACCAAGTTACCATGCTACCCTTTGTACACTGGGCATTTTGACCCACGAAAACACAGGGGTGCCATTTACAGGGCTGAAGAAGGTCATGATGGGAAATAAGTGTCATAAGCAAATGGCTCACACTCCCAGCGCACTTTCTCTTTTGATACTATCGCCTTTCACAACTTGTCCTAATAAATAGTTGTTAATCTAGGCCTGTTTTTCTAATACTGGGATACACATACCCCCAGAAGTACTCTGTGGTATGCTAGTGGGTACTTGACCAGTTTGGGTGGATGAAAAAAATCTGAGCTCAGTGAGCATCACTTTGAGCAGAGCTTCTGATTGATTGTTTCTCTTGTAAGGAATGATGTTGAAGGTACAGACCTACACTGATTTATGGACACTGCCTAACAAAATTGCATTTTGATTAGAGGGATGAGACTGTGTTAAATTCTCAGAAACAGAGCTCTGATCAAAACATAAAATCTAAAAGTCGTATTTCCCATGCATCCTTTCTCAGGAAGCTACTTGAGGATGTACTCCACTGAAACAAAGGTATAAACCAAGAAAAAGGAAGGCACTGGATCAAGGAAACAGAGTACTCAACGTGAGGGAGACACAGCAGGCCTAACATGTAACCAGTTCAATTTGGGGCAGTAGTAGGCTGAAGGAATCCAGAAAGGGCATCCCAGGAGATTTCCTTAAAAAGAAGAAAGTGGAGCTAAATGGAATAACCTTATGAAAAATAGTGTACAAAGTAGTTTTATGATTCTGTGGGAAAATTTTGGAAAAGGAAGAGAAAGGTGCATAGGAAAATAAGAATATATGAGAAGGGGATGACTATCAGCTCAAGGAAAATAAACATTTATAGAAATGAACAATAATTTACATAGTTAAAATAAGTTAATGCTCAATATTTGTTTAGCCAAAAATTATGATAGAACCATATTTAAAGGATGAAGGGCAGAAAAATGGGGTGGAATGGGATGGTGTAAGGAAGCTAATTCCTCATATTCCCTCATAGGTGGTCAATAGTATCTTAAACATACACATCAGAGAGTCTACTATTTAGAAACATGGAGATAAATATTAGAGAAAAATAAACTAAAAATATTTACATTAACAATAAAATATTGTCTCTGGGTTGCAAAAGGGATGGAGACAGAAGAATCTCAATAGAGAAGTACCCCCTTCCAATAAAGTTATAGCACTATTTGATTTTTTAAACTATGTTCATAATAATAATAGTAAATATTCATCAAAGGTTTACCATGTGCGAGGCCATTATTCTAGGTGTTTCACACATATTAACTCATTTAATCCTGATAACCCAATGAGATAGATACTATTACAGTTCATTTTATAGATGAATAAAACTGAGGCAGAGAGGCTAAGTAACTTCCAAGGTCATACTACTAATTTGATTAAAAAATAAAGTAGGGGCACCTGGGTGGCTCAGTTGGTTAAGCGTCTGCCTTCATCTCAGGTCATGATCTTGGGATCCTGAGATCAAGTTGACCCCCCCGCCCTCAGGTTCCCTGCTCAGCAGGGAATCTGCTTCTCCCTCTCCATGGTCCCTCCCCTCTGCTTATGTGTACTCTCTCTCTAATGAATAAAATCTTTTTAAAAAAATTAATCAAATAAAGCATAATAGATACACAAGCCAAAACCCCCAGGCAAACATGCTTAACAGTTGTACATTCTTCCAGATGTTTTCTACATTTTAACATGAATATGAGTACACTCTTCTCTGTCTTAATCTTTTTCTTTCATTTAACAATATATCTTGTGCTTTCATATCTGCATAGAGAGATCTATCTCATTCTTTTTTAAATTCTACTATATGGATGTGCAAGAATTGTTAATTTGTCCTCTACTGAAAAATATTAAAGGTGTTTCCAGTCTTTTGCAATTCCAAAGGAGCAACAAACTTCCTTTTACAAGCATCTATACATACATATGTGAGAACAGGAAAAATAAAAGTGTGTATGCATTCAAAACTTACGACTGTTGTGTTCCAAAGAGATTGTACAAACTGCATTTCAGCCAGCAGTTTATGAAGAGTGGACTATCCTTATATTCTTAAAAAAATAAAAAGTAATCTGGTATTATTAAACTTTCTGATAGGATATGGGACTTCTTGTTTTAATTTGCATTTTTTTAAAGATTTTTATATATTTGAGAGAGAGAGAGCACTCGCACACAAGAGAGAGCATGAGGGCATGGGAGGGGCTGAGGGAGAGGGAGAAGCAGACTCCCCGATGAGCAAGGAGCCCAACTCGGGGCTCCATCCCAGGACCCTGGGATCATGACCTGAGCCCAAGATAGATGCTTAACCGACTGAGCCACCCAGGTGCCCCAATTTGCATTTTTAAATAGAGGTAATATTTTTTTTTGTATTTTAAAAACTATTTGTATTTCTTCTCTGCAAACTGACTATCCATGACCTCTGCCCATTTTGGTCATTTTCTTGCTGATGTTTAAGAGTCCTTACATAGCAAAAATTTATCTTTATCACATATTGACAATTTCCCTCGTTTTGTCTCTTTTGACTTAATTTGTGGTATGTTTGCGATATACACATACGTAATTTGTATCAACTCAATCTGTGAAAATTTATGTAATTAGATGCACATCAATGACAGACCCATTATCTATAAAGACAATATAACCACTGAAACAAGACCTCATCACTTTTGTGTTGTCTTGGGTTTACATAAGAGGGTATGTGACATTGTTCAGAAAAATATTTTAGAAAATATAAATAAACAAAAATAAAAATTTAAACCTCCAGTGCTTCCATCATTGCGATTACCATTGTTATCTAACTTAGGATTTTGTGCAAATATTCTTTTTTTTAACATTTTTTTATTTTGTTATGTTAATCACCATACATTACATCATTAGTTTTTGATGTAGTGTTCCATGATCCATTGTTTGCGTATAACACCCAGTGCTCCATGCAGTATGTGCCCTCTTTAATACCCATCACCAGG
>NC_138373.1:117446436-117620380 GCF_054177405.1 Leptonychotes weddellii | reverse complement strand
CTGAGATTAAGAATTCCTCATATCAGTGAGGTCATATGATACATGTCTTTCTCTGACTGACTTATTTTGCTCAGCATAATACCCTCCAGTTCCATCCACGTCATTGCAAATGGCAAGATTTCATTCCTTTTGATGGCTGCATAATATATTCTTAGGTGAAGTTGTCCCATAATTTTCATCTGAACATGTATGCTATCATAGGTGTTTGTTTCAATGTACTCTTAAAATCATTAAAAAATTTCAGAAGTGTTCCCTGTTTCCTGTGTGCTCTGGCATACTTTAAAATAGGATTAAAGGGGAGGAGAGTGGGAGGATGGGGTTACTGGGTGACAGGCATTAAGCAGGGCACGTGATGTAATGAGCACTGGGTGTTATAGACAACTGATGAAATCACAGAACTCTACCTCTGAAACCAATAATCCACTATATGTTAATTTAATTTAAATAAAATAAAATTAAAATTAAAAAATAAGATAGGATTCAAGTTATCTGTTTTCATAGAATTAACCTGGAAACATTTATAATTGGAGTTTCTTTGAATATTAGTGAGATTACACACATTTTCCATGTGTCTGCTTAGTTGAAATTCTTCACCAAACTGACTGTTCACTCTCTGGCCTTGTGTATTAGTCAGGATTCTCCAGAAAAACAGAACCAACAGTATATATGTAGACACATAAGAGATTTACCATGAGGAATTGGCTCATATAAGGGAAGCTGAGAAGTCCCACAGTCGGTTGCTCACCATATGGAGACCCAGGAAAGCTGGAGGTGTAATTCAGTTCAAGTCTAAAGGCCCCCAGTCAGAGGGACACCAATGACATGTTGCAGCCCAAGCAGAGAGCAAATCTGCCCTTTCTCTGCTTTTTTGTTCTATTTAAGCCTTCGACAGTTCGGATAATGTCCATTGGCATAGGTGAAGATGGATCTTCCTTACTGAGACTACCAATTCAAATGCTCATCTCTTCCAGAAACACCCTCACAGATGCACCTTGAAATCATATTTTACTAGTTCTCTGGGCATCTGTTAGCCCAGGCAAGTTGGCATATAAAATTAATCATCAAGCCTAGTGTGCTACTGAAGAGATGGTCATCTATTGCTAAGAGCTCTTCATATGTTGGGTTTTGAATCATTTCTCTACCACAGTGCAAATATTCTCCCCAGTGTGTAATTTTTCTTTAAATTTTAATGTTTTTTTAAAAACATATATAAGCTTTTCTTATTATGTCATTAAACAAATCAGTGCACTCTTTTATGATTTCTGCCCTTGGTGTCATGTTTAGAAAGGCTTGTACAGCCCTAAAAATTATGCAAATATTTACCTATATTTTATCTATTACTTTCCCTGTTTATTTTTATGTATCAAAATTTTTATTCCATCAAAATTATAATTTTATTTTAATTAAATCTGTATCTTATTTTTATCAAACTTTTTTCCCAATAATTTGAGTATTTTCCAAATAAATTTTATTTGGAAAATTAGTATTTTAAAATATATGTTTTTCCAAATAATAGAGAAGTTTTAACATCATTTACTGAATAAGACACCTCTTTATGAGTTACTTGAAATGCCAAAATTTGCAAAGCAAATCTCCTTTCAGCATTTTTTCTGATAACAGCTTTATTGAAATATAATTCACATACCATTTCATTCACCCATTTAAAATGTACAATTCAGGGGCACCTGAGTGGCTCAGTCGGTTAAGCATCTGCCTTTGGCTCAGGTCAGGATCCCAGGGTCCTGGGATTGAGTCCCATGTTGGGCTTCCCACTCAGCAGGGAGTCTGCTTCTTCCTCTCCCTCTACTCCTCCCTCCCAACTCATGCTCTCTTTCTCTCGCTCTTGCTCACTTTCTCTCTCTCAAATACATAAAACCTTTAAAAATTTAAATTTTACAATTAAAAAATGTAAAAAAATAGAATGTACAATTTAATGGTTTTTAGTAGATTCACAGAAGTGTGCAATCACTGCCACAAAAGTTTTCGAACGTTTTCATCATCCCAAGACACCCTGTACACATTTGAACATATTTTTATGTGCTTACTGGCTATTTGTATACCTTCTTTGGAAAAATATCTGTTCACATCTTTTGCCTATCTTTCAGTTGGCTTTCTGCCTTTTTTTTTTTTTTAGAAGATTTTTATTTATTTGATGGAGAGAGACACAACGATAGAGGGAACACAAGCAGGGGGAGTGGGAGAGGGAGAAGCAGGCTTCCCACGGAGCAGGGAGGCCGATGTGTGGCTTGATCCCAGGACCCTGGGATCGTGACCTGAGCCAAAGGCAGAAGCTTAACAACTAAGCCACCGAGGCACTCCACGTATCTGCCTTTTTAATTGTTGTTGAGTTGTAAAAGTTCTTTATTTATTCTGGATATTCAATCTTTATCAGATATATGATTTGCAAATGTTTTTCTTCATTCTGTGGCTGTCTTTTCACTTTTTTGATAGTGTCCTCTGAAACACAAGTTTTTAATTGTGTTTAAGTCCAATCATCAATTTTTCCTTTGGTTGCTTGTGCTTTTCATGTCATATTTAAGAAACTTTGCCTAATTCAAAGTCATAAAGATTTACACTTACGTTTTCCTCTAAGAGCTTTATAGTTTAAGCTCTTACATTTAGGTTAATGATCCATTTTAAGTTAATTTTTGTATATGGTGTGAGGTAGGAGTCCAACTTCATTCTTTTGCATGCATACAGTTGTTCCAGCACCACTGGTTGAAAAGACTGTTCTTTCCCTGTTGAATGCTCTTGACAGAACTGCCAAAAATCAATTACCCATAAAGGTGTTCATTTACTCTGGACTCTCAATTCTATTCCATAGATTGGTATGTCTTGTACCACACAGTGTTGATTTCTGTAGCTTTCCAGTAAGTTTTAAAACTGTAAAGTGTGAGTCTTCCACCATTGTTCTCTTTTTTCAAGATCATTTTGGCTATCCTCATGTCCTTTAAATTTCCATATGAATTTTAGGATCAGTTTGTCAATTTCTGCAAACAACAGTCCAACTGATAGGGATATCAATGGATCTGTAGACCAATTTGGGAAATGTGCCATCTTTACAATATTAAGTCTTCCAATTCACAAACAAAGGATATCTTTTCATTTATTTAGGTCTTTAATTTCTCTTGATAGTGTTTTGTAGTTTTCAGGGTACAAGTCTTTTGTTAAAAATACTCTTTTGTGAAATACATTCCTAAGTATTTTATTATTTTGATAATAGTGTAAATAGAATTGTGTTTTTAATTTCATTTTTTGATTGTTCATTGTTAGTATATAAAAATACAATTGACTTTTGTATATTGACCTTGTATTCTGTAACCTTGCTGAATTTATTATGTCTAATAGATGAATTTTTCATTTGTTTTGTTTTTGGTAGATTCTTTAGGAGTTTCTTTATGCAAGATTAAGTGATTTGTAAATAGAGGTAGTTTTAGTTCTTCCTTTCCAATCTGGCTGTCTTTTTATTCCTTGCTTAACTGTCCTGGGTAGAAGCTCCAACATCATACAGGAGTGGCAAGAGTAGACATCCTTATTTCTGATCTTAGGGGAAAGTTTTCAGCCTTTCATCATTAAGCATATTAGCTATTAGTAGTTGCTCTTTGAGGAAGTTCTCTCTTATTCCTAGTTTACTGATTTTTTTTTAATCATAAGAGGATTTTGTGAAATGTTTTTTCTGCATATACTGAGATAATTATGTGATTTTTGTCCTTTATTTTATTAATATGGTGTATTACATTGATTGATCTTAGCACATTGAACCAACATTGCATTCCTGGAATAAATGCCACTTGATCATGGTGTATAATCACAAACTCTTCCAAACAATAGTAGAGGAAACACTTCCCAACTAATTCTATTACCATGATACCAAAATCAGACAAGGACATCACAAGAAAACTACAGACCAATATACCTGATAAATATAGATGTAAAAATCCTCAACAAAATGCTAGCAAACCAAATCTAGGAACATATAAAAATGATTATATACCATGACCAAGTTAGGAGAATGGGGAATGAGTACTAATGTGTATGGGATTCCTTTGGGGATTGATGACAATATTTTGAAATTAGAAAGTGATAATGATTGCATAATTGTGTGACTATACTAAAAATTGTACCTATTAAAAGGGCAAATATCATTTTATGTAAATTACATGTCATTTTTTTTTTTAAAGAAAGCTGTCTGCCCTCTATTTTCACATTTCCCCTGTCCTACTGCCTGAAAGGCAGACATGATCAAGTTAGTAAAAAACATGTTAGGGGATGGTAGAGCAACAAGATGGTAGGAACCTGGGTCTTTGGGTAACCTTCCACATCAGACAGGCACAGCCCCATGGATTGCCTACAGGCTCAGACATTTACAAAAAACAAACAAACAAACAAACAAACAAACACAACCAGTACCTGCTTTGTTTAGATCACTGTGATTAGGTTCCTGTTAAAGTATCCCATCCAATATCCTAATTAATTAAATTAGGTTGTTTCTATTTTTCAGGACTACACACAATTCTGCAATGAAATTCCTCATATATATATATATATATATATATATATATATATATATATATTTCCCTGGACATGTGTTAGAGTTTTTTTTAGAGTAAATACCTTGAAGTGAAATTGTTGGGTTGTTGGGTATGCACAGCTTCAGTTACACTTAGTATGTCTGATTATTTTCCTAAGTGGTTGAACCAATTTTCTAGCAATGGGTAAAACTACCATTTTCTTGAATCCTCACCAACACTTGGTCATATTAAGTTTTGCCAAATTGGTAAGTGTGAAATGGTGATTCATTACTGTTGTCATTTGGATTTCCATGAGATTAGTGGAATTGAACATCTTTTCACATTTATTGATCATTTGAGTTTTTTTCATGAATTACTTGTACATATCCTTTGCTCATTTTCCCATTGTCTATACCATTGTCTTAATGATTTGTAGACATTTTCATTTTTGTTTATTATTTGTTACTTGTTTGCCATTATTTTCTACTAGAGTTTGGCTTATACTTCCACTTTGTTTATAATAATTTTAGTCATACAGAAATTGTTATTTTAATGTGTTCAAACGTATCAGTCTTTTCCTCTTATGATTTGTTCTTTTAGCCTCATTTCAGAAAATATTTCTTAAACACATGTCATAAAGATATTTCCCATGCCACCTCCTGAAAGTTTTATAGTTTTCATATTTAGTTTTTCTTCCATTTGGAACTGGTTTTTATGAATGTGAATTATGTGTCAAATTTTCCTTTTTATGTAGAGTTAATTGTTCAAGCACCATTTATTCATAATTTCATTCTTTCCCTGATGAACTTCTCATATTTTCTATGTCTTTCAGTAAAACTTAACAACTGTTAGTTTAATTTCACTGAGGATATAATCTTTATTATTTCACTCCTCTAAAATTTGTTGAGGCTTACTTTATGACCCAGGGTATCATCAGTTTTTGTAAATGTTATAGGAGCACTTAAAATAATGTGCACCTTGCTACTACTGGATACACTATTCTATATGTCAGCTGTGGCTGTTGTTAAACATGTTAATCTATTATATATGTATTGATATTATTTTGTTGGACTGTTTATTAGTCACCAAACAGAGGTGTGTTAAAATCTCTATCATGATAGACTCATGTATTTCTCCTTTGAGTTGTTTTATTTTTTTTTAAGTATTTTGAGGCTATATTTTTAGGTATATTCCAATATTATTAAATTATGTTGAATTAAAATTTTTTATAATTACAAAATGTCCCTTTTTATCTAGTAACAAATTTTTGCCTCAAAGTCTACTCTATATAATGCAGACCCCAGCTTTTCTTTTGTCTTTTCTTTCTTTTTGACTGACGTTTATATGCATATTTCCCCATCTTTTAACTTTCAACTGTTCTGTGTCCTTATATTTTATGTATGATTCTTAAAAACAGCATATATTTGAGTTTGTTTGGGTTTTTTTCCAGTCTACAATCTCTGTCTTTTTTTTTTTTTTAAGATTTTATTTGACAGAGAGAGACACAGCGAGAGAGGGAACACAAGCAGGGGCAGTGAGAGAGGGAGAAGTAGGCTTCCTGCCAAGCAGGGATCCCGATGTGGGCTCGATCCCAGGATCCGGGGATCATGATCTGAGCCGAAGGCAGATGCTTAACGACTGAGCCACCCAGGCACCTCTACAATCTCTGTCTTTTAAATGGAAGTTAGTCCACTTATATTTAATATAATCGCTTATAAATTGAGGTTTAAATGTGCTATCTTATTTTTTGTTGTTGTTGGTATTCCACCTGTACATTTCTTTTTCTCTTTTTCCTTGCCTTCTTTTGGACCGTTTGCTTTATATCATTTCATTTCCCCCACGTATTTATATACTTTTTACTATACAAATTCTTGGAACTTCAACATAGAACTACTAAGTCAGAAACTGGAGTGGAGTTTCTGATTTAGAGGACCTATGATGAAACTTGAGAATGTGAATTTCTAGCAAATTCACAGATGATACTGATGTTACTGGTCCACTGACCACACTTTGAGAACCCTTGGTTTGCAGGATAAAATGGACTAGATATAAGGAGATCAGCAAAAAGATATTGAAATAATCAAAGCAAATGATAATGGTTTTGACTAGGACAATGGCAGTGAAAATTTTTACAAGTATTAATAGCAGAGAATAATGGTACCATTGAAAGAAACAAAAGGTTCCAGAACAGAAGCAGGTAAGAGAGATAAAGATGAATTTTGTTGCTATTTTTATCCTTGAAATAGAGAAAACAGAAAGTAATTATAATCATCAGAATTGAGGATTTAGCCTTCACTAATCAATATTATTTTCTGGTTTTCTGTTCTTTAGAACTATTTTTAAAAAAAAGTTCTGATAAAAACAATTCTGTAAATGTATTTATTACAAAGGAAAAATTGGATTAAACTTATAGGATTTAAGATTTAAGTTTCTAGGATTTAATTTTCTCTAATGAGATGCATCATCAATACATGCTACTGCAATATAGTTACATTACAACTAGTAAACGACATTGGATAAGGTTTCAAAGTCCATTTAGTCTGGTGTATCAACCAGATGAGTGATAAAGAAAAATTAGATGAATGGATATTCCTTCACATGTGCTTCAGTATACAGACAGACCTTCTAGTGACCCAATCTGCTGGATTCTGCTGCCAAACAAAGCAAATGCATGAAATAAATTTATTTAAATTCATTTATTTACAAAAATAGTCACCAATTAAATAATTTATATAACACATGACTTTCAATTTATACACTGGTTATTTTAAAATAAAAGAAGAAGTTATGGGGCGCCTGGGTGGCTCAGTCATTAAGCGTCTGCCTTTGGCTCAGGTCATGATCCCAGGGTACTGGGATCAAGCCCCACATTGGACTCCCTGCTCAGCGGGAAGCTTGCTTCTCCCTCTCCCACTCCCCCTGCTTGTGTTCCCTCTCTTGCTGTGTCTCTCTCTGTCAAATAAATAAATAAAATCTTAAAAAAAAAAAAAAGAAGTTATGACTACAACTCAAAAGTACACATTTTTATACATTTATGTGTCCTAGAGAGTACCTAAGTCATAGCATGAGGAACAGTGAGAAACATATGTAATATTAAGAACTCTTTTGTTCAGTATTTTACTTGAGTAACTGTAATATAAATGTATATACTATTTATCTAGGAACTCAACTGAATATGAAACTCTGCTAGAGACTGAAAAAACACTGAACCCAAGGTAAATAAAACATGACATCTTCATTCATAAATGAGTGCCAAAAAATGATTTAAATAAACAAAATGTGTCAACAACCTATAGAAAGCTTTATAACTGAGGTAGTTTGTGATAAAATAAATGCATTTTTCCCAAAATGTAACCAAAATATATTGTAACATAACAAGTCTCTTTTGTAAAAGTAAAAAGTCTCTGATTACTGTTTTAGATATGTAATTTTGGGGGATCCTAAAAATAATTGAAATCTTCATAAACAACAATGGATTTCAGAGATGGATCATGATAAGTAATCTCAGACAGAAAGATCCTAGTAGTCTGCAGATTAGCTTTTTTCTAAAGAGCTATAATATAGGTGGATTTTTAATGTTCTGACAATAGCTTTAAATATCAGATCATTATTACTCACCTACTCAAAAACCTTCCTTGGCTTCTGTATTAGATTCCTATTGTTGCTGTAACATAAACTTAGTGGCTTCAACAACACAAATTTATTATCTTAAAATTCTAATGGTCAGAATTCTCAAAAGGGTTTCCCTGAACTCAAATCAAGACACCAGCAGGGGCTGTATTCCTTTCTGGATCCTCTAAGGGAGAATCTATTTTCTTGCCTTTTCCCGCTTCCTTGGAAAGGGAGGCTGCCTGCATTCCTGGCTCATGACCCCCTTCTGTATTCAAAGCTAGCAATGGCTGGTTAAGTCTTTCTCATATTGCATCACTCTGACCTCCTCTTTCTGCATTAAAGGCCCCTTATGACTACCCTATGCCCTCCAGGATAATCTCCCTTATTTTAATGTCAACTGATTAGCCACCTTAACTCCATCTGTAACTTTAATTCCCCGTTGCCATGGAACATAAGATATTTGCAGGTTCTGGGGATTAGGATGTGGACATCTTGGTAGGGGGGAGCATTACTCTTCCTATCAGGGTTTCCCAATGTCACCAAACCCATGCTGGCTATCAATGACATTATTGATCCCAATTTACTCTCCTGCCTTAGCCATAAATCTCCACTCTTTGTACCCGGTGTTCCAACCACATGGTCTATCTGATGATTCCTCCAATCAGCCTGTACTCACACAGCTCTACAGCTTCGCTCTTGGCATTTTCTCTTCCTTGATGTTCTCTTCATTCCTCCCTACTTTTCTTCCCCAGATGAAAATCCTATTCCTTCTCAAAATTTCATAGCAAATGTTTCATTCCCCATGAAGCTTTTCTCCTAATCTTTCCTCTCTAGACGTTCCTATCATGGTATTTGTGCTTCCCTCAGAAGTTAACAATGCATCTCCTTTGATAGTTATTCATGTTCTTTGCTAGAGAATGCTCTTGTTAAGGGCAGAAACACATGGATTAATCCTCACTTGTGTGTCTGTTAGACATATCTAAGACTAACTCCTTGCTTTTCATTCACACTCCTCCAAAACTACTCTTCTCTGGATTACCATCTAGTAAAATCACCTCCCTTCACCCGGTTGTGCTCCACAAACTGAGGAGTCATCTTTGACCAGGCCAGCAGTGAACTTCACCAGTGCTCCCTCCTGATCTAAGTTACCTTCATCATTTGCCTTCCCTACTGTACTCCTTGTTTTCAGTCTTGTCCCCGTATCTCTCACCTTGCACATGCAAGCATGTGCATATGCATGGACACACAAAAACACACACAAATTCTATTCTCAAGTCAGCATCCAGAGGGATCATTTACATTGTGTAGAAGTCTAAGTCTGATTATAACTCAGTCCTGCTTAATGTCAGACAGCTTACCATCACACGTAGAAGAGAATCCAAAGTCCATATCATGATCTGTAAGGCGTAACCTCACCTCCCACTGTTTTCCATCTTGCTTGCTATAGTCCTGCCTCACTGTCATCCTCCCTGTTCCTCCCATTAGCCTGGCAGCCACTTGCCCCAAGGCCTGTGCACCTGCTGTGCCCTCAGCCTGTGAAACACTTTCTCCAGATAGCCACATGATTGACCCTTTTATGTCCTTTATGCCTCTACTCATGCCCTCATGTTCTTTGGGTCTCCGTACAAATGTCACTTAATTGACCATCCTATGCAAAAGGGTAGCCCTTCATTTTTTCCACCACTGTCTGTACCCTTATGCTGCTTGAATTATCTTTACACACCTATCATTACATGACATCACATGATAAATCTATTTCTTGTCTGTCACCATCCACCAAAACACAAACTTCATGAGGGCAGAGACTTTATTTTGATCTCTCTTCTAGTCTCAGAACCTGCAAGCATGCATAGCACAGAGGAGACATTTAACAAAGTTAAATGAATAAACTTTTCTTTGTATGTCCTCCTGTTTCTTGCTCCGTTCTTTGATCACAGATGTTAAGCAAGTATTGGCAGAATGGAATTTTACCTACTTACTAAAAGTTACTTAATATAACCACCAGAGGAAAAACCACAGCAAGCCACTTTTACCATAGAGAAATAAAGATAGTAGAGAAATTGTCACAACTCAGCTTAGCCTTTTATTCCTTAGTTTTCATATGATGGACCTCTCTAGGTCACAAAGTATATCACACTGAATATTTATTTCAAGGATGGAGTTCAGAAATTAACCCCAACAGACCACCCTGCCTACACAGGATGTGTGGCTAGGGGGTAGGGGGATAGGGGTGGGGGGGTTGGGACACGCTAGTAAGTATGTGAAGGATACCAAGAAGGTGACTGTAAGCTGCAAGGGTGCAGTTAGGGACATCCAGTTTGGGGGGATACACTCAAAGTCTAAAGTGTTTCTTCTCTTCAGTAAATTTCTCTTTCACAATACTGATTTCTTAGAAACAGACTTTTTTCCTTTGTGTCTAGGTTTTTCAGACCAGAGAAAGAAATGAAAAAAAAAAAAAAAAAACTCAGAGAAAAATAAAACATATGGCCTCTAATCACCCACTCTCTTGATGCACATACAAGAGGCAGTTTTAAAAATTCATCTTTTCTTTGCCACCCAATGTATATATTGATGCAAAATCAAATGTCTGGAACTATGTAAGTTCATTCCATTTATATTATACTTAATTTATTTCATTTTAAAGATTTTATTTATTTATGTGAGAGAGAGAGAAAGCAGGAGAGCACAGAGGGAGAGTGAGAGGGAGAAGCAGACTCTCAGCTGAGCAGAGAACCCTGTATGGGGCTCGGTCCCAGGACCTGAGATCATGACCTGAGCATGAGGTAGACACTTAACCGACTAAACCACCCAGGCACCCCTATACTAAACCAATTTTAAATGATCATTTCTACACGAATGTTAAATGATTCTCTTCTTTTCCTTCAGAATTTCCTTGAGTCCCTCCTTTTATACCAGCTCCCTATACTCAGTAGCATCAGTAACATCTTTTAACCTAAAAACACAAATATTAATCACAATGAATCCTTTTGGTTCTTATTTTACTTTTCTTGCACAACTGATGAGTATGTTTTCTAAGCCAGTGGTTCTTGACTCTGTCTACAGATTAGAATCACTTGCAGAACTTTTTTAAAAACACTAAGACTCAGACTCTCCCAAGACCTGAAGGCGGGACCCAAGCATCAGAATCTCTTTTTCAAGTTCCCCCAGTGATTCTAATGTGCAGCCATGGTTAAGAACCAAAGTTCTTAGCCCACACAACTGTAAGCCACTCAGAAATAATGCAGTGATGGGAAAAGTAGCAAGAGGAAGCTGATCCCACATTTAGATTTCACTATGGTTAAATCCCAGAGCAGGCCATTGCCCTATGCATAACTAGTTGACTTGAATACTATATTACGTGACTGGATAGAATCAGTGATCATCCTTGACAATATGGATATGATTCAAAACATAAATAAGCTGAATAGCACTTAAAGATATTTTAAAGAGAATATTAGTCAAAGGTCACATTTATTCACACTATCTTCCTTAGTAGTCTGTGGCTTAAGAAATTATACATTTGCAATATTCTTTCCCTTACCCTGCTTTTTACTATAATTAATCCAGCAAACTCAAGGGAAGGGTGGGGGAAAGTCCTTGTTCTTTTTTTTTTTTCCTGAGAAGTGATTCCTAAATGGTTTCTTGTGTAGTGGGTCACAAAGAAGAAAAGGTTGAAGGTGATTAGAACCCATGGCACTGAAGGGAATCCAGACATTCTACAAAGAGTCTTTGATAAATAGGCAATGTAACGCAAAGAAAAGATGTAGGCACCCAAGAGGCAAGAGAAGAGGACAATGGGTATTGCCTGATTACAAGAGCACTGTGGACACATTCTGCTTTTGTACCAGACTCTGGCACAAGATTTTGGTTATGTTGAATTTTTCATCACTAATTGCTTACAAGAATTTCCAAATTGAGCATTTAATTGTTCAAAAGTAGAATGGTGACTGCAAAAGAACAAACTTAGGCTCTATAAATGCTATAATGTAATCATAATTTGTATAAAGATATATATATATATATATATATATACTGACTGGTTTGGCTGAGGAAACCTTGACTAATTGACTGGGATGTTGTTCATCACTTTTTGGTAGCATAAATATCTTTCTCCAGCTCTGTCATTTCTTGAATACTTAACTTTATAAAACGTCATTTTGTTCAGATGCTTTTTCAAAACATTTGTTGCCAGGATCTGAACTGGCACTGGAAGAAAACAGGTTATTTGCAACAAAAAGAGAGAGATAAAATTGTAGTATTACATAAAGCATTATGACTGCTTCCAAGTGATTTAAAAATCTATGTCCTAATGATCTCAATTTACTTTTTCTGCCATATCCTTCAAAATTGCCTGGAAATTACAAAGCAGGCTTTTTTGCAGTAAATTCTAACTTCTCAATGTCTTGATTAGATTTTAGCCATTTACTGGTATATGTGTATGTAATATATTATTAGTGCCTGAACCACTATCTTAAACTAATTAGCAGTGTTTCACTAATTATAACAATGCCTCCTAAATGATGAACTACCATATAATTTCTAAATCACTACTACTGCTTGGCACCTTCTTTTATATTACTGGTTTAATCCTGAAAAAAATGTGATGTTTCTAAAACCCTAAGATTTCTTTTGAAATTCCTGAGTTTTAGGAGATTAACTTACAACATTTGTTTTTGAGACATGGCTTCTTCAAGACATTGAACATTATACCTTATCTAAATCTGTATTTTTATATTTACTTCTTATATATTATCTTCATTTTTAAGGTAAATGAATATACATTTGTCAGCAGGAGCACATCTTTTTTAAAGAGGAGTCATATTTTTAAAAAGGAATTCCTTTTTTAAAATTTCCCAAATTCGGGGCGCCTGGGTGGCTCAGTCCTTAAGCATCTGCCTGCAGCTCAGGTCATGATCCCAGGGTCCTGGGATGGAGCCCCGCATCGGGCTCCCTGCTCCGCAGGAAGCCTGCTTCTCCCTCTCCCTCTCCCACTGCCCCTGCTTGTGTTCCCTCTCTCGCTGTCTCTGTCAAAAAATAAATAAAATCTTTAAAAAAAAAATAAAAATAAAAAAATAAAATTTCCCAAATTCAAGAATTCCTAAACTATTTGCTTAGGAAACAAGACCAGGAGTTTTACTGCAGAGAAGTAGTAAGTTTGTTTTAAGTTCTCTTAAAATGCTAATATAGAAATGTTTTCTTTTGTATTAATACATCTTGTCACATTTAACAAAGTTATCCTGTGTACACAAGATTCATTCCCTTTTGGATTGTTTTTCTGGTTGATCTTTGAGCAGAGCCCTCACAAAGAGGGAAAATGACAGTAACTTTAAAGAAGAAACACACCTTTACTCGATAGTTAAGCGACTAGGACAGTAAGAACAGATCAACAGAAGATAAAAAACAAAGAAAAGCCTTCTTGCAGAAGCAGGTGTACTACAAAGCTCAATTAGTTCACAGACTGAGGACACTGCTTTTTATAAGTTTTTTTTTCTCCGCTGGGAACAGTTTTCTGAGTCTCCCTCTCTCCGCTCTCCATCCCTCGAGTCCTAACCAGGTTTTTTCTTTTTTGCTTGAGAGAATGAAAAAAGTTGCCGGGGAAGGAATATTCGGTACATTTCACGAAGGGGTTTCTATTTTCAGTAAGTTTTACCGTTCTCCAGATGGCTCCCGAAGAGTCCCTAGACACACAGAGTCACTAGGCTTCCTCGCGACCCTTTTGAGAATCTATTTCCTGAAAACCAGGAACTCTCGGTACCCCCCAGAACAGACCTACCCAGAATTTCGCATGTGATTTCCACGTCGTTTGTGGAAATCACCCTCATCTTTGCATCCCAAGTTAAAAACGTCTGTTTAGAGTTCAAAGGCAAGGAACCCTCCAACATCTTCCAAGGGCCCTTAAAGACCCCCTCGACCTCCCTAAGCGAGTGCTTGACGCGGCCAGTGGGAGCTCAGACCTTGACCGTGCGTCCGAGTAGGTGGATCCCTGCTCCCCACTGGCTTTAACGAGAGGAAAAGTTAACTTTCGGCTCCTTGCAGGTCTCCAAAGTCCGTATTGCAGGCGCCGGACTGAGCTGGGCCAAGGTCTCAAAATGTGAGACCAGACAAGAGAGATGTGTAAAGAAAGCCTCAGGGCACCACACGTCGCCTCACACAAACCCACCTCAAGGACCGGGCCCCGGGGCTCCCGGCGGTGCCCACTGCGGGTTTGAGTACAGCCTCCAACGCCGGCCTCGTCTCCTCCTAGGAACGAGAGCATACCTCGAGCCCACCCGGCGCGGCGTCTGACACTGAGGCTCCCCCAAACCTCAAGACCTCGGCAGGAGCCAGGCACGCTCGCGGGGCGTCCTTACCTTGGGGTTGGTCAGGAGCTGGTGCTCGTCGCTGTGCAGCAGCGCTCTGGAGTTGGACTCGGAGTTGTTCACGTAGACCTGGACGCAGGGGTACTGCGAGGTGCCCCTGCAGTCGGCGCCACAGGTGAAGGTGCACTCAAAGACCTCGCCGATCTGCTGCACCGACAGCACCGTGCAGTTGGCCGCCGTGGCTTGCAGATCCTGCAGCGCGGGACTGAGCCAGCAGAAGCCGAAGATAAAGAGCGACACGACGCCGGAGATGATGAGAAACAAGCCGAGCCGGATGCTCTTGTCCTCGGCTTCCGTGTACTCGTAAGCCACCCGGAGCTTCGCCATCGCCCCCCACTCCGGGCGGCTGGCGCGCTCCCCCCGCCCCCTCCCGCCCCCGGCGCCGAGCCTGACTGCCTCGGGCGGGAGGAGCCGCCGCCGCCGCCGCGCGACAGCAGGGGAGTGGGCGGCGAGGGGGAGCGCGCGAGAACAAAGGGGCCGAGGCCGGCGACGCCCCCGGCGGCGGCAGCGCCCCCCGCCCCACCCCCACCCCCCGCCAGCCCCGCCGCCAGTCGGGCCCCGGAGGCTCGCGGTGCGACCGCTGCTTCAGAACCTCCTGCACCCTCGGGCGCGAGGAGCGCACGGGCGGCTCCTGCCTCCAGCGCCCCCTGCCAGCCTCCGCCTCCGCGCTCTGCCCGCCTCCCCCTCCCCGCCTCCTCTCGCCCGGTGTCTCCCCGTCTCCATCGCCCGCCAGCCGCTCCTCCGCGGGCTCTCCGGGCAGCTGCCCAGAGGGCAGGCGCGGCTGGGCTGGGCCGAGCCCGGGGGCTCCCCCGTGCGGGAGGCGGCTCCACCCGGCCCCACCCGCCGCCAACCGGGGCCTTCCCGCCCCGCCCGCCCCGGGGACGTCTCCCGTGGGCGAGGGGCGGGCGAGCACCAGGGAGAGCGGCGACTGGCGCTTGAGATCCTCCTTAAATCCCCCTTGGAGAAACGTCTGAGATGAAAGCTTAGGGTCGGTAGAGCTTAACCCGAGTGAAAGTTAAAACAAAAACAGAAAACAGGCAGAGGGCGTAGTGCAAGTGGAGCGGCGGGAATCTTGAACTCCAAACCGGGATTGGTCAGCCAGCCGGGAGAGCGAGCCAGCGGCGGCCAGGCAGCGGGCGCTCCGGGGAAACGTGCCACCGGGCCAGGCGGGTGGGGAGGAAGTTCTCGGGCGAGCGGCGTGCGCTGGGCGCGCCCGGGGGAGACCCCGCCACGCGTTCTCAGGCCTGGGCGGGCGCGCGGACCGGCACGCGGCGGGGCGGGAGGCGTGACCCACCGCGCGGCCCCCTTCCCCCCGCCGCCCTTCCACGCCAAGCGAGCGAGGTAACGGTCCGGCCGCGGGGTCCTAGCCCTCCCAACCGCCTCGGCGCGGGCCCGCGCTGCCCGGCCCCCGGCCCGTCCCGAGGGCGCCAGGATAGGAGTGAAACAGGCTGATTCAGGCGGAGTTTGCTGTGGAGACATCGCGCGTGGGGCAGGAGCCTGCGACTGGCGAGACCAAGGAAACTCGCTGCCCGGGTGCTGGCTGGACCTATCGGAAACTTAGGTCTCCCGCAGCCGGGCGGACCCCAACTCGATTTGCCCCAAGGCTGGGACCGAATGAATAGGGACCGAAGGAAACAGGTGGAGAGGTTTGAAGCCCTGGAAAGAGACACCACTTTCCTGATCAGGATGGTCCCCCTGGCTCCCGGACTCCCGAGAACAGAATCATTTCTGTTCTCTTTCCTTCCTTAGGAACCTTGCCACCCTTGGCCCACCCCGGAATTTGTAGATGAGCTTTCCAGGAGCGCTGTGCAAGGCGACAGCGGCGTGCAGACCCGCTTTGGGACAGGTACCGTTTCTAGAGCTGCGTCCTGCTCTCTTAATTCTTCCAGTTGCTTCCTCCACCCCCGCCGCCTCTGTGCATACACCTTCAGCCTCTGTTCTTTTCATGACCTTTTTTTTTTTAAGTTAAGATTATCTTTTTCCAAGCCACACTTCTAATATCAAAGTTGAGAACTATTTCGACCTACATTTTGAAGAATCAGAATGTTCACTTCTTTGCAAAATATGTAAACATACCTTTTTCTTGACTTGCAAGTCCCAAATGGATATACTCATTTAAGAGTATTTATGAATATGTAAACACAATGTCATGGAATTCGTGACTTCTCTTTATTGGATTTCAAATGTTACTTAACTGGTACTGAGTATCTTTCAACTGCAGTTCTGATATTTTACTTTGAAGTACTCCATTCCTTTATGTGGTAGGTAACAGTATTTCCAAGCACGCGGCAAAGCAAGTTTAATTACAGGAAGACCCTAAGTGTTTTTCTGAAAAAATTAAGATACAGGGTTTGGAAAACTTCCAAATCAGGGAGACACTTTGTACTTTAATACTTCTCAAGCTTTGAGAGAGTAGATTTCCTTCTTTCTTTACCTAAGAATTATTATTTTTCCCCTTTCTGTTCGCATAAAGACAATTGTTAGTGATTACATTACCTAAAAGGGAAATGAGTTTAATAGTTGAAACAGCTTAACCTGAGATCACAGGTCTTCAGCCTGAATCTTTTTCCTACTGCAGGTTATAATCATCTTCCTTTTCAAGAAGGCTCAAGCCAGTCTAAGATCTGAGGCAGTGGTGAGCAGATAGCAAGACCCAATTATTCCTCCTTGGTGTGCTGAGCAACTTAATCTTGAGGCAGAACTAACTCCTATGTTAGTGCTCAAAAAACACAGGGTTGGGATGCCTAAAGATAATTTAATAAATATGATTAATGATTCCAGAGCTCCAAGAGTTCTGTGAACGAACCCTCTGCCTCAAAACTGAAGATGGTCTTCAAGTTTCAGAAAAGTCTGTCTTAATTTAACCTAAATTCTTAAGGGCTTTTAAATCCATTTTTCCCTGGAGTTCTGCATTTAGTCACTCTCCTTCCTTATAATTAAAATATTTGAAGAAACTGTTACCATCTAGCCTTCTGTTCTTTAAACATTTACTTTTCTCCCTTATTTCCTATTTTTAAATTAGCTTTGCTTCTCTTCTGAACCCTTTCATTATCTTCATGTCTTTTTTATTGAAAGTCAAACCTATCAAAAGACTTCCCACATTAAATAAATTTCTGTTTTATCCTTAATGGAACACTGTGTTTGTTATTAGTTTCATTTACTTGAGGTGGAGCTGCCATATCCCATTTCTAACATTTAGTAAGCCCCTCAGTTTCTGAAAACCAGTCACCATGGACTCTCTAAGTTAGGATAGTGGTAGGAACCTTTGGGAATCTCAGAGATAACTAAGCTCTGAAGTCACTTAGCATCTTGTTTCCTGTGGTGGACAGAGGCAGTACAGAAATAAAAGCTAGTTCTTTCTTTGCATGTTTGCCACCAATTAGAATTAAGATTAAAAATGTGATACACAGAACCAGACCAACGTATTTGGTGTACATCATTATCTGCAGCAATGTTTTCAGGAGAATCATTGCCAAGCCCCGATGTTCTTTTTAAAAGAAAAATAAAACCTATCTAAGCAAGAACATTAAAACCATTGTTATTTATAATTTGTTCTCATGATCAGTATTCTTCAAGAAGCCCTGTGACTGTTAAAGTTGCAATATACAATTTCATATGTATATATACTTCTATTAAAAGATATACTTTCTATACTTCTATTAAAACAGTAAGGGCTCTTAAACATCACCTAATTTAACATTAAGCAGGAAAGGAAGCTCTCAAAGACTGCATTTTGTTTGAAATAGTAAAGAATATTAAAAATATTTTTTATTAACATAGAATGTATTATTTGTTTCAAGGGTACAGGTCTGTGATTCATCAGTCTTACACAATTCACATAGCACATAAAAATATTTTTTTTAAGTTCAGATTTGTTTGCATATAGCCTCTATGTTTGCAGTTGAGAAAGGGAAGCAAAAAGCACAATCACTTCATATTAGTAATTTCATAATATGGTAGTGGAAGTATGGCTGGAGTTCCTAAATTCTTACCACCTATTATCGTTCATGTTAATGGAAGTGATCTTCTATGGGAGATAATATATACACATAAGTAGTAAAAGGGAAATCAGCTTTGGAATTAGAAAGCAAGAAGCTAAAAGGTTTTAGTCCCAACATTTAATACTAAATAATTTGACATAAATAATTGATGTTCTTAACATTGTTTCCTCCTCCTCATATGAAAGGGTTGGACTAGATTTTTTTTTTTTTTTTTAAGATTTATTTATTTTAGAGAGAGCCAGAGCATGGAGGGGCAAAGGGAGAGAGGGGCCTGATACAGGGCTTGATCTCATGACCCTGAGCCGAAACCCAAAGTTGGATGTTTAACCGACTGTGCCACCCAGGCGTCCCTGGACTAGAAGATTCTTGATTCTATGATTTTTATTCCAAGTTGACTTGGTTCTTGCCCTGTTCTTCAGAAACTTAGCTACTACTATCTACCAGTAGTCAAGTCAAAAGGTTTTTTTAATAATTCCAAAATATGGAGAGTACCTCCTAGCCCAGTGGCTAAGACAATATTGTATGTCTTTAGAAAAATGGGCTTACATCTATTGAGCACCTAATATAAACAAATGCCCTAATTTAATCTTCCCATGAGATGAAGACGGAACAATAGATTAAGTAAAGCTACACACATACTGACAGTGCCAAATTTCAAGGCCCATTTTCTGCTATACTATACCATCTCTAAGAAATTTCTGTAGTTAGTAAAAAAGAAGTATAGGTAATACAAATGTATTTAAAATGTGCATACTTAAATTCAAGTAGAGTTAGGCTTGATCAAAATCCCTACTGTTATATCTGTGAAGGGGGACGTGGGTAGAGGATGAGGATCTAGTGATTTAACCAGTTCCTCCAGTTTAATTTTACTCTGAATCACTTGTTCGTTGAAAATAGCTCTTTATAGATGCATAGCAAATATAAGTAGTACAGATTTATGTGGAAGAGAAAGACTAAGTGTAATATTTAGGTTTCAGATAAGCTTGTTAGAAATTCAAGCTAGATTCAAAGTAGAAGTAAACATGGGGAACTATTAAAACAATAGTTCTAGGGTAGAAGAGCCTATCCCTCCTCTTAATGCAGGAAATTGCACAATATTTCTAATAGTTT
This sequence comes from Leptonychotes weddellii, assembly GCF_054177405.1. Lineage (NCBI taxonomy): Eukaryota > Metazoa > Chordata > Mammalia > Carnivora > Phocidae > Leptonychotes > Leptonychotes weddellii. The sequence goes on along the minus strand of NC_138373.1, from coordinate 117,600,787 downwards.
TCTTGCCTTCACTTGGACATTTCCGGTGATGAAAAATTCATTAACTCCTAAGACTGGACATTTGATCTTTGGATCTTTAAAAAAATTATGAAGTAGTACTTTCTTGTGAATTGAAATCTATCTTGCCATGTCCATGTAAAGGTTTTTAATTTGCCCTCTGGTGTTTATGTAGGATAACCTGCTTTACAAAAAATTCCACTTCAGGGGCACCTGGTTGGCTCAGTCGACAGAACCTATGACTCCTTATCTCAGGGCCCTGAATTCAGGCCCCACGTTGGATGTAGAGCGTACTTAAAAAAACAAACAAAAAAAACAAGTGATTCTACTTCAGATGTGGGAAGACTACTCTCCTATTCCTTCTAGACTAATCTTCAGTTTCTTCAGTATTCCCTTTTGATAATGGTTTAGAAAACTAAGATCATATTCTTATCCCAAAATGCTAAAAAAAAATAATAATTCAAAGTTGCTAAGGATACCCAGTTTTAATATTCTCTGAAACAAGAGTCTACACCTTTCTTTTCCATGCTATCCAACGTACATACACTTCTAGGATGATGGATTTTGTTGTTCATTAATTAACAATGTCATTGCCAATGCAGAGAGAAGCTGGGAAAATGATTTTGGCTCAAGTAGACAGAATTTGGATTCCAAACAGTGATGTGCAAGTCAACTAATTTAATATTCAAATATTAAATAATTTAGAATGAAATGAAAAAAATACATGGAACTTTAGATTAAAAAAGGAAATCTGGAAATGACTTTTTGAGCAGAGTAGTAACATATGACTTGCATTTTAAAAACAGGTATATTTTCATTCAACTTGTTTTATATTTGAAGGATATTAAGAGGGAAAATATTTAACAGCTCACATTTTCTTTTAAGACAGCCCAGTTTTGGGGTGCCTGGCTGGCTTAGTTAGTACAGCATGTAACTCTTGATCTTGGGGTTGAGTTTGAGCCCCACACTGGTGTAGAGATTACTTAAAAATAAAATTTTTAAAAAAGACAGCCCAGTTTTCATGCAACTGCTACATATGATAATTAAAACTACATCTTAAAATAAATGTTCAGTATGTAACAGATTTAAAGGTAGCTTTCAAACATTCTGGCTGCCCCAAATCTTTATTTTTATACAAAAGATGAAACTATTTATGGCATTCCCACATGTAATTTCTTCTCATTGAGCTGTATATTTTTGAAGGATAATCAGCATTTACTCTTTAAAATATTTTTTTTTTCATTATAAATATCAGTAGGGCTGATCCTAAGAAGAATCAAGCAGAATCAGCTATTTGTTGACATCATACCACCCTTGAAATTTGTACATTTCTTCCAAAATGTTTAAAGGAACCTCATGTGTTGTAACAAATTACTTTCAGTATATACTGGAGAATTGGTTGGCTTGGAAGAAAAACATCACTTCTTCAAGGTTTTAAAAATTATGTAGTCAAAATATTACTTAGGCAAATACAAATGCAAATTCCTGGAATACTACTTTTCATCAGGATATGCTTATGAAAATTAAGAGTGAAAAATTCTGTTTTCTTTACCTGGTATTCTCTACTGTTGTTTGAAGGAACTACCACTTTTGGCATAAATAGGGCCAGTTTTATTTCACCTTCCCTAAGAAAATGTCAAAACATATTTATAGTGTGGTAGATGCCTATCAGGCCTTGGAAATGAAAACAAAGATAAATCACATGATGAATGAAAAACTAGTTTTGCTACATAGAAGTAGTCTTAGGGATGCCTGGCTAGCTCAGTCCATATAGCATGTGACTCCTGATCTTGGGTTCGTGAGTTCAAACCCTTCGTTAAACATAAAGATTACTTAAAAATAAATTTTTTTTTAAGTAATCGTATTAACTAAACTATTTTGGCATGTGTCAGTTGGTGAGCATAAGCTATGAGACGTGCAATTTGGGTTTTCAACAGAGATAGGAAATTATTACAACAAAGAAGACTTACTGTGAATTTTATGACATTCTCAAGAAGTCGTTTAAGTGATTGAGGGAAAACTGTATGGCAAACATCTGGAAATGATCAGCTTTTTAAACTGAATACTGAATTCTTACGATAAAGAAATACATCATTAAATTTTTGTCAGGTCATAGTATTTATACAACAGGATGACTGGACTAAAGAAAAACTTTCAGTTGATGGACATAGAATTGATAATGCACATAGTTGCCCTTAGCAGTTTTTGTGCAAACTGAAGCAGAAACCTAATGTCTGGCAAAACGTCCCCTGGAAATAGCAAAGGTTTAAAGGGAAAAAAAAAAAAATCCTTGCTTTTTTATACTCAGGAATGGATTTAGCTCTCCTTGTATTCTGCTCTAGTAAGTACTACTGTAATAATGTGGTTTCTGCACTAGAACATTGGATGATACAGGAAAAAGTAAATGAATGCCCCCGATACATAGGAATACATTATCCTCGTATTAGCTTAGTTGGACTTCACCAGAACTTTAAGATTTTATTCTAGTTAGTACTTGCACAGTAGGCAAAGTATAGTTTAAGTGTAAATTGTAGTTCACTAACTTCAGAAATGACCTGTATTTACTAGAGAACAATGTATTCCTGGTCTCATTTGAGTCATAAAATCTAAATATGAGGCCTAAAATTGACATTTTAACATGCTTCTCAGGTGATTCTTATGCACATTAAGTTTGAAAATTACCTAACTAGAGGGTTAACTTTGCCTCTGGTGAGCTCTCCACAGCTATCTCAACCCAAACTGAGATTTTCATACATCAAATTAAATTACCCGTTTTCTTTCTACAGAAGAAATCAGATTACTGCTTAATTTTTGTGATCACTATTGTAGCAGAAAACGAGACTGAACACTAATGCAATGTGTAATTTCAGGCTAAACATTTACCTTGAAACTTATCAGAAACGGTCTCCTCCCTCCTTTTAATGTAGCACTAGAATACATAAATAAATCTGGTGAATATACACACATGATTTACTATTTGTTGTGCTTTCTTAGTAAGTTTCATATTCTTACTCCTAAAGTTAAAAAAAAAAGGTTGAATAAAGTTGCCTTTTGTAATTCTTTTTTATTTAAATCTCTCCAAAGATATAGCAGTAATTATAAGTAAACACCTTATCCATGACTCACAGAAGAGTACATTTTAGAAGGGTCAATGTTTTAAGTATTTAGCATTTAAGTACTGAGCATCTTTCAGCCCTGAGGACATCATATTCCTCAACTTCAGACCAAAAAAGGGTATCAACATCTTAAAAAGCTGAAAAGAGGCCTAGAAGTTATCAAATCCAACTTTTTACTCAAGAAGGCAGTCCTCTCAATAGCCCCTTGATAGTCATCCAGTTTCTGCTTGAACATTTTTGATGGAATCCTTACTTCATTTAACAGTACAGTGGGACTGCACCTTGATATACAGAACCACAATATGTCTCATCCAACTTGCACCTGCTGGTTTGAAACTTGCCCTCATTTAAGTCCTTCCTATATTTGAAGACAGCTTGTCGTGTCTCCCCTTAGTTGTCCACTGTCGCTTCTCCAAGGTCTACAATATCAACTCTAAGATGCACGTTCCTTCCATGCATGACATCTTTGAAATTGGTATGCATTTTTGTAATTCATGGTTCATCATAGTTTAATCGAGCTCTTTTCTTCCTTAGTGGTACAATTAGGTTGTACCTAATGGTTCACAACTAGGTTTGCTAAAATACAGTAATTACCCCACTTTAACACTTTTTCCATGAACAGAACATTCACGGTCATCCAGTTCAACTCCTTACCTTGTACACAGAACACTGCCCAGTTTCTCCTTAGTTATGTTCTGAGGTTGAATCTAATGCCTTACAAACCAACTCATTCCAAAATCTTAATTACCTCAGTTTTAATACTGCACTGAAATCTTTTTCTCTTTTTGGTCCTAGTTCTGTTCTTCAGACCCGCAAATGAATGACAACTCTTGAATTTGATACCTGAAGACAGATACCATGTTTCTAGAGTTTATTCTCTAATGCTAAAGTTTCCTACTTCCTGGTTTGGTTTTTTTTTTTTTTTTTTGTATATTTAAAATGTAATGTAAAATGGGGATACTAAAACCTACCTTATGACGCTATGCTAAAGACAGCATACAATAATGCATGTAAAACACTTAGTATATTGCTTGTCAGCTAGAAGGCATGCCACATCCTTTTCTCCTTCTGCCTTCCCCAATCACGGCAGTTCTTAAAATACAGCGACTTCCCACCTTGTTCTGAGCACTATACTTTCAATATAGCTGAAAATCACATCAGTGTTTTTGGCAAGTTACAATTTACATTGATCTACATATGACCCACTCTCTTAAGACATGTTACATTCCACCATCCTTTATTCTTTTAGCAACCAAAGTGGGAAAGTAATTATCTTGACTCAGTGTATCCTATTTGAGGCAACTCAACACACAAAATTGGGTTAGATTTAGATCCCGATTTTGATGTGCACTGTTTATTTGCTTCATCTCCTAGATCTGTCATGTATTTATGATATCTAATTCACTGGCAATGCTACTGGCAAGGAAAGAGCTTTCTGACATGCTGTTAGGACCTAGCTTTTAAAAAGGCACGGAGATAAGTCTGGCTTATTATCCACAGACTGTCTTAATGGAACCAATTAGTAGGTATTCCTAGGTGGTTGTTTTTTTTTAACTACACAAACTATGGTTAAGAGAACATTAAAGATGGACATCCCTTTAATGCACGTGCACATTTAGGTTTTCAGTAACTTTCTGCAAAATTGATGCTAGTAAGCAAATCTAAGTTAAATAAATGTGCCCTTCCTTGCAGGGATGCTCAGATGCCCCATATTTTAAAAGCACTGGGTGTAACAGAATGGAAGATCTGTTTTTGAATGAAGGATTCAGAGGAAGAATCAACTAGAAAGGGTAGAGTGGGAAAAATCTGAAAGTTTCAAGTTAATTGAAAATGCTTTAAAAAAGAATTTTGAAAATGAAATTACAGCAAAAAATTGTAAATTATTTCAAAGCCCAATGCTTTAATTTGTACATTTTATTTTCAAATTGAAATATCAATTTATACCATTCAATCAACATGTATTTATCAAGCACCTACGGTGTACCAAGTTCAGTGGCAAAAAGGAAAAGACCAGTTAAGTGGTTGGCTTTATATTATACTGTAAGAATTCAAATAAACTTTTCAGTTCTTAAAAATTTTTTATATCTAAGGAAAACTTTGTGCAGTGAAAAAAAATCCCTGAAAATGGAGTTTTATCATATAAATTATAGTATCACCACAAGAAGCATAGAATATATATTTGAAACTAAAAAGGTGAAAGGACTTTCTTTTGCAACTAAATAGCTTTTTACCCCTAGAGCCAATTATAGTATAATCACAAAGTTATTTAACAATGTACACATCTATGTCACTAGTTATATAGGGAAAATTTAACAGAATTAAACCTAAGAAAGAAAACGTGAAATATTAGTTCAGGTCAACTTCTGTACATGTATAACCACAAGTTATAAAACCAAAGAATATAACAGTGTGTTATATTAAAGAGTTTAATATAGTACTTTAAAGATTTCAAATAGACTTTTTAAACTTGGATCTGAAGTCAAGAGCATGGTAATTTCGGATAACAAGTTATAAAAAATTGGTTTACATGCAAAAGTTTTCTCATTTTGATGATTCAGGGTAAAAAGAACTTAGAAACTGGAGAAGTGTGCACTTAAAATTTTCTAAATGGCTATTAAAACAAACAAGAGTCAAGACAACAAACCACTTGATGTGAGCTATCTTGCTTTTCTGAGTCATTCACAAAAGTACCAATCATGATCATGGTGACACTTTATACTGTTAACGTTTGTACTCATAAAAATAAAGATCGCCTTCCCTTTTCTTTCTTTTTAACTGTTTCTCATGGTTATGTAGGAAAAGTTATGCTTTACAAAGTCAATTATTGTGAAAAAATGTAATGCTTTTTTTTTTTAAAGAAATCTAGGATTTGATTCTGGTTTATGTCAAATACGTGAGAAGGTTTTGTGCACAACAGTTAAAACTACAATTATATAAGTGCCATCTTTCCTGCAGAGGAGATGCTTTGGTTTAAATCTGAAAGGTTAAAAAATCCTGATATTTTTATGTCAGTTTCTCCATATCTCAAAATACATAGAAAAAGGTAAATCTTAAGTCATTTCATATTCCTGATACACAAACACAGCAATGTCGTAAATGTTTCATTTTTAAACATGATTTGGTAAATGTCAACAAACTTTCACTCTTCATAGAAAAATAGGTTAAAAATGAAAATTTAGAAAATCGAAACTCACTGCCTTTTCTACTATCTCTAGTGTTTGTAGCTTGAGTCTTCAACATTTTTAAATACATAATTTGTGCCTTTAGATGGAAAAGAATCCATCAACTTGTAAATGTGAAATATCCAGGCCAGCAAACTGAAGGTAAAGTCTACCTCACCCCTGCTTTTGGCTTACCTTAATTTGCGTGTTACTTCTTAAAGATAAATCTCAAAGGTCTATCAAGAAATGTCTCATGAATTTCTCACAAAAGTATCTTGATTGGGTCCCATGAGTGTTCAGGAAGTTTTATTTCTAATGCAGCCATAATTACTTTAAAAAATAGTTTCTGTTTTGACTTGGTTAATAACCAAAAATGCATCTGCATTTTTAACCTACAAGTAAAATGGTGTATGGTTCCATCAAATTACTTGTCAAAAGCTGAAAAAAAAGACTACATTTTAAATTGATTAGTCACACCATTTGTAAACCTTGAGGGTTTCAGGGGGTCTACTTTTCATGTTGAAGAAATAATTTCACAATTTCAAATCAAAGTCAACACTGCAGTGAGGAGAGCTTTTCTACTTTATTACAAAGAGAAGAAGCCTTTATGTGGTCAGAAAATACAAGATTGATCTTTTTTTCTCTTCCTATGAAACGCTGCTGTTCAAACAGCCAGAGTGAATTGTCTCAGTTCACTTCTTTAAGTCCCATCACATTCACTTGGGTATGGATGTCCTTGGCTGCTGAAAATCTGGCCCTTTAGTGCACAGGGCGACAAAGTCCCCTGACCAGCAGTTCCAGAATGTCCCATTTTCATATATTGCATCCATGCACACCTCCTAAAAATGAGGTACAGCAGGGCAAACATTTTCCAAAATAGATGTCATATATATAATATATACACATTCGTACATACATACCTTTATTCATGTGATGTCCAAAAATTTAAAAAAAATGTACACATTTATTACAAAATCGTAACAAAGACTGGACAGTGTTTTGCTCATTCTGGAAAGATGAAGCTCAGTAATAACACAACCCTGGAAACCATCCAGAGATTGTGGCAATATCTTTCTTCTAAACAGTCAGATATTCTTGCATTAAGCTTGGCGAAACTGCCTTTCAAAAACAGAAGGGGAAGTAAAATGAAGGAAGCAGACCTTGCTCATCTTTCCAAATGAAATACGAGAAGGATCTTCACATAAAAATGCACAAACATTTGTTATTTTATTACCAATAGTGCTACAATGAACAATGCAAATTTTGTGGTCTAATTTTGTTGAGTCTTTTGTGGGTTTTCTTTTTTACATTTTAGAAACTAAATGGTAAACTTCTGTCAGTGTACTTGCTTGTCTTTACAGACTCAAGTCTGTCTGCTGGCAAAAAAAGAAAATAAATGAAAAAAAATACAGACCCTGCTCGAACTAGAGAAAAACAAATTACAAATTTAGTTGTTGGGCAGCACATAATTAGTAAGGCAGGACCTCAAATGGTGACCCCTTGCATAAGCCAATTGCCAGATCCTCAAGGAATTAAAACCAGGGTGCCTGAGCCACATCAGTTCTGCAGTTATGTTGAGTATTGTGCTGAGACAGCCATACCCCAAGAAAAGGGAAGTCTTTTTTTAGAAGGCTTGCTGAGCAGGGTTGTAGTTGAAGGTGGATGGCAGGTGAGGCCGTTCTTCTAATTTGTCATATTCCAGATGAAATTCCTATAAAACCAAATTTAAGAATTTAGATGATTTCCTCTCCCTCTGATCTCAGATTTTTGTCAAAATATATTTTACTAAGTGAACAAAATACCTACATGTATGAGAATGAACACAGACACAGATGCACCAACTTTTTTTTTCCCTCTAAAATACAACTTGAAGAAAAGTAATGTGCTGCAATTCTGATAAGTGCAAAAATACAGACTTTGTGTAAAAGTCAGAGACTACTCATGAACATCTATTTTATAACACTGAAACTGCATTTTTTTTGCTCAAAAGTAGAAGTTTGAGCAGCTATTACTATATCGTCAATAAAAAGCACTGAAAATTGCAGCCAACCTTCAATGACGTAAAAAAATTTACTTTTTCCTCAAAAAAAATAATTTCCTAATTTGTAACTATTACACCTACTTTTTTTTTAAAGCAAACACATCAAGTTATTCTAACCTTACAACTCACACATCTCCCGACTTCCCACTTCAAACCCAAATACTGAAAAGATGTAAATGCCACTCAAAACTAGATAGTGGTTTTGCTGTATGCACATCTGAATGCAAACTATTTAGCTCATTTTAATTAAACTTTTAAAATACATTAACTTCATGAGAGTTTTAAAATTTGAGAATGGTGAAGTGAATTTCTTCATGACACTTCCTAAGATCAAGAGAGATGCAGAAGATAATTTTGTATATTAAAAAAACAAAAAACATAACTTTGCAAATCGAAACAGCAAGAGGTTCTAAAATTATTAATTCTACAATTTGAATTCAATAATAGCACAAACTAAATCAATTCCATTTAAAACATTATGAACCTTAATTTATACTATGTATTAAAGAAAGCCAACAAGTAATTATTAGCACTATGGGTTAACATACCTTACCATACACCTACCTTGTTTCAAATTGATTCTAAAAATAGATATTCCCATTATTTTTTTTTTTTTAAGATTTTATTTATTTATTTGAGAGAGAGAGAGAATGAGAGACAGAGAGCATGAGAGGAGGAGGGTCAGAGGGAGAAGCAGACTCCCCGCCGAGCAGGGAGCCTGATGCGGGACTCGATCCCGGGACTCCAGGATCATGACCTGAGCCGAAGGCAGTCGCTTAACCAACTGAGCCACCCAGGCGCCTGATATTCCCATTATTAAATTAAAATGAAAACCTAGGTCATAATGATTCAATTTTGAGATATAAAACCAAGTATTTAAAATGTAAGGATATTACATTAACTGAAAATCTAGTCTGTGCCAAAACTAGAGATACAGCTAATTTTAATCTTTCTGATTATATCTTTCTGTATATATCATTATCTTCATCTTGCACCTGAAGAAATGACATTTACAAGTAACCTGCCCAAATCATACCTTAAGCTGCAGATCTAGGATTAGGATTCAGACCTATGTAGCACCAAAGCCCATGACCTTCTAGTGTTAACACGTTATTTTTAATAGTTTTAGTGCAAGATCCAAATAGATTTACTTCATTACACCCCTGACGCAGAAATGTTGAAAAAATTCAGTTCAGTGACAAATGTGTTCTTAAAGAAGAGACACTGTAATGACTTTAATTTAAAAAGGTTCACTTTATTGGACAGAGTAACTAAGGCACGTAGGTCATTTGCTTTTCATTAAAACTAGGAAACTCCAGAATCACCATCGTCCCCCTTATGCACTGTGTAGGCACCGCTCTCTCTCTTCCTACCCCTAAATTTTAAAAGCAATTTATTGCCTGGCTTAAGAAGCTTATCAAAATGAGTGAAGAAAATATCTTGTTGTATCACTCTTTAGAAATTAAAATTGGCGGGGCGCCTGGGTGGCTCAGTTGGTTAAGCGACTGCCGTCGGCTCAGGTCATGATCCTGGAGTCCTGGGATTGAGTCCCGCATCGGGCTCCCTGCTCAGCAGGGAGTCTGCTTCTCCCTCTGACCCTCCCCCCTCTCATGTGCTCTCTCTCTCAAATAAATAAATAAAATCTTTAAAAAAAAAAAAAAGAAATTAAAATTGGCAATTTAGTTCCAAAGTATGTGTAGTTGCAGGGTAAAAAGTCTATTTGTAACTAACAAATCACAGGCCCCACTAAGTTACATAAATTAAATTTTGTTCAGTTATCCTGTCCTTGTCATTGTACATTGGTGAACTACACAGTATTATTAGAATTTAAACTGGAGTAACTTCATCAGTGCACATATTTTCCCCCTACATATTAAAAGAAAAAGATCAGTTTAAACCTAGGGAGCATAATAAATATTTTAATGTAATTTAAAAACTCATATATCAGAGATTCAGAAATTAAAGTCAAATTTTGTCTTCCTTTTTCTTACATCATTGTTTTGGTTTTCTATGTATTTTTATTCTTCTTAAAATATGTAAATCTTACAATATATTCTGGTATCTCTTTGTTCCCTTTGTTGGTAACATCTCTTTTACACATTTGTTGTATGTACACACACGTCACACATGCACACCTCTTTATAACCGGTAGGGACAAAAACAGTAGGTCTGTTTTGTAAACCACTACATACTGCCTAGAATATAGTGCCATGCCCCTAGCAGGTATGTAATTAATGGCTGATGAATTAATAAACACAAGTTTTTTTCATTTGTTTTAGGAACAAAACATTACAGTTTTATGATTTAAAAGGCTATAAAATGTTTTAGATACTTTTTAAAAACAACTGTTAAAGTTATTTTTCTATTAATCAAATTAGGCAACATATTCTCAAGAGGTCACTGTAAGCAGAACTGAAATACATGTACTGGATTCAGATAATCAAATAAAATTATTACAAAAGCATTAATGTAATCACTGATCGAATTACACAGAGAAACATACACTGCAGGAATATTTTCTCAAATTCTCAAAAATGTCAGCTTTCTCTTACCTAAGATAAATCCTCCAATTTTAGGAAGCTGCCAACTATCTTCAATATACTTATTAGAAATAATTTTTTTACTACTTTGAAGAAAAGTACATATTACTGATTAAAATATAAAGATATACTAATACTAATGTGTACCAGTGAAATTAATGAAAAAAAATCACATTTATATCAGGCTATGATATTATAAAAAATTCCAAGCATTAGAAATACTATTCAGTGTTGGATCCACAAGGTGAAGTCAGGCTTAAAGAATTCTTCAATTTTTAAGTCTTTAGTTTGAGAAAGCTATTGATCATACAGCAGCCTACATCACCTGAAAATTCTGTTGATGAAATTATTTAAAAAATTCTACTCATTAAGAATATATATAATCTGAATGACCACTATTTTTAAATTAGTGAGATACTGAGTAATTCTAGCTAAATTACAAAAGATAGACCACATAGCCTGCTGACAAGTCAAGATTATTTAAAAGGGGAGAATAAACAGAGTGTCAAAATTTTTATGTATACATTATTAACATACAAAAAATACTTTATTTAATGGGCTGGATCCTAGAACTCAGAGTTACGGAATTTTCACGGGTAAAAAATATACTTCCGATTTAAATCATCGAATTTCTTATTAACAATTCTTCAAATCTCTGAAAATATTAAGTAATCTGCAAAACAGAAAGAAAACCTCATACAAGACATTGTGAGATGGAGACCTGACGACAGCCTAGATCAGGTCAATACTTTTCAAAGACAACATGACAACATCAAGCTATTACTTATAATACTAATTCAGACTGTAGGCTTCTTACAATGAGCTGAAGTTATTTAATAATGCATGTTCTTTACCTGTGAGTGGTAAACCACATCCACTTTACAAGTGGGGACTTTGAGGTTTACTTGGGACATGGCATTTTAAGGGCTTTTCTGTAGTCTGATAAACTGTTAATACATTATAAATGGAACTAAATGTCTTAATTCCTAAACAATTTGAGAAAACACTGAAAACATCTTTAAAACAAACAAAAAACCAGGAGCCATTGTGAAAAGTTTATTCTGTGAATACAACTTAAGTTTTAAAGTTCATGAATCTGTATTTTAATATAACAGGAGTAAGCTATGTATAATACTTAATAGAAACAAATAATTCTGCTTGCTTTCATCATTGTGAAAATAATTTTGATGAAAAGTGTCAGTGCCAGTGGCCAGCAATTACCTCAAAAGAGATTTCTTAAACAGTTTAATGATATATCTCAAATTTTATTTTCCAACTTCAGAGCTAAAAATTGTAAAGGTAAAGGTTAAGACAAAGCTCAACTGTACAGGAGATCAGATAAAGTTGGGGAAAATTGTATATGCACGCTACATATTTACACACACACACACACACACACACACTTCTTTAAAATGACATGTATCTGACTGGGGAATTGATTTTTATAGGAAAGTAAAAGGGCCTATTAATGTTTAAGTTGCTTCTGAATATTCTGTGGAGAGAAAGTAGTACTGGAAACCTTTTTCACATAAGAAAATCTGTCCTATATATTGAACTAAAACTTAACTAAAATGATACATCAATCTACTACAAACATCCATCCTTTTTGCATACAGAAGTTTGGACTAACTTACAATGATATTGAGCAAAAAGCTTCAAATTGAATGGAGAAAACTTCAGTTATTACTAACAGACTCTTTTCCCCCTCCAAAGACACATTCTTCTCTCCTGTACAATCAACTGACTGAGAAGTTCTCAAAGTATGGCTCCAGACAAAGATCAGCAAAATCATTGGCATCAATTAGGAAATTGTTAGAAATGCAAATCCTCAGGCCCCATCCATAGACATTTTAAATCAGAAACAATGGAGGTATGGCTCAGCAACTTGTGTTTTTAATAAGTCTGCCAGGTAATTCTGATGCAAGCTCAAGTTTGAGAACCACTGACCTGACCTAACAACAGTTACAATTTTTCCATCTTTGAAGAGTAATAAGCTGTAAGAACACAGATGATAAAAACAGCAACAAACTACAACTACTCCCATGTATCAAATACCCAATATATACGAAGCACTGTACTCAGCGTGTGTGTGTGTTTAAAATCTCATTTAATCCTCATGACAATCTAGAAGCAAATATGATTTCGATTTAAAAGATAAGGAAGCACGCATGGAAAAGAAACTTGCAAATGATCAAAGCATAAACAGCTGAAACAGGAGTTAAATTCAAATCTACAATACAAAGGCTTTCTACCACACTATACTTCTTAACAGGTAACATACATAATGTCTCCTGTACTATTTGTAATGAATGTAATTATTTCTACTTAAAAGGTCAGATCATGGATCTACCTTTTAAAATCAAGATATGCATATTAATTATAATTGTTAAAATAACTCAAATACAGTATGGTGGTCTATGGACCCGGTCTGAGAAGTAATGACATTTACCACTGACAAACACCCAAAAGTAATAATAAAAAAAGATTTAACCTCTTGTATGTGTCTTGTCTGGTGTTTTTACTTGGGCACATCTTTTCCTATTTCTTTTTTTCAAGTTTTATATGAAATCTTGTGATGTAAAACGTTTTTGTGATAAAGATCTGGTAAGCATTTTACATTGTCATGTTAAAATGTTTTACCTTATTAATTTAGTAAAGTTGACTCAAAAGACAAAAAAGCCCAAACCAACAACTAAAGAATCATCCAATGGACTAGTTGTCAAGAAATATTTTTCTTCTGTTTAAATTTATTGAGAATAAACAAAGCTAACTCTTTAGTTTTTAATCCTAAGAATCTTCAATGGAAAAGGCATTCAGAGCAATCTTGGAGTTATGAAATCAGATGCTGGTTATACTCTCTACTAGGGAGACTAAATGCATACATTCAAGATACTACATAAAACGTGAAATATGCTATGAGACTAATGAAAATTTTGCACATTGGACAGTTAAATAGGTGTTTTTGTGAGGAGAAGTTGCAAAACAAAACATAACAACCAACTTTTTCCACAGTCCTCTTCCCTCCAATATTCACCATACTAGTCATAGGAACAATCAAGGTTAATGCTTACAATTTTCTTTCTTTGTATCACTTGCAAATAAAAATCAAGTATCTTTCCTGCAATGAGTGCAAGTGTTTTAAAAAGCCTATTATCTGTTTATATAACAGTTTTAGGAAAATCTCCTACTTGCTTAAAGTAATAAGAATACATGACTGGGATTGCAAGAAGGTGATCTTTATTTTACAACTGAGTAGACACAAAAATGTTTCAAATGTTACCAAGGCTTGTGAAAAATTACAAAATTTCTTACCAACTTCATTTTCCTAACTATGGGTGAAATGAGTTGTTTCCAGATACTCTCCTAAAGTTTAAATCAAGCCAAGGAGGTGAGGACAAAAAAACTTATTTAGCAAGTATCTGGCACATTATTGGAATGGATGTATTGGTACATATAAACAGATAAAAGAGGATACTTCTTTTTAAAATTTAGATTTATACATTTACACATTTGCACATGGAAAAAAATATACCTTAGCTACTTTCCTCCAGTTAAGACAGTCAAAGAAGTAATATGTTCCCCTCTCATATGTATTGGTTTTCATTGTTGGCTCCATGCCTGGTGCCCTGGTAATCCATACTCGTTCTTCTTTGTGGTATCTCCAATCACGGTTAAAACTTCAATTTTTAAGAGAAAAAGACAATTAATTTTTCCTGTGGCTCACACATCAAACATTTTCTACATTTTGTAAAATTTTTCTTAGAAAATAATTATACAGAAAATACATAAATATGGATGCTTTACCCTGACTTTGTTATTAAACACAACCTGAGTGAAATAAATATAGGAAAAGAATCCCTTAATTTGTCCAGAAACCACACTCGTTAATTAATATACACATCTTTATTTAACTGAAGAGGCTTTTTATGCAAACACAGTAAGATCTTAAAAGCTCTATGAGCAATGTGATAAAAACTTAGGCAGACCAAATAAAGATACATTGTGTTCCAGAAACTTCACTCCTTTTTCGTTCTTCTTAACATTCAATAGAAATTGAGACATCTATTAAAACGAACAAAAACCCCAACTATTTGTATTATTTTATAAGGAACAAAATACAGTCTTTTTATCTATTTAAATTCACATAATTTTATAACTATGTTGAAAATAGAATATCCATATTAAAAATTCTTAATGAACGTATTACTTTTTTTAATTCAAATCTCATTGATCCTAAATTTTCAAAAGCCAAAAGGATATCCATTAGAATTCATGCAAGAATCAATGAGGATTTACTATCACTTGTAAACTGGGGAAGTAACATCCAAAGGAGGTAAAAGTACCAGAAAAAACATCTCTGGCAGAACAAACCTCCATGTAAACAAATACCTTCCTACTAATACAGTGAGGTAATTTTTAGACATAAATAAGATGTGAGACAGAACTGCCAATAATGGATAGATGAATAACTAAATGAATTTATTTACTTATGAATAAATTAAAAGGAACAGGTAACAATTGCTATGTTACAAAGAATGAGGGGACATGGGAGAAAACAAATTCTCAATAGAGAAATAAAAAAACAATTTATTATCAACACAGTGAATTTTACATTTTTATGTATCTGATCCAAGGCCATTTATAGAAATGTTATAAAGAATATTATAAAATACTTAAATCTATAAAAACTAGGTCTCTCAATCATAATATCCTAATTTTCTTTTTGTAAGCTCTACACCCAACGTGGGGCTTGAACTCACGACCCCAAGATCAAGAGTCAAATGCTCTACCAACTGAGCCAGGCAGGCGCCCCATAACATAAATTTTTAATAACAATTTACTCTAGTAAACATGATTACTAGAATAGTCTATTGGTAACAAAATATATTACCAATTGGATATATGAGAAATGACACAAAATTTTTATTCTTAGAGCATCAGGTAAAAACAGAAATGCTCAGGAAAAAACATCCAATGGACCAACTTCTTAACACTAATTTATTTAAGTTGGCCAACAGACTTCTGATAACGAATGTGGACTTCATCAACATTTCAAAACACACAAGATGTATGCAGTGCCTTGCCCATATAATACTCAATAGATGTGCATTAATGATGAAATTCACTATCATTAACATACGTGGTTCCACAAGAAGATGAGCCACAGTTATGAACCATATCTTATACTTCACATATTTATAAAAATTAGATTCACCAAATTCATGAGTCAATTCTGTCTTCTTACAAATTTAGGATTATTTAAATCTGAAATAATTCTTTTTATGTATACAGTGACCACTAACCATGGTAACATAAACTTTCAATCTAAATTAACTTTATTTTACTAAATGTAAAAACAAACAACTTATTTCTTGATGGAAATATTTCCACTTTAAGAACAAAAGAGAAACCATAGCTATCATGTAAAAGAAAACCTTTCAGAATAAACAAGATCCACTATAATACAAAAGTGTTTAAAAATACTTTGAACATACAGCTCTACTGCAGCTAAAAGTTGTAATACGTCTCCTCCATTCATGTAATAGAGATAGAAGAGCAGATCTTCTCCATATCGGCCAAGTTTTATTGCAGCCAGCTGGAAAAGAGAAATCAATGATTCTGAAGTGTAAAATAAGTTTGATAACCCTAACATAATGCTACCACTGAAGTAAAAATAAAAAGATAAAC
Source organism: Leptonychotes weddellii (assembly GCF_054177405.1). Classification (NCBI taxonomy): domain Eukaryota; kingdom Metazoa; phylum Chordata; class Mammalia; order Carnivora; family Phocidae; genus Leptonychotes; species Leptonychotes weddellii. The sequence goes on along the minus strand of NC_138373.1, from coordinate 117,584,244 downwards.
AGAAACTCTTTTCTTTGTAGCAGATAACCGTTATTACATGATTTCACAGGTAGTTACGATTTTAAGGGAGAGTTTTACCATTTAAATAACTGAAGTCACTTAACAATTATTTCTGGTACATCTATTTTATGTACTAATAGGATAAAAAGCTATATAAAAACTTCTAACCAAAACCAAATGCTGTTTTACTTGAGGGCTTATTAATACCCAATATGGTAATAGTTGAACCAGTGTTCAGAGATGCAGGACTTATATTCAAGAACCGGTTCCATTATTTACAAATATGACCATGTCGAAATTATTTAATGCCTATGAACTTCCATATAAGATGCAGAAATGAGACCTACAAGGTTACTAAGAACGTAAATGAAATTGATAAAATGTCTGTATATGAATGTACCTTAAAGAATGCCTGATACATAGAAAACTGTAAGAAATGTTAGCTGAATCCACATCGAACAGTGATTCACAAATCAGTTGGTTATATATTTTTAGCAAATCACACACGGTAAATACAAAAATCATAAAAGGATAGCTCTTTATTTTGTTTAAACGGATGACTAAAAGATGACTGCCTTACGTGCTTCCATAAAGCAGAAACATTAACTACCAACCAAACTATAAAACATTGAGTTTAATAGTCTTGAAATCTTGTATTAGGATAAACCTTTATTTAAAAGCTCATCAAAATGAAAACACTTTTATCTCTTCACCCAATTCTGTACTGAAATGTCTATTTAACTGTTACACAATCTCGGAATATAATTTTTCTCTCCATTCATATTATCTCCATTCAAGCAGCAGTTTTGAAGGTGACAAATTCTCCTAAATCAGTATTTCTTAAATTGCCCTAAGAAAAGGTTCTGGAACCCTTAGGTAATTGGAGCAAAAAAGCTCTATCTACGGTGGAAGTGGCAGAAAAATCACACAGTCCACAAACAGAAAAAATTAGTTCTATCTCATACATCTTGTCTTCCATTTACTCAAGTATTAAAAGACATATTGAGACATATCTCTTTGTCCACAAAATCAACATCCACTTGACCATGCAACTGCATGGTACAGACACAGAACACCATCATTTTAATATATGTTTTACATATTTATGAAATTATTTTAGATTTATATATAAGTATGTAAGATATTAGATACATATGTATAACATAATTTTTAATAAATGATATCCTTCCTCAAGGCCAAAATCTAGGGACACAATTTCTAACAGAAATGAACACCTAATTAGTTCTTTCTCCTAAACAAAGTATTTACCATTTTCTTTTTTAGAGTAAAACAAAAGATTAAAACTGTAATCTGTTAATAGTTACTTTACAACTAGAATTTTGGGTAATTTAAACATTTTAAAAAGCCAATGTCATAGTTTTTAAATACATATTTATATATTGTTCCATTGAAAACACTATAGCATTTGTAAAAAAAAATATTTTATTGTTAAGGGCATAAAATGAGAGTATCAGAAGGAAATTTATCATATTTTCCCAACACAGTTTATTCTCATCAACCATAGTTATGCTCCTAGAAAAATTTTAACCAGCCCTACCATTGTTTGTTTTAAACATATTCTTTAAATATAACCCAGGATCTCATCAAAACATTAAGATAAACAAAAATAGAATTAAATTGTTTTATGTAACTGATGGACACATGAAAGCATACCCCTGAAACCACTAATTATTTCAAAAAATTTTACGCCATCTGAACTGAAAAACAGTGCCTGAAAAATAGATACATTCATGCTGACTGAGGAGAATAATAAACTACACTCACCTTATCCCTAATGTGAATGTTCGTTAAGTACTCAGATGGAACATGGAAGTCTGGATAATAAAATGAAAAAAGCCTTATTAACTGATTCTCAGTTAAAAAATATTTTTAAACGACTGAACACAAATAAATTCTCCTACCTATGTCTTGAGGTCGACAGGGTGAAGATGCCCAGGGTGATGCAAATTTGGGGTAGAGATTTCTGAATATGAGGGGAAAAAAAAAACAAACACTCTCAAGTCCGAAGTATAAAAAAAGATTTCAATTTTTATTTCAGGAAATCAGGAAAAACAATGACTTCGAAAGTAAAATGAGCATCTTTACTTCTAATTTCTTTTCATGTGCTTACTATGACTTACACAGCAGAAAAATGAAACAAGGTTAACTAGGTGTATATATATGTGTGTATATACCAAGTATATATATTAAGTTATAAATATATATTCACATATATGTAACTTCAACTCAGAATGCTTTAAATTCATTAATAGCATGCCCCCAAGTAAAATTACTTTCCCATTTATATGGCCAGAAAAAAAACAGTAATTATTAAAAGCAAAAGTTCAAATCACCAAATATTTACTGAGTGCCTATTATATGCCTGGCACTGTTCTAGGTGTTTTGGCTACATTAGCGAACAGAACAAAGGTAACGGACAACATGAAACTTCTTTTCTTTTTTTTTTTTTTTTAAAGATTTTATTTATTTATTTGACAGAGAGAGACACAGCGGAAGACGGAACACAAGCAGAAGGAGTGGGAGAGGGAGAAGCAGGTTTCCCGCGGAGGAGGGAGCCCGATGCGGGGCTCGATCCCAGGACCCTGGGATCATGACCTGAGCCGAAGGCAGACGCTTAATGACTGAACCACTCAGGCGCCCCTGAAACTTATTTTCTGATTGAGGATGACAGATTAGAGGGAGGCAGACAAAAATAATTTGCATAATAAATAATATTCCATGTTCATGGAGGGGTAGAGATGGGAGATTAGTTGCATTAAATAAAGTAGTCAGGTTAGGTCTCATTTAGAATTTGAACAAAGATTTGAAAAACATGAGGGAGTGAGCCATATTAACTATCTGGCAAAACACTATTCTAGTCAGAGGGAATTGCTAGAGTAACTAAGGCTGGGATATGACTGATATGTCTGAGGTACAGCAAGAAGGCCAGTGAAGCTGGAACAGAGTGAACAAAGGGAAAAGCCATGGAGGTGGGGGAACGAGAACATGCCTGTAGAGATAAACAGGCCTATAAAGATTTTAGTTTAGTTTTTTTTTTTTAAGATTTATTTATTTATTTGTCAGAGAGAAAGAGAGAGAGAGTGCGCATGAGCATGAACAGGGGGAGCAGGCTCCCCGCTGAGCAGGGAGCCTGATGAGGGACTCGATCCCAGCACCCTGGGATCACAACCTGCGCCAAAGGCAGACACTTAACTGACTGAGCCACCCAGGCATCCCAAGATTTTAGGTTTTTAATCATAATGAAACCACAAACCCTTATTGAGCACTGCGCAAAAGATTAACCTATTCAGAAAGGATGGTCCTGGCTCCTATATAAAGAAGAGACTGTGAGGGACACAGAGAGAATCAGGGACACCCGGTGATTGGCTAATGGAATAATCTAGGCAAGAGAGGATGGCGATTCAAACCAGAGTGGCAGCAGTTAAAAGCAGTAAGAAGCATGCAGCATCGAATCTACTACGTCAAACATTGCTGACAGGTCAAGGAGGATACGTTCCTACAAGCGAACACTGAATTTAGTAACATAGAGATCATTTGATGACCTCAATGAGAGTAGTTTTAGTGAAGTGGTGAGGCAAAATCCTAACTGAAATGGATTTAACGGAGAATGGGAGAAGACAAATGGGAGATGTAAAGATGGCTTTTTTGAAGAGTTTTGCTCTCCAAGAAATAAGAATAAAGAAATAAGGGCAGTTAACTCATTGAAGTTAGATAAGGAGAAGGCATTTTATTAACTTTATAAAGGAAGTAATAGAATATTTGTATGCTGATGGAAATGACCCAACAAAAGTGCAAAAATTGTTAGAGCCATGTCCTTGAGTTTTCAAGAGACATTTTAAGTAGAAAGCATGGATCAACTATAGCAACAGGGTGGAAGACAAGAATAAGGTGGGTACAGATAGTACTAGATAGACAGATTTGGTGGTAGGACTATGCTGACATTCTCTTCTGATTATTTCCATCTTTCTTAGTAAACTAGAAATAAAAACGCAAGGTCTTAATTCTACACCTGAAACTAGTATTACACGGTTAACTAACTGGAATTTAAATAAAAACTTGGGGGGGAAAAAAGCAGCAAGGTCTTCATCTGAGAGTAAGGACAAGGAAAAAGGTAATGAGTGTGAAATAGTTGCATAGGAGAATAAAAGAATGAATGGACAAGGCAAGCCAGTTATGAGTGGCAGAATTAAGGGCCCACTTCTTAAGTTCCTGGCCATGAATGTGAAATGAGACCAGGCAGTGAAGCTGTGTGGTTTTCTCTAGCTGGGCTCAGTAGCAGAGGTCAAGAATGGAAGTCAGAGTATAACCAGGGCTGTAGTTTCTGCCATGCAATCATGACAAAGAGCAAGACAGGGGCAAAGTAGCCAAGAGTATATATAAATAAACAATTATGAGTGACCACAGAATTTAACTGGGTAAGAAGGAAGTGAGTTCTTCTCAGGGGAAGAGAAGGATGCTGAAGAACAGTGAAAAGATAGAAGAATCAATGGATTGAAGATCCCAAGGAGTCAAATGATTATAGGAGCCAGAACTAGAGGGAGAAAGATGGAAAACAGGAAGTGGCATGGGAGCACAGATAAAATTATAGAGAAACTGAAGTTATTGATAATGGCAAAGTCAAAAGGATGATTAAATATGTAAGTAGCTGAGATATGGTGGAGAGTAAGATTTTTGGAGGTGAAAAACTCAACAGCCCAAGATTTCAGGAATCGGGAAGGATCATACATGTGTATTCTGAAACTGCCAAAGAGGAATGATATTGTCAAGTGACAGTGATCCAGGAGCTAACATGAGAGGATATGACCCAAAGAGTCAAGACATAACAGCAACAATGAGTGGCTGTAGGTGATACATTCTGATTACATGAAATTAAAAACTAGAAATCTGCAAGTAGGTATTATACACAAATGTGGAAAAAAAGAAAAAAAACTTACTCAGGAGAGTTCAGATTGAGGCCTAATGTTGTTAAGTCACTTCCTAATGCAAGATGTACCATTCCTGGGTCCGTCTCTGCTGCCCTGATAAATGTTAACAGGCCAATCATTCCAAATTGGTCCGTCACCATCCCTTGAGGAATGTTAGTAACCCGACCTGGATAAGAAGAACACAGTAATTCTATCTTTAAGGAAAAAGCAAAGAAATGAATTCTATAATATCTCTGACATATTTTATAGAGTCCCACCATCAGGTAACACCTGGATCCCTTTTTTCTGCTGGTTATTATTTTGTGTTGTTGAACTTTTATCTCCAGGGAATTTGGGTCCATCTGTACTTGAAGCTGTCTTGCCAGATGTATTCAAATTCTAACATGAAAAAAATTAAATGTGACATTAAAATTTGTTAAGTGTAAAAATTTCAAGTTCACATATTAGTTACCATTCTATTCATTCTTTATTTAAACTGGTAGTAAATTATTACCTGTTTTTCAAGTTCTACATGAAATTTTTTGTTTCCACAACTGTCCCATGGTTTATGAATAAATCCTGTATTTTACACATTTGAGTATTTAAAGGACAAGAAATATATGGAAAATATTCTTATTTATCTCAGATCTTCGGTCACAGAAAAAAAATATCTCAGAACTTTATGCTTCAAGTTTCACTCTTCAGTAATTTAGAAGAGAAAATAATATAGTATGTTGCCTATACTATCAGCATAAAAACCTCGAGGATATATTAGAATACATAAACTTTTAAAATTCATATTTAATTCTTACCCAATAATCTTCTTTATCAATTATTTTAACAATATATACAAACTCCCATCACACAAAAAAAGCTATTTTCAGTGAAATGTGGAAGAAATAAACACATTCGTTAAGTCAGAAAGAGGAAGCTGAGTTGGCTGAATCAACACAGGAATAAAAATGTGTATAAAGATTCTTCAAGGAGAAAACTTACTCAAGAAAAACACAGCTCCTTAGAAGGCTATAATATCAAACTTCATGGGATCCAGCTGACAGGGACTACAATAAAAGTCTAAATTAACTCTGAGAAGTTCAACAGAAATTTGCAAACCTATATGAAATAGGAAAAAAATAGGCTATCTTCTAAGTTATAAAGGTTTTCCACATTCTTCAGAAGTTAGATTATTACAGATATTCAAGATAAACAATTTTGTAATAGTTTAGTAAGTCCTTAATATAGTCTATAAAACTGTTAATACAAGAGAAATCTGAAGGGAAAAAACTACATCATTCACATACGTAATTCTCAATTACTTACAGATTTACTGTCATCATTACTTGATGTTGGATCTTTATAGCTGGAACCAGGTAATGCTGGAAAATCTTCGTTGTGTATTGAGAAGTCCTGGGATTGCTCATTTGCTGGTTTTGTTACCATTCCAACTATGTAATAAAAATAATCCAGAGAATTGCAATTCATATTTATGGTATTTTTCTACAAATTATAAAAAATTAACTTTCCTCATGATAATGTACCAAAAGGATTTTTTTAAAATTACACTATGAAAGCACACTTCAAAAAATTAGTATTCAGGATAACAATGAAGAACTAAACTTTTATATACTGATTAATAACTCAATATACAAAATAATACAAGGGAAGTTAAGTGGTAATCCTATAATTCTAAATCTAATGTCATTTATAGATGCTTAAAAACATAATTTGATATTGGTAATAGTTATCAAAATTTTTGGTTTAAAGCTTGATTTAAATATTTGACTAGCTATTATAAACACCAGTTAATTGTCAAATACAAATGAACAAAATAAATTTTAAAAGAACATGTCAGTATTCTACTTGAAAGTGACTTACAGAGTGAGCAAATTGCAATCAATTATAAAACAACTCCATATTATTTCAGATTTTCTTGGACTCCATGTAATAGATGTAAAACATGCAAGAACTGGGAAGTAATCCTCCCACTATACTTGGCATTAGTCAGGCCCTTATTGGAGAACAATATCCAGTTTGGGGCTCCACAATTCAAGAACGATATGGAGAAACTAGAGTTGGTCCAAGGAGAGCAACGGGAATGATTAAAGGGATGAAAAAATGGACCTATGAGGAAAGGTTAAAAACATTAGAGTCTGAACTGAGAATCAAGTAGCTAGGTACTCAACTTCCAGGGCAGATCATTCTTTTGTTATTTTTGAAAGACTAATTTGGAAGCTTTAGAATATTAACAATGTATTTTTCCCTTCTTCACACATTGTTTTCTGTATTAATATTCTGAAAGGCAAAGAAATCCTTCTTGGATGAAAACAGGAAAAAACAGTTATCTTAGGAAAGTTATGAACTGATCCCTCTACATTGTTTCTACTACTGTTATCTACCAGATTCTCCCAAAAGGGAGCAACTATGTGCAGTGGATGAAAAGAATATGGCTGCATTGCTGTTATATATAATTTTCATGTCTAAACTGTTATTGCACACATTTCATGCCCCCCCTTCACTTAGCCAAATCCATTAGAGACAGTGACAAAGGGTTTTAATTGTGACCAAGAGTCTACATAAACTATCCATGACCCATTAGCCAGTGGTTTTTGACAGAAGGCAATTTTTTCTCCCATGGGACATCTGTCACTGTCTGGAGACACCTATGATTGTCACAATGATGGGGAGGGGGGTACTGTTGGCACCAAGTAGGCAGAAGCCAGGGATATTGCTAAACATTCTATAATGCACAACACAGCCCCCTATTTACAAGGAACTATCTGACCCAAATGTCAGCAGTGCGGAGGGTTAAGAAACTGGCTTAGAAAAAATCTTCAACGTGTGGTCAGTCATTATTAATCACTAAGAATGTAGAACTGTGTGATTTAAAAAATGTGTGATGAATTAAGAAGAGAAAAGGCAGACCACAAATAATCATTAAGGTGTACTAAGACAAATGCCACAAGAAAATAACCTCTGAATACCAATGAGGATTTCCTTTTGGGGTTTCGGTACAAACTGTTTTCCCCTTTAACTTTGCTACCATGGTATTCTGGGAGGAAAACGTACTTTGCATATATCAGCTCTGACAAAACTATACTACTCTGATTAGAAAACATATATGTGTATGTACACACACACGCACATGCATATAAATGGGTGTGTGTGTGTGTGTGTGTGCACGCGCACGCGTGTGTGCAATGGAAAGTTTCCATTTGCCATCATTAAAAAGCTTAATTACCATAAGGAGCTCTTCCAGCCAAGGGGTTTATTAATGGAGTTGGGTTACCACTTCCTTCCCTTCTGTTTCGGTCTGCTAATGCTGGAAAATCTGAAAGGTCCAATCCTGTCACATTTTCACTTCCATCTAAATAATGAGAAAGAACATTAGTTATTGATTCTACAAACATTTTATTTCAAATAAGCTCTATGCCCAATATGGGGCTTGAACTCATGACCCAGAGACCAAGAGTCACATGCTCTACTGACTTGAGCCAGCCAGGCACCCAGATTCTACAAACATTTTAAGGAGAGTATTAAAGACCAACCATAAAATAATTTGAAATGACAGTACCTTCTTCCTAAATAATGTACAGCACTGTACTAGGTATGTGTAGTTGTACAATAAACACATGAACTGATTTCACGCAAAAGAATTTCATGAGTAATTCAGCAAAGCAGTATGTAGCTAGTAGCATAATAAAAACCTCAAATCCTAGAGACCTATGTATGACAGACAATAAGGAGTAAGGTGGTACATTATTTCCCCTGTGAAGGGTGGCACTCTAAAGTTATAGCTTGTTAGCTAACAAGAGAGAGATTGTTGTGATATAACGGCTCTTTTCATTATATCCAGAAGTGGAGGTAGTATCCGGATGCTTGGAGCTTTAGTTATACACAGGTATGGTAATGACAGTGCCTCTTGCAAATGACCAGAATCATATCTGAAACACAGGCAGTGGAAGCAGAAACTCTAAGGACTTCTGTCCTGTGACCTACTTGTCCCATTACACAAATGTGTGTGAGCGTGTGTGTGTTTTGCAGTTAGGGAGTATAAGCAGGGTGGTATAGACAGGGTATAAGCAGGGTTCCCACGTCTGGCAAGAGTCTGGGACGCACGGGAATGTGATGCAAAGTCCAGAAGTTTATATTACTTATTACATAGTAGGCGCTCAATAAATATGTATTAAATGAATACAATTAATTATTGTTCATTTTAAATGAAAAAAATCAGCTCACTTCCATTTAAAAATTAAAATTTAACCCAACGTTTCTACTTTACCTATTTTATTTCTTAAGGATTTCATTTTTTAGTAATCTCTACACCCAACGTGGGGCTCAAACTCACTACTCGAAGATCAAGAGTCACATGCTCTACCAACGGAGCCAGCCAGGCGCCCCTCTACTTCGCCTATTTTAATTATCCCCTTCATTTCTTCTCAATTTTTATTATTCTATTATTCTTACAATCTTATATTCTTAATTTTTGAAGAATTTAATTTTCTACCTTAGTTTTAGCCTGCATTATAGCTTTTCTTTAATCTTTGTTTTGTCTAATGTTTTAATGTTTTATACCATTTTCAATTTATTTGGCCTTTCTGTTAAGTTTTAATTTTTCTCCAAGTTCCATAATCAGAAGAATCTCAGAAACTAATTATCTCAAGATTACTTTGTTGATAGAAAAACAATACACTCTATTAACATTCCAAGTCAGGTTACAATTTAAAATTATGAAAAGTAAAAGATAAAATCATGCCCATTATTTCTAAACCAATTGTAGTTTATGAACTTTTAATTTTAAAAAGATACTACTACATAAAAAGACAACAGAAATTTATAGTGTTTCAAGTTATAAAAGTAATCTTTCTTGAATTATTTAATTATAGTTATATAGTTATAAATTAAATATAAGCTCTGAATATATATTAACTTTTAACACACATCTTCAGGTCCTGTAAGATGGAATTTAAAATGGCCATGTTATCTGAGAAAAATTGTAACCTAAAAATTAGTTAATAAACCCCCAAGTTATATTTTTAGGTAAAGACTTGGAAATAATTTCCCTAAAATTAGTTAAAATTTAGTTAAAACTGAATTTTAAAAATAATTTAAAAATTTATGGAAGTGTATGAAACCATAATTCAGAATATAAGATGGCATTGTCAGACACATTATTACTTTATGGTCCATTTAGGAAAAAAAGTAACTTGCCAATTAAACTATGATACATAGCCTGAATTCAGAGATAATATGAAAAAAGTGTGCATTTCAGAAACAATGGGAATATGGTACTTATAGCATTTTAACACCTTGAACATAAAACTATAATTTTTAAATGCTAAAATTTGGAATTTTAAAGTCTAATTTGATCAATCTATGCTGCTAAACATATAACAACACTTAAAAATTAAAAGCTCATGGTCACAAATGACATTTCATTACTAAATCCTGTCTCCTGCTTCCACATATGCTCCATTTCACTGATCATTCTTTCCATTTCCTTTATATATAGTTCTCTCTGAATGATCATATTCATTTTTGCTCCTATGGCCATACAACATCTTTTATTTTTCTCAGGAAAGGGTCTGGAGGCAAGGGTGGAAGAGGGTGAAACCTGAAGCAGAACAGAAACAAAGCCTCTTGTTCTCTTCTCTCTGAAGCAGTTGATAAAAGAAATAAACCAACAGACTGCAGGAATTCAAAATCAGAACTCTATGTAATTAAAATCTACACATAAAACTGGATAAAAAAATCCAAGGGTTAAATGCCAAATTAGTATTATTAAAATTATTAAGAAAAAATTGTTAAGTGCTCCAATATAATTTTAAAGGTTTCTTCAATCTGGGTCTCTATAGCCAGAATACCATACCACTCAACCTAATTTAGACTGTAGTGACGGGACTGAGGCTAGGAAAAGCTCTTGAAGCAAAAGAGATTCTGAGGCATAAGTATAGACTAAGTTAATGTTTAGGCTTTCTCTAGGTGTTAAGGAAATAGTCCTAAAGTTATAACACTATGCTATTACCATGTCAAGTGAAAAAATATATTTAAGTATCTCTCAACTGTTCACTGAATTAAACCCTAATTCCTGTCAAATTCTCACTAAATTAAATTCTACCAGTTTAACACAAAAATCCTATAATGTTTTAAGACCTGTATGTTGAATTGCTTTATATTTCAAGATCTATCATAATTTTTTATAGGGTACTACCTCCAGAATAAGCTTACCTGTTCCATTAAAAATGTTACTTGATAAGGAGTTATTCATTCCAAATGCCTGATTCCTGTTCATTCCAAATCCAGACATACTGGGTACATAGAAAATAATTTTAGATATACAGTAAGAACACTAACTTTCAGATGAAGAAAAACAAAAGTGTACACTTTTGATCTCCTCATATAAAACAACAGTATGTTTAAAAACAAATACTAATTTTATTTTTCTGAGTTTAACATTTATTTAAAAACTCCCCTGACGTCCTTCCATGAATAACTGAGAACCAAAATATCTTAAACAGATGATTTAAAAAACAAAAAGCAAAGAATTTACACATAAGCCTTGAGGAAAACAGAGATTAATGGCACTATTTTAGGGACTTGAGAACCAACTTACTGGATACACTGGCAGAAGTAACTAATCTTAAAAACATGCAGTTTAGGGCATAACTAGTGTTCCTGAATACTTGTTTTCCTTCCACTACTGGGAAAGTGTGCCATTATCACTTTCCATATAAGATCTTCTTTCATACAGAGTCTTCCCCATCTAGAATCAACTCCTTATGGACAGGGCCTATGTCATGGTCATCTCAGCAACCTCTGCCTTTAGCGTTCAGGAGGCTAAAACAGGCACTCAATAAATGTTTCGTTTACCTGAATCAAATGGTGATTTTCTTTAACTGAATTTAGTGTTCTAAAAAAACACGTCATTCTAATCTAAATGTAGTTTATTTTTCAGCTACTTAAAAGAAAAAGCAAATCTCTCCATAGTGCCCTCCATTCTAAATTAATGCACAACTGGTACTTGGTAAACAGTTACAAATGCCTCCCTTTTCTGCACAAGGCTAAACATGAGAGAACAGAAACAAGTCTGAACTTAAAGCAAAGCCAGAAGTAATTAAGAATGTCAGAAAGAGCTGTTAATGCAAATTTTACAATGAAAGTATGCATCTTTAACATCAAATAATCTGATAAAAGACAGTGTATCAGTGTTTATGAGTAGGGTTAAACTGTTTGAAGATGACAGGGTTTTTTTGGTTTTTTTTTGCCTAACTTTGTAAAACTAACTATGGCCAAACAATATTTTCACAAAATATTATGAGCTGGTGAAACAACAAAACTCTAGAGAAGAGTAAGAAAGCCATTAGAAATACTTATTTAATAGCATGTTAGAATTGTTGATATAGATACCTTCAAACACTGAATAAGTACTAAGGGATAAAAACATTCTATAACAAATACAACTTATCAGTAGTAATAAGCAGGGCTATAGAGACCCATGTTTCATTGACAATTTACAAACAATGTATTTTTTAGAAACAATTAAAATGTGAAAAAATATGGAAAGGCAAAATTTAAATATATATTCAATGAACAACACTACAAGAAAAGATGTGACAAAGTCCAAGAAGTATATGATTAGGAAGCTATCAAGTAGATAAGAATTTTGACGACTCTTTATAAATAATATTTATTTTTAAAATTAAGAGCAGTAAAATTATTAACAGAAATACTCATAAATCTAAGAACTAGAACTTATGGGATGAAGATCAAACAGGAAATGTGCTAATAACCTATTTTTAATCCAGATTTTTGCAAGTAGTAGATAAAAGAAAGTGAATTAAATGGGTAAGATGACAGCAAATAGATCAAGATCCTTTTTCCTCATACAGTTCCCCATTTTAAAAAAATTGGCGAAATTAAACACGAGTTTTTCAAGATACAAAGCCTTATACTGTAGTCATCATTCTCATATAAATTATCTGAACAGCTTCAAAATCCTAATAAAATAGACAACTGGTCTTCATATTGTCATTATCACTTGCACAGTAAACATATGCAAATAGTGCAAAAAGGAGTGAAAAAGCACAACAGCTCATCTTCTTGTTTTAAATCCCAAAACGTTGACACTATTTTTGAATATTGTAGATGTAGTCTTAAAAAGTCTTTGGTCAAGAAGTCTCCAAAGCACAAAACTGAATTTCAGTTGAAATGGTACTAAACCAAAGCATAAGTGAAGCAAGGCAGTAATAGTCAAACATATCCCTGGTACTGTTCATAAGTCTGGAACTCTTACACATAAGTGGCCAGCCTCATTTAACAGACGAAGCACATATCCACAAAAATCTGCCTGGTGGCAACTTAACAATTCTTTTCTAACAACAACGAAAACCTTTAATGTGCTTTCCAAAATCAAAGTGATTTTCAAAAGAACATGTCTTTAAGTTTAGGGAGATTAAAGCTGTAACACGTAACAGAAAGAGAATCTTTGGTCATAAAAATATGATGAAACAAACTTATGACAGAAGCCAAGACTCAAGAACAGAATGCTGAATATGAAAAGGCAAATTTGAAAATACCCAGAAAGACAATTATACACAGTATCAATAAACATCTTACCTGTTCACAGTAAAAGGCTGTCGAGAAGGCTGCTGCTTTGGCATACATATTATGCTTGGCGAGCTTCTGTTGGGGCTACCTAACCCTGAACTGCTCATGCTATTTGTCCTGCTAGGAATTCCAATGCCCTGACCAACCTGGGAGTGGTTCATCATATTCCTAGGATTCATAGGCAAAATACCCCTGAAAAAGAAGTCCATTATACTAAATAAGCTCTCTACAATCACTCATTAAAATTCTCTGTAAATAATCAATTGGCCTAACCCCAGAACCTCAAATATACTTTCAAATTACACTGCTAATTTTCATTAATTTAATTCTTCTGTCTGGTCATTCTAGCTCTTTGAAAAGTCAAACAAACCAACAAGAAATTGGGTAAATTATAGCAGAACTAATATAAGGTGGTATTTAAGATGAGAAAACTACTGGTGTGACTAGGATATAAAATAATACAAATGTATTTCACACATATATTTAAAGTAAGTTCATTCCAAATGTATGTCATTCTACTTCTTCATACTAATATGCATCATCTATGTAATCAATCTTGTTTTATTTTACTCACTAGAGCAATGAATGTGTGTTGAGGGAGCAATAATCATAATTATCTGAGGAATGATTTTAAACTGCACATCCTCTTTTGAGGAAGAGTTGGCTTCTGAAAAAGCTCCCCAGGTGGTGATTAACCCTTGATACCCACCCAGCTGACAACCAGTATGTCAGATGCATGATAAAAACATCTTACACTATACTTATCAATTTGCAATGAAATAAAATGAGCATAGGGTATTAACTTTCTTTTCTTCAGTGAAAGGCACTGAACCAGAAAAATGAAATAATTAGTTATTTAAAAACTAAAACGCTTGCTTACTCTACAAAGATACATCTTGAGAAATATTCTGGTCCATCAATAAATACCTGCTTGGAGATGGAGGCGTGTGAAGTGACATTGTTGGTACCCCTGTTGTTGGCGTGACGTGGCTCGGTAACTGAGTGCCTTGTGATAAGCTGCGATTTAACTGAGGGGTATTGTTGCTCATCCCCCTCATTGGAAGGCCTAGTGCACCTATTAAAAAAATTCAGAAGAAGGAAATTCATTGCCACCAGGAATGAAATTGTTATCCATCTTCTGGAGTTGGCAATTTAAAACATTTTTAAATGACCTAACATGTAATATAATATGCAAATTTTAAATGGATATATTCAATTCACTCCAAATGGACTCTGATTTTAACAAAAATGTTCTAATCTGAAATTTAATATTATGAATGGACATTGCGTTCATATTTCTATCCTCTGTTCATATTTCTATTTTATAATAAACTATATCTGCCAATGGTTTTAACAAATTAGATGATTTATGTTTCAATGAAAACATTTTGTACAAATATGGCTTTAAGAAATTTGCAATCTTGTGTTTTTATGTTTTAAATCATAACTGAGGTAAACAGACATTTAACCCCACTTTGCTGAAGCAGCTTTAATTTTTATATGATGCTTTTAAAATGCATTTAAGAAATTTCTACTATTTATACATACATATTTCTCAACATTACAATTTTTACAAACCCAACATAAAATGTCAGCAACTGTTAAAAAAACTCAAGCTGATATAACTGTAAGAGACAAGAATTTAAAACATTTAAGTTTTCAAAGTACAGTGACCTTCTATATATCTAGTACTCCTGGGGATAGATGCAAAAGGGTGGATGTGTTCCAACAGGTATATTTTACAGATTAAAGTTTCACCACTCAGATACAAAACATAAAAAAAATTGGGGTAAACATTTCAAAAATGTATGACATATTTCCTAACTTCTATTAATATGAAATATAAATTAATTTCTTAATGATTCAGAAATATCAAGGATAGCAAATATTCTAGATGTTTAGATATCCCCCTAAGCCCTTTCATCCCTCAGAGTAAGGATGTCCAGCTGTCACCAGTTATCATTATCTGCCTATGGATGCCTCCATTTCCTGACCCACACTTTTTGGTGCTGTTTCTAGTCAGCTGTGAAATAGCCTATCAGTCAACTGAACTTATTCTGAACTGGAAGTTAAATAAAAGTGATTAAGATATAGAGCTAATGAATACATAGATTACTTAAGTGCTAGGGATTTAAAGTGACTTTTTTCTTCCGTTTTTGGTCTAATTCCAGAAGCAAGAATTTCAAGGACATGAATATTTTGAAACTATGACCTCCAAAAAATTGGAGTGTATATATATATGTTCTGAATGTTTTACTTCAAGTACCTTTGCAACATTTACCTTTGGCGTAACAATGTCATACCTAAGGACAGCAGTGGACCACAAAGATTCCACTGGAATCTGCCAGCCACAATACTCAGCTTATAGCCTAACTTTGCTTCTCAACTGAATGAAGCCAAGAAATCCAACTCAATGTAGCTACTATATTCTGTGTACTATGTGTACTCTGTCTGTTTCAGTCAGGTTCCACGATGACCAGAGGTTAGTTCTACATTTCTTTCAATGACATGAAGGGAACTAACTGGCCTAGATTATATGCTGGTTTAGTTCACCGTATGTATGTCTGGTCCCTACAAATTTTGTGACAGTGAATATACCACTGGCTGCAAATGCTTTCTCTGAATTGGGACAAAATAAGGAAAAATAAGATTAAAAATTAGCCATATAAGATTTCTTCAGAATAAATCAGTCTTTTCTTTCTCTTAAGCCACTCTAGTTTTCTTGAAGGCCCTCTAGATGCTCCCAGAGTGAACCACCAAAGTGATACTTTTCATATCAAGCATTCAATAAACATTTAGTGAGTGCCTACTATGTGCCAAGCACTGTGCTAGCTGCTGGGGATACAGCAGTGAACAAGATAGAAAAGGCTCCTACCCCCTCAGGGAGTTTCCATCCTTCTCCCCAAAGAATGCTGTCCTAAAGTCAGCTATAGCTGCGAATTAACCACAGGAATGTGCTTCACACAATTACTGACCACCAAGAAATATACAATTTTAGAGCCAGAAGGGACCTTAAAGATCACCTAGTCCAATGTTCACACTTTACAGATGAGGAATCTGAGCCTCAGATGAATTAACTGACTTCTCCAAGGTGACACAAAGAACCAAGACTAGAATTTAGATCTCTTAACTCCTAGTGTTCTTCATGGCAGCCCTATGGGAGCCCAATATAACGCTAAGCAAACACCCCTTGTGAGTGTCTACCAATTCGTAACACCTCTTTACCTATTTTATGTTTTCTCTTGCTTTTTTTTTTTTTTTTTTTTAATATTTACTTCTCTTCAAATTTTACTAACTCTCCATCTCTTGGTCTCTTCTCTCCATTTTCTTTCTCCCTCTCTTTTCTATACCTGTTCAAGTTTTCTTTCTTCTAATTTTACTTTCCCCTTCCTTTTCACGCTCTCTTATACCTTTATCATTATAAATAAACATACACTTCACAAAAATCTAGTACCCTCTGTTTTCTAATAATCAATATGCCTTACAAAACTCACTGAGATCTGTTTACTTTAATCCTTCATATATATATTTTTCTATGCTGTATTATGAAAATCTGTAACTTCAGAAATATCTTAGAAACTGGAGATTATCTGAACATTAGCAAAAAACTTTTGGAGATGAAAGTAAGAATGGGTATGGTTATTTATTTAGTCAATTAGGGATTGGCAGGCACATGAGTTAATTTATAGTGCTGAGAATGGAAGAAGACGTATGAAATAAACTCAAAGATTAGTGTTTATTTTTCCTTCAACCCTCTTGATTTCATAAAACAGCTAATATATTCAGTCTGAGTTGCATTTTGTTGAACTAGGTAGGTATGAAAAAAAAGGAGAGAGGAGTACATCAATTTCAAATGGGATCATCAAGCTTTGAATACCTTAATAATCAAGCTATTTCACATTCAATTAAAAATTGAATTCTTTTAAAACATAAAGAGTATCACTGATAGGAACATACAAAGATTTATTTTTAGGAAACAAAATACACTAAATCATTAAATTTGAGTTACTTGAGTCAAACAATTATAATTGGGTAAGGCCAAAGAGAGAACTTTACTCTTTTAGTAATATATTTAGAAACAATCACAGAAAATTTCCAAAATATTATACCAAGAAGAAGACATGCAAGCCAAAAGAAAAAAAGAACAGGAAAAAAAAACCTCATAAAAAAATTTGGTATAAAATAACTACAACAGGTAAAAAATATTATAAATGAGGAATAAATGAACAAAAAAGCTAAAAAGTAGCTAAAAAGGTTATAGTTCTGAATCAAATTTTTCTTTCAATTTGACAAATGGCTAATAAAGAATAATATAATATTAGGAGAAATACATGAACATACTCCAAGTAGATTCCTACCTCTAATTTGGCAGGGTGCTCAACATAGAATGAACTGAATTAACTGATCATTTTTCAGAAATCCAAAGGAACATGATCTAAGAAATGTTTCCATGAATTATTTCCACTGCACAAACTGATAAACAGCACATTCCTTAAATATTTTATGCCTCCTTTATTCAATCTTTTGCTAAAAACAAACAATATTAATAATACAAGTTATAAGAAAAAAATCCAATCATAGCAACCAACTCCTTGAATACTCACACTTAAATGAAGTCTCCTGAAATCTTTATTAAGGAAAGGGTAGAACATCCCTAATTGCTGCAAAGGGGCTTAAAGCATCCCCACCTTCCATTTATTTCCAGAGCAACTAGCTCTTCCTAGGAACTCACTGTCCTACCCACACTGACGAAGAATAACCACCTTCTAACCTCCAACCTGTCCTCACATCTTCTTACCTCCAATCTGCCCCGCACTTAGCTGCTTAAATCTTCTATATAACATTATGTTGTTAAGTATTTTCCTTCATTAAAATCAAAGGATTTTAGAGATAGAAAAGTCTCCAGAGATCTTCCAGCTAAGTTACAGATAAAGAACATCAGGAATGAAGTTACTTGCCAAAAATCACAATGAGGAATAAAAATAACAATCCAATTTCTTAACCTTTTTTTCAACCAATCACTTTCTACTTCTTATAGTAGTTGCTAACTTTTACATCACCTGTGGAACTCTAATGTCTGGGTCCCATGCCCAGAAATTGTCACTCAGTCTGAATGCTGGCAATTCATGGCTAGTGAGATTTAAAAAACTCTCCAGGTGTTTTTAGGGGTACAGCCAGAGTTGAGAACCATTGCCATTAGTATTATATCCAATCACAGTTTAGTCTTTTCAAATTCTCTGTCAGGACTGAAAAGATTCTTCTAATCTCTGTTTTTTTAGTCCCCAGCTTTACTGAGATATAACTGACACATAACTCTTCCTAATTAATATTTTACTCGCCCCAATATAAACTCTTTTTACAAACCACATATTTTACTTACAATCTTCCTTCTTTTCCTGGTCCTCTCTCCAAATCTGTCCCTGCACTTTTATTCATCTCTCTCTCCCCACCCAGAATACATTCCCTTCTCTCATCCTACAGAAGTACAGAAGAATATCTTTTTTTAAAAAGGTCATGATGCGGGTGTTTATACGCAGCATATGTAGTGTGCTTTGATGTATATGGGAGAGACCACTAACTCAGATGTGAAAGTAAAATGGATTTGGAATCAGAAAATGTTTCCTGGAGGAGACAGTAAATGAATTAAATAACGAAAGAGACCTAGTCAGGTATTTGGTGGTGGTGATGAGGAGTCAGAAAGGTAAAAATTTTCAAACAGTTTACTCTGAAAACAGCAAGATGTATAAAAATGAGGACAAGTGATATGCCTGGAGGAGGAGTAGGTTTGCTTTTGGGTATTAAGGACATATGAGACAAGAAAGAAACATGGATGGAGCTAACTGGCTTCAACATTCTCAACTAGGAAAAGCTGATGTATGTTAGAACTAGCAGAGAGCAATTGCCAACGTTTTGCTGGATCTTTACAGCAGCGGGCACTCTACCTATGGAACATCCACATGAAGCTCCTAAGTATACTTTGTACTCCTTTGCAACCTAAGTTTCCATTACAGATTCATGGCACCCATTTATAACGTAATGCAGGTCTCAAACCTTAGAAATCCTGGGTCTCTCTCTTTTACATCCTATATCACCAAATCATATTAGCTCTACCTCCAAAATATCCCAAATCTGACCACTTCTTAACACCTCCACCCTCAGTCCAAGTCATCTTATCTTCTTGCCTGGACTACTGCAGCAGTAGCCTGGTCTCTCTCTTTCTTATCATTTGTCCCTCCCCACCCAGTCCATTTGCTACAGAGCAAAGTGATCTTTTAAAAATGAAACTGTATCTTAAAATCCTTCCCATTAAACTTAGAATAGATCCAAATTCTTTAACAAATCGTTACAAGACTCCATGATCTGACACCTGGTACTCCACTAATCTTCTACTTTCTTTGTTCACTACACTAGCCCTCTCACTCTTCCTTTAACACATTAAGTTCTTTCTTACATTCTCATGAGTAAGTACTTTTGCATTTGCTCTAAAAAGCTCTCCCTCAGATCTTTCCAAAGATTTCCATTCCTCAACACTGAAGTTTCCATTCAAATATCACCCCCTCAGAGATAGACTCTTTGTCTGCTCCATGTGAAATAGTAATCCCATCTACTCATCCCTTAATCTGACTTAATTTTTATAATGCTTACTAGAATTATATTATTTACTTAGTTGTCTGCATGATTACTCTTTCTTCATTAAAATGTAAGCTCCATGAAAACAAGATCTTTGCTATTTGCCATTCTCTTAGCTCTTGGAATAATATTTCACTCATGGTAGAGGTAGCTAACTAAATATCACCATAATACCCTGGTTAGTAGACCCTTGAAATCTGTGGATTTAAACATTTGTTGTTTCTACTATGTGCTAATGGCCCTCTAGGGTAATGACATTCAGTAAGTAATACATAGCTTCCAGGTTTCAAAGAAACTTCCGTTCTCATGTTAACATAGTTACACTTACTAGGTAACATAATCCTGGCTAGACTACTTACTGCCTGTGAAAGAAACCTTGGGCAAATCCCTTAACCTCTCTTGGGGTAAATGTGAAGATTAAATGAGCTGATTCATATAAAATATTTAAAATAGCATCTGACACACGTAATAATTATTAGCTTTTGGGGAGTGGGTGGGGACATGCCTATGCAAAAAAAAAAAGTCAAGTAAGTAAGTCCTAAAGGTGAAGGTGAAGATTACAGTCTAATGAAGTAACAGTTTTCACCAGAAAAATCATTGTTTTCTGTGGGAAAATTGTATGCTATAGTTCTGTTCTTGACCTTGGAAAGTGGTAAAGATCTTGAGATAGATCCCACAGAATTGTAAAGACTGTACTTCTTGAATGAAACCAGTGTAACAGCCTAATAAGTTTCCCTTGCCTTGATAAACTAGACCATTCCCAAATCTACCCCATGCTGTGGGTGTTGCTCCCACTACTAGAACACATCTTATCCATAGTCTCTTCAAGGCCAATGACAAACATGACTTCATCTGTAAATCCTTTCCTGATCATTCTCCAAGATAGGTGATTACTCCCATCTCTGAAATATCCAGAAAACTCTGTACTTCTTCCTCTGCTCTGTAGGAAAATAACTTGTGTACTTATCTACTACATTCTATGTAGGAACCATATCTTGCTCACCATGCATTCAATAAACATTTCTGAGTGCCTGTCATGTACAGAATACTAAAGATACAAAGGCAAATGAAGACATGCAATAAATAAATGTGGCAACATCACAGCATATGTACACTGTACAGGGATGGCAGAAAAGAGCCTCTACCACACATCTGCACTATGCAGCATAATGCCATTATATGGTGGGCACTCAGTAAGTATCTATTAAACTCAATTCCTATCTCCTTTTTGAAGCTTTTCCTTACCACTGGAGCTTACTGTGCTTTTCTCTCCTAAACCCTAAGTCTGTCCATACCATTCAAATGATACCTTTTTACCTATGTATCAATACTGCAGGCTGTTATTTAACATTTTATATATAAATGTCTTGACCTCCCCAACTATACCATGTGCTTCTTGAGAGCAAGAACTCCCAAAATACTAATTCAAGTACCTGTTAAATGTTCCTATAATTTCTTGAAGCTACTAAAATGTCACTGGCCTAACCATACTATCAGAAGCGTCACGTCTGAATCACCCCACCTGTGCTCTGGTTCTCCACAAAACAAGGAGCCTTCACCTCAGTGTTCTTAAAACAGGAGGCCAAAGGAATGCTGCTGAAAGCATGAGAATATGCCACTGCTCTCAAGCCAGGAGTCCAGATCCCAGAAAGACAAGTTTACTTCTTTTCCCAGCTAGATGCCTGGGTCCTCTGAGAATTCAGATACAAGTATGTATCATGGATTCATCCGGACAACTAGTTAACCTATGTGCCTATAAGATAGCAGGCATATAGGAAGCACTCAGTAAATAGTAGTTTCCCTTTTCTCCAATTCTCTAAGGCTCTAAATCCTATTGGTAAGGAAGTAAAAGTCACTCCAACTTTATTATCACTTAATTTCAATACACTGAATATCCAGGAGAGATTAATTCCTGGTTCCCTGTTAATTCCAATCTAGCAGACAGCCTTGGGGAGCCGAGGGGGTCTTTAAACCTATAAGGTATACCTAAAATCTTATGCACACTTGCAAAGAAGTAGAAAACATCATGCAATTTGAATACAAGATTTCGTTCAATGGCTTCTATAGTTATCATTTGGTGCACTGTATTCACATGAACTTCTAGATGAAAAGTTAGTTACATATTTGGATACAATCAGACTATATTGGGACCTGTAATCATACAAGCCCCTAGAGTCCAGCATTTTCTAGGTACCCTTATATGCTACACAATTACTTCCACCCAAATCTGGCAAAATGTAGGTTTCAGCAGCCCTGTATCCATTCCAAGAGGAATGTCCTCCCTTGTTTAATCTCAGTGAGATTACCCTCCGTTTTGGAGGGTACTCTTCCTTCTCCACCTCTAACCTCTGTAATCATCAAGAGCACAAAACAGATGGTAGACCTCCATTTTAATGGTACAAATTCCTGCTGAACTTTGCCAATCTGAATACAGAGTTAATAGTAGTATTCAATACACTCGTGAAGCAAAAGAACAGTTAGTTATATCAAGCCTAATGCACAATTACAATCTGTTGCCATAAGAATAACATCACTAACCTATCCCACCTGCTATTCCTTCTAGCTCTCCATCCTTTATGACGGTTAGCTCCTCAAGTTTTATCATTCTGACGAATTTATACTACTGAAACCTGGACCCTCCAGTCCCACGGGGTAGCTGGTGTTCTCTTTGATGGCTATATGGCCCTAGGGTCTGTCCTAACAGATAGAGACAGGAAATCCAGCCTCTGTCTTTTTTCACTAGTTGTAGTTTTCTAGATCTGTATCCTGGAAAGCAACACCTATACCCTGACTTGAGACATTTCAGTTCCAGTTGACCTAAGGTTCAATTTTTCTGTAGACTAATACCTACACTGTCAGTTAAAAGACTGAGCCATGCATTGAAAATGCTGACTCACTACTGCTACAGGAATACAGCCATTTAATATACTAAATTCCAACAGGAAATATCTGTCATATGTGATTTCTTTTTAAGCTGAGTATCTTAAAATACTTTTTCTAATGAAAATAACTTTTCTCATTTGTTAATCTTTGTATATCCCTAATAATCAGCATAATCATTTTACTCAAATTAAGAAGGTAATAAATATCTGATATCAATAAAATAACTATTTCAAACTTAACCCATTCCTTATCTTAGCCCAATTACAATTTCACATTTGCAGGTTAAAAAATTACATCAGACTTTAGAAGTCCGTGTAGCCAATTATATTGTAAAATAGTTGCCATTCTCCTCCATAAAATAACCTTAGCTTCTCAAATATAATTTTTCTCCATTCCATATCTATTTTCTGCGGTGATAAATTGTGGGCTTTAAAAAGAAAACAAAGTTCTTTGCAGTTACTCTATAGAAATAAAGGGAAGCTTTAAAATAACTAGATATTTTCATGATAAGCGTTGCCAAAAAGGTGAAAGTAGTAGGTTTCATACTAAAACACAGGCTAAATGAAGCAAATAACTAGCTAATAATATCCCCTCAACAATTAGAATGAACATTTGTGAATAAATAAGCAAGACCTCTTTAATGCAATAAAAAGGTTTTTAAAAAATGTTTTCCACCAAACTAGAAGAAAACTGCTAATATCTGTAAGGAATTAATAATTTTATTTACTAATTCTATATTAACAAAATTGCATGCCACAGCAAAAGAGGAAGGAAGAAAAAAGTAGATGGAAGCTATATTTGTCTAACAAAATAAGTTCCTTCCCCCTACTAAACTTCAAAATAAATTTGAAGAATAAAGTGGTCTGACAAACTATTCTGACACCTATCAAAACTTTGCTTTTTTATTATACCAGAAAAGGGTTCCAAACCAAATAACTGATTTTTATTTGAAGCTGGTTAAGATACTCAGTTGTCAGATTGTTTTCACCAGTTACTCTATGTCCTGTAATCTTTGATGGGAATTTATATCCCTTTTAACACTCCCCTTTTGTTAACAGAGATAGATCAGCAGTCTCTGACATTAACAGAGATAATAAAATCTTATTAATATTTAACAGTTTGGAAAATTAATGGAAAAAATAGGAAGATTTTATAACTTAGTTTATAAAAATTTTATGTGATAATAATAGCAAACATTTATTGAGCGCTTACTATGCGCCAGGCACTGTGCTAAGCGCTATAAAAGCATTACAGTACTTAAAAAGAAATAAAATCTTATATGTGGAAAAAGTCTTGAACTGTGAGTCAAAAACTGTATCCAGATGAGCTAAAGTAAAAGAAGAAATATTTGCTAAACAAAGAGCATTTCACAGACTGTTAAGTAATGGTTCTTCATTAATAAAAAGGCCAAAACCCACAAACAAAACCACCCATTCAACTGACCAAACAAAAAAAGCTTAACTTCCTCTAATTAAAAACACAGAGGATATCTAATTTTTTTGTTTGGCAAATTCTTCTTCAAAAATACTGTACTGCAAAGGAACATAGATACAAAAGATGTAAAATTAACTTTCAATCTATCCTATATCCAAAAAATAATAAATTTTGAATTAGAAAAGGTCTGAAATAATGAGGTTTTCCTATGTATGCAAAATAAGGAAAACTGAAAATTAAAAATCTTTCCTTTTAAATCCTAGAATTGACCCACAAGGGCAGCATTGGTTGTTATTTTGTAGCTATTTTTTTTTTTCTTAAATAAAGCATCCCAGAATAAATACAAAATTCTTACTTTGTTGCCCGTATAAACTTGCCCCAAACTGAGACAGCTGACCTGATGTAGATGGTGATGCCAGCATCTAGAAACAAATTAATTATATTAGAGCATAAAGAAAGTACACAAAGCAATGCATTTACACTTTATGAATCTGTACAACATATAATATGTGAGAGCCAAACCACATTTCCCATTCTTCAAAAAAACATAAAGCAAACATTACATAATAAATGCCATTGTTTCTTAAGAAAATGTCACAACTGGATAAAATCAAAATGTACAAATAAAACTAATTTCTGATTACAAGGTATTTTTTTTTTCAAGCTCTAAATGAAACTACAGCAGCATCATTACTTCACTTAAAAAACAAAATTTTAAAGTAGGCTAACAAAAACATGAAGACAGTATCTCAAAAAGTCAGCCTCTATAAATGTATAAGTCAAATTATTTGATCCTTAGATAATATATTAAGCTAATTCTAAATTCAGTTTATTAAAAGTTGAAAATAAAATTACCTGGATAGACAAGTTCTGTATTTTGTAAGAATATTTCCTAACATTTATATATGCAAATAGTTTATGTATAAAAAGGGTAGAGGGCGCCTGGGTGGCTCAGTTGGTTAAGCAACTGCCTTCGGTCCAGGTCATGATCCTAGAGTCCCTGGATCGAGTCCCGCATCGGGCTCCCTGCTCGGCAGGGAGTCTGCTTCTCCCTCTGACCCTCCCCCTCTCATGTGCTCTCTCTCTCTCTCATTCTGTCTCAAATAAATAAAATCTTTAAAAAAAAATAAAATAAAAAGGGTAGAAAAATCTAACATACAATCATATAATAAATGGAGAGATGACACAAAACCAAAGGAAAAGTCAAAATTACTTACAAAAATATACAGACATGGTAATATAATGTATACTATTAGTGAGCGATGTGACTTTCATGGCACTTGTTAACAGTGCCTTTCAATTTATTGCATCAGCATCTTTTTTTCCTAGTAGAATAGACATTTTTTGAGGGCATGTTATATTCATGGAACAGTTATTTATATTCATTTATTATTTCCTCATAGAGACTGGCACTGCATGTGGCAGTGCTATACACAAACTAGATACTTAAACTGAGTAAATAAAAACGTGTACACGTAAGTGCATGTTCGAGTATTCGCTTATATTAAGCAACCACCAAAATAATTTAACTAAATAAGACTTGAGCCATGTCATCAAAAGGGTTATAATCTAGTTGAAGAGAATGAATTATGCACCTAATTATACTCTCAGGCACAATGTGGTAAATCGTCTGAAGTATCTCAAGAGGAAAATAATTTTAAACAAGGGTGAGGTAACAGAAATATTTTATAGAGCAGTAACATCTGATGAGGGATCTTCCAGGCTGAGAATATGCAGTCAGTGTAAGTATGATAGAAGTTAGTGACATAATTAGAATACAAACAAAATAAAGAACATTAGTGATTTCATTAGAGGTAATTAGTGAAAGGAGATGAGGCATACAGCCCTATGCACATCTGGGCATATACAGAATAATGGGAAATAAAAGAGTATTGCTGGGGCCAGATGTAAAGGGCAGATGACTACCAACTATGGCAATAAAGAGAAAAAAATAATACTAAGGGAAGAAGCGACCTGAGCAGGCTGTGCTTTTGGGGGAGAATTCCAACTGGATGGAAATGGTAAGATACTGAACCAGAACAGCAGAGGTGGGACTACAAAAGAGAGGTCTTAGGGGTAGAAGCAACAGTATTTCATGACCGGCTGAAATGGTTGAAGTTTAGGGAGAAGGAGGAGGGTGAAGAATCACCAGACAGGGAACTATCAGAGGCCACTTTGGTTTCAGTGAAGAACTGGGCTGACATTGACCAGGAGGAAAACCAGAAGGAGAAATATTTAAACAAGAGAGTTTTTACAATACATATTTCATGCTATTTTCATGTCAAACTTCTGAGTTGTTCTAATTACTTAAAAATTCACAAAAACTTTTATATAACAATATAAACTAATGATATACATCACTCTTCTGAGGTAGGGCTGAGTAACACACTACTCTAAAACCAGCAGTATTTATTTATTTTTTACAATTTTATTTATTTATTTGACAGAGAGAGAGACAGTGAGAGAGGGAACACAAGCAGAGGGAGTGGGAGAGGGAGAAGCAGGCTTCCCGCTGAGCAGGGAGCCCAATGTGGGGCTGGATCCCAGGACCCTGGGATCATGACCTGAGCCAAAGGCAGACGCTTAACGACTGAGTCACCCAGGCGCCCCAACCAGCAGTATTTAAATAAAGTAACAAACTTTCTAAAAAATCATCAAACCTTATAAATATTCCTTCTCAAATCCAGAGGGTACACAATCTAAACAATTAAACTGAAAGAATATGCATTTTATGCCTGATCAAGTTCTTTTGTTAGGTACAATCATCATTACTGTTAACCACATAACTGGAAATATTTCAAGCACCTTAAAGGCTCATTTCCAAATTGCAAAAACAAGATAAACAAAATGTGTAATATATAATAAAGCTTTAGTTGGTGACAGAGGGTAAAAGGTTTATAAATAATACTGAGAATCATGATATTCTGTTATCATTGTTACGTCACAAATGAAAGTAAAAGAGTAGTTTCCAAAAGCTTCAAATATAAGAGATTGGCCAATATGACTGCATGTCTTAGAATTATCCTCAATGTGAACACTTTAGAATGGACCACTTAAAATTTTACTTTTCCCAGAAATTTATGTTTACTGAATATATAACTCCAAAGAACAGACATTTTTAGTCCACTTTCTCACAAAGGTTATATATATCCACAAGGAGTTACAGGTGTGCCAAAATATCAACCCTCTCAGCACTAGGAAGCTAAGAGAGGGAGGCACAACATGAAGGTAGAGAAGGCATAGCTCCCTGGGCAAAGTACTGGAGATCAAGAGCAGAAGGGTGACCCATTTACCAGTGTGACATAATAACTATTATCATTTTCTCTATGTGTGAGGGTACATGAAGAAGGTTAGTAAACAATACTTTACAGGAATATGAAAGTAGTTTGTTAAACCTAAGAGTTTATAGCCTTCAAAGCATCCGCGTAAAATAAGCATTAATCAGTCATGCAAACAGATGTTAAAATGACTGCCTCAAAACATGTCAAAAATGCAAATATATCATTTCTTATAAAACCAGTCCCCAATGGTATGTATTTTTAAACACTGAAAGCATGCTTCATGAGATATGTCAGTGCTAAAAATGTATTTAACACAATGAAGGAACGTGAATGGGATATAAATGCTATTTCTGAGGGCAAAGAAAATGCACAAGGTATGTACCATGGCACAACAGTAACTACAATTAACAGACAACAGAAAACTTACATATATATAAATGCTGAAAGTTAATAATATAAAGATAAATTTCTTAGAGAAATATAAAAGCTTTAGATCAAGAAACACATTACAGTAGGGAGTATAATGTAAGCCCAGCTTTGGAGTCAGAAAAAAAAAAATCTTGGTTTGAATCCTGGTTCTGACACTTACCTACGGGAGAGCCGGGCCTCTGTTTCTTTGCTGTAAGATGGAAATAACACTACCTACCTCACAGAGTTGAAGTGAAGATTAAATGAGATAAGATAGGGCACACAGTATGTGCTCACTAAATGGTAGCAGCTGTTGCTAATAATCTAATTTTCCTCCCAATGCAGGGACTCCCTTTAACAGCAGTCAGAGGGTCATTCAACCTTTGGGGAATTTACTGCATAATACCCTACATTTATATTAATTTTTGTCTAAGAAGCTAAAGAAGTAAGTTCATCATCACAAATTTCAGGTAAACTAAGTAGAGCTTGTGTTAGTAGATGGGGGAAATGGCAGGAAAGTATTAAATGTTACACAACTGGTAGAATGCTGAAACCAACAAAAAGGTTACTATGTTCCCAGTCCAAAACCATCATTTCAATTATACTCTTTCTCATTTCTCAGTCTATGATATAAACTGCAGTCAAACAACAACAAAAACCAGGAAGCAACTAGAAGAAATAGTAATGTGATTCAAGTTATTTCCGTGACCCAACAAAAAGCCCATTTATCCTTGGTTTATTATATAGAATGTAAAGAAAATCAGTAAGTTAGAAACTGCATTTAAAAAATTATTTCCACTGTTACTAGATACAACTCTGAAATCTATGACCAAAAAAAGTTTAAAATTTTTTTGTTTTAAAAATATACATATTTGAAAACTTAATAAGCAAATCTGGGTCCTGCCCTCAAACCATAACAACACAAAGGTGTTAATTATTCTGTGCTTTCCAATAGTGACCAATTCTCAGTTATTCCCTCCAATAAATGTACCTTCAATCACAAAACAATTTTGGAAACATTAAAATCAGTTTAGTCAGGAAAGTATTTTCTCAGTAACAAATGACTTCAAAATGCAAGAAAGTTTGGTTAAATAAAAATTCCCTGACCACAAAAGCAATTAAAAAATGAAATGTTTTTAAATATCCTTTAAAAAATTCATTGTATGATATTAATTAAAGGTGTGGTAACAGCATAATTCCCAACATTCTGTTATTAATCCAGGACAAAAAATAACAAAGTATAACTCTGACTATATCATATCTACAAACAGAAAAAAAAAACAAAAAACAAAAACAAAACCCCACAAAGGAGAAGTTCTAAACCTAGGACGGAATCTGAAGAACATTTTAGAATTAAAAACAGGATGGTTTAAAAAATGAAACCACCTGTCACAATGAAATCTAACAGACACAAAAAGAAAGACTATAAGAAGACAATACATTTTTGAAAAGACCAAAAGAAGAAAGGAGAAAAGAAGGGAGGGAACAGTCAGAAAAACAAAAGAGTCAGTAAGTCATAGAACCTTGTACCTTATGAATCAGATAAAAATAAATTATGGGTTTACTAGGTATTACCCAATAATTCTGATTAAAACATTAAGTTTTAAAAAGAACATTTTTAAAAAGTATAATACATGCTGAAACAGTCAATGTAATTAATTCCTATTGGGCATTTAACATTCAAATTCAAAGTATGTCAATGAACATCTTTATATTATATTATCTAAATTTTAGGTTAGAGCCAAATACATAGGAAGGCATATGACTGACTGAAGAAATGTTCACATTTTTAAAAGGTTTTCAATATCTGTTTCTAATCTGTTTTCAAAGTCTGCATTAATTATAGTTCCCCAGCAAGTACTTCAATGCTCCCTCAGACAGTGGCTATTCTTCCATGAAAAAAAGTGCCTCCTTACTAGTATAACAGAAATAAAGTTTCATTTTCAAACTATGAATTCTTATTATTATTGAGATGAAACATTTTGTGATTCTTTTTGTACATATATCACAATTTGATAGATCTTGTAAGTATATCATTTTAACGCCCCTGCATAAATAGGCTTTTGTCTTTAAAATACTGAGCTTGAAGATTATGTGAATGTCAATGAATTTCAGAGGTTTGACATTTAATTCCTGTTTCTTTAGAGTACAGTCTGATTTATTTACATTTAACTCTATCAGGTCATAAAAATTTCCACATTTATATACATTCATATTTTCTTTTTCTTTTTTTTTTTTTTACAGATTTTATTTACTTATCTGACAGAGAGAGCACAAACAGGGGGAGTGGCAGGCAGATGGAGAAGAAGGGAGCCTGATGAGGGACTCGATCCCAGGACCCTGGTATCATGACCTGAGTTGAAGGCAGACGCTTAACGACTGAGCCACCCAGGTGCCCCCATATTTTCTATTTTTAAAGGTGATTTTTGAGTTTTTTAGGTAAATAATATCATCTGCAAATAATCTTAACTGTTATATTTCAGTATCAACTCCTTTCCCTCCCTTTCTTTAACAGACTCCCTGACAGCTTACTATCTTCTGCGTATTATTATATATAGGTTCTAAGAACTTATCAGTAAACTAGACAGGCAAAGCCCTTGCCCTTGTTAAACTTAAATTCTAGTGGAGTAGAGAGGATAATAAACAATTGATGAATATGTACTTTTAGGTAAAGAAGTGTTATGACTGTGAAAATGCAAGAAAGAATTTAGAAGGATACAGTGGAAGTAGTACTGATAGTATATACAAGGCTACTTAGAAAAAGAGAGGCGGCTTCTCAGAGAAGGTATTTTAGCAGATACGTGGATATAGTGAGAGAGAGAACCCTGTGAAGATCTGAAAAAGAAAACAAAAACAGTACCAAGGTCTTCAGGTAGAAAGGAATGTGACTGCAATGAGCTGGAGAGTCAGCCAAGCATGACTCCAAAATGTAGTTAATCACTAATCACGACAATGACAACAATAATGGTGAAAGAAGGTATCCTTATTTTATAACAGATTTTCATGGAATACTGGTTATTAATTGGCCTGAAAGAAATCCTAGTAGTCATAATTGTTGTAGGCTAACAAGTACAAAAGCTAGGTATGAGTTCAGAATGGTTGCTGTTTGTCAAACCAAGGAAATGGTCTACTCTTATCAGTTTTAAGAGTTTTTTTAAACATAAGGAAATGCTTAAGAATCATCAAGTGAGTGCACAGACTCCTAGGACTAGAAAATGTTAGCAATTAAAATACAAATATATTTAAATAACAAATCTAAGCTGCTTATATTATATAGTCCCCAAAGCGCTATTAACATCTTTAATTTTCTATAATGTCCCCCAAAAGAAAATAATTATGATAAAAAGAAAATCAAGTCCGTATCTGCCTATGATTTATTTAATCTTCGAAAACATTTAAATAACATATCTGTAGTATTTATTAAAACTAACTGTATACTTCAAATAGCAAATTCAGCATTCTACAGAAAGATACATACATATACAGGCATCTCTTGATATAAAAGGCCTTGGAAAGTAAGACGTAGTCCTAAATAACTACTTAACAATTTAATTAGTACAGTCACATAAAGAACAGCTTCCCAAAAACTTCTACAACCATGCATATGGTAAAGAGTTACATTTCATACTTTATGCATAGGGTAAATCAGGATTTGGTTTATAAGTGGCTTAAAGACTGACTCAATCACTGGCCAGCTTTTCTTTATCATAAATTGTAATTTGAAATTATTTTCTCACTGTTCCAGAGAGAAAAAAATTACAAAATTATCAGTCATTTATGTTTAAAAACTTTCTCTTCAATTGTTTTTATAATAAAATAATTGTTATTTGCAGATGATATACATAACTACGTAAAAAAAACTCAACAGAATCAAATGGAATAATTTATTATTGTTCATATTAGTAGCAAAATTTACTTAATATTTACTATCTGGTCTTCTAAAAGTTTTGCATACAGTGATTTATTCAATCCTTATAACCACCCCTGAGTCATGTACTATTATTCCTATTTTATAGATGAAAAAAACTGAAACACACTGAGTAACTTGCCCAAGGACAACTAGCTAGTAAATCATGTGAATGAGACATAAAATCAAACAGCAGGACCTGCAGAGCCCATGCTCCTGTTCCCATTCAACAAAAACTAGTTAAGAGTTTTGTTAGGTAGTTGGTTATAAAATAAACACACACACAAACTAGTCTATATATCAATAAAAACCAATCAGAAAAATGTAACAAATATGGCAACCATAAAACCCTACTTACTAAAAAAGCATAAAGAACAACAGAAATAAGAGACATAGACTTCTGAAAAAAGGTAATCATCAGTACAAATGTGCAATAGTCGAAAATATTTTTATAAAGGATGTGAAAGACCTTACCTGACTAAGATGTGAAAATTGTCTATAAAGTTACAGCAATTCAACTATGTTGTAGTTCTGCCATAGAATCAGTATGAGAAATAGAACAAAAGAGTTTAGAAACAGGCCCAAGAATACATCAGACATTAAAATATATTAAGGGAGGATTTCAATTAGCCTTAAATGAATGCTCTAACTCAGGGGTGAGCAAATTACTGCCCATAGGCCAAATCTAGCACATTCCTTTGTATTTGTAGAGTACATGAACTAAGAATGTTTTTTTACTTTTTAAATGGTTATATAAATACCCACATAATATACTTTACTTAGCCTCTTGGCCCAAAAGCCTAAAATATTATTATCTGGTCCTTTACGGAAAAGTTTTCTAATTTGTGATCTAAATTATAACTGGTGTTGGGACAACTAGATATTGGACCACCTCACTGAGAGGGTGGGGGAAGAGTACAAGGGTGGAGATCCAGGCACCGTAATATTCACACCTTAAACCAAAATACTTTTTTTTTTGAGAGAGAGAGAGAGAGTGAGTGGTGGGGGGGGGAGGCAGTGCAGAGGGAGAGAGGAAATCTTAAGCAGGCTCCACACCCAATACATAGCCCCATGCAGGGCTCAATTTCACGACCCTGAGATCATGACCTAAGCCAAAACCGAGAGTCAGATGTTTAACCAACTGAATGAGCCACCCAGGCACCCCAACCAAAATACATTTCTAAGGCAGCTAAGTTATATGTGAAGAATGAAGCACAAAAATGCTAGAAAAAAGTAGATGGAAAAAGTCTAAGAATGATCTCAAAAACAGAAACCACAAAAATAAGAGGACTGATGAGTCAAATTCAATAAGAATGATAAATATTTTTATATTAAAGAACCACTCACTAAACTGTAAGCAAAAAAAACTGGGAAAATATTTGTAACAAAGCACAAGAGACCATTAATTTATGGAAAACACTAACAAACAAACAAGACTTACCACCTCAATAGAGAAATAGAAAATGGCACAAAAATAGGTAATCCACAAAGGAAGAAATACAGATGGCCAGTAACTACATGGAAAAGATATATTACTGAGTGTGTGTAAATTTAACAATGTCTTAATATATTTTTTTAAAGGTGGGGCAGAGGGAAAGGGAGAGTGAGAATCTCAAGCAGGTTCCACGCCCAGCATGGAACCCCACGCAGGGCTCGATCTCATGACCCCGAGATCACGATCTGAGCCAAAATCAAGAGTCAGATGCTTAACCCACTGACCATCCAGGGACCCTTGTCTTAACGTATTTTAAAACAGTAAGCTTCTTTTGTTAAGAAAAGACTTAAAGACTTAAAGGTAATAGGTGATGAGAGTAAAAACTGGTACACACTTTCTAGCGGAAAATATGTGGACATGTCCCAGAGATTTACATAATAACATCTTTAAAATAAAAATATTTAAAGTATTAAATCAAAATTTTAGCAGTAAATTATTTCCGACCAGCAAAATTATGGGTAATTTTTCTTCTCCCTTCTCATGCATGTTTTCTAAAATCTGCAGTAATGCCCCTCTACTATTTTGTTATGAAAAAGGTGTCAGCAATAGCAGAGATTTATAAGTAGCTATTATATTATTATTCCCAGTTTAAAGAAAAAAAGGCTAAGGCTTGGAGAAGTTCTTGCTAACAGGCAGAACCAAGATCCAAACACACAAGGGTAAAGCTTTAGAGCCTAAATTCTTAATCTCTCTGTCTTATTACCTTCTTAATTTAAAAAGTTTTATAAAGCAAATCATTGTGTTATTTTTGTGACAAACAACTAAACAGAAATGCTAACCAACATATGTAAGTGTATCATTCTGACTAAAAACCTCTGATATATAGTATTTCTGCTCTCTAGAAGACAGACCTCTTATCTTTGTCATTCTCTGTACACACTTTATTCCAGATTTCAGTTTGAAAGCTTCATATCTTCCTAATCAGAATGAGTGCTTTTCATCAATAAGTAATATCCCACTACCATTTTTTCCACCAAACTTGCACTATACAATCACAGTAATACACACATGGATTAGTTTTTGCAAGCAACACTACCAGAAGATATCCCAAATTCTTTTAACTACAAGATCAACACATAAACATAGAAACTTACGTAAAAACAAATTCAATTATAATTTACATCCAAGAGCAAATAGCTAAATGGTCAGTAAAGTAACAGAAAATTAATGAGATGACATTATTCAATGAGCTACTAAACTGCACACTAATTATAAAGAAAGTCACCACATATTTTGAAGAGTCCTAATAACACAACGGATACATTGTTGCCAATATGACACAATTTTCAAATAAATATAAAGGGTAGTAACACCTCAATAGGAGGGAAAAAAAATTCACCCAAATCCTAAATCTAAATTAAGCCAATTTGTGAAATTCTAAGACACAGGAAGAGATTTACTAACGATCAATTTTAATGAAAAATGAGAGCATTTGTTACATATCTTAGAATTTTATAAATGCTTTAAACATCAATAAGAATCTCATTAGGTTAATAACTAGAATAGACTGTTATATAGGTAGGGACATTAGGAATAGCAAGTTTATAAAAAGGGTTGAAAGGAGAAAAAAGGTGGGTGCGTACAAAGTATAAAAATGCAACTGGTTTGACTACTACAGTAGTGTATAATTTAAAGAGGCTTACCAGAATTTGAAATTAACAATTTATTTAAAAATATTTTATCAATTTGCTAATTATGACTCGGCTGTGTTAAATCTTTTCATTCCAAATGGGATTACTGAATTACTAGCCCTCCAAAGTACTTAATCCACACCTTTATAATAGATCATCTTCCATGTTTTGAATATAGTTCTTCAAAAATGTTTCTATACTAGCATTCCTACAGCTGAACAGAGGAGATGCTCTTACTAACTAAAGCTTAGGATTACAGCCTGAAGATTCCATAGCAAAGGTAAAGTTTCATTTAATTTTGCCATTATATCTTTAAATCTTGCAAATCTGCTTTCTACTCTATATGCATATTTTAATATAAAAATAACAAGTTAAAAAAAACAACTGATGATCTAGATGTAAGACCATGTTTACCTCTTGTCTTTGAGTACTTCCACAGTATGACCATATCCCAACTTCAGAATCATAGGACATTTTATCTCCCATTAAAATGTAAGCTCATCATTTTTGTATCCCCAGGGCCTAGCATTGTGCCTAAAACATAGTCACTCGACCAAACATGGTATTCTGCAATTCATATACTGCTTTTCAGGAACCAGAAAGAAACAGACATACACTGCTGAGTAAACACAATATAACTGATTAACTTACATCCTTTTCTGACCGATGTGGAAACATAGAAGACTGGCTGTAGTACATGTTTTCGTCATGGTAGTCACTGTCGACCCCCTCTACAAACTTCTTTCTTGAAGCACCAAACATGCTGTTTGTCACCTAAACAAAAATATTGCTTTTATCAAGAGTAATATTTTGGAAAATGTCAAGTTTTACCAAACTCCTATGTGGAAAACAGAAAATGAAGAAAACAATGCTAAGATAAAGAAACAGATCAACTAAGGGCTAATGGGGCATGTGAAAAAGTCATAAATCTAACTGTAACAATATAGCATTAAATTTTTGCTTCCAGGCTCTAAAAGCAAGAGGAGAAACTTAATAAAGTCTATCATGCAATAATTCTACTTACTTTAAAGAAATAAATA
Source organism: Leptonychotes weddellii (assembly GCF_054177405.1). Classification (NCBI taxonomy): domain Eukaryota; kingdom Metazoa; phylum Chordata; class Mammalia; order Carnivora; family Phocidae; genus Leptonychotes; species Leptonychotes weddellii. The sequence continues at coordinate 117,548,006 of NC_138373.1, read as the reverse complement.
GCACTTATTCTTGAGAATTTGCAACCTCAAATATAATTTTCCCATAGAAAGATTTTTAAAAAATTAACTTTGGGTTTAATTATTCAAAATCTTCACACATATCTTCAATATTAGTATCTTTGTCATCACGGTCTACTTTGTAAATGATCTGTTTTTCAGAGCATATCATCTTCACTTACAATCTATGTTTATTGAGATATACCACTTTCTGAGTCCGCTTATAATGGCAAACTAGAAACTTTATCTCAAGCCACAAGTACCCACTCATAACAGTGATGTTTCATTTATCATCCTGGTGTAAATTTATGATTTCTGTTATGTAACCTGCTTATTACTCTTTTGTTTTTTAAGTCTTTCCCACATCCCACACTAGTAATTTTGAGCCCACACCAATACAAATAATTACTAACTCTATGTTAATTCTTTTTTTTTTTTAAGGCAATGCTAGAAAATGGTCTTCACGCTTCTTTTATTTAGGTAATCTTTCCACCCAATGTGAGGCTCGAACTCACGACCCCAAGATCAAGAGTCACATGCTCTACCAACTGAGCCAGGCAGGCGCCCCCGTGCTAATTTTTTTCCCTAAGGATGACCTTTTTATAAAGTTTCCAAAACTATCAACTGACTAGGTTATTTATGGTCAATGTGTCTCCCAACAATGGTACTTTGTAGTCCAAAGTAAAGTGAAATGTCATGATGGAAGACACTTGTAAAGGAAATACATGGTGACTACAACTTATCACAAAAATTTTGGTGAAAAACATCAAATTTGACATCTGTCTTGTACACTCATTATGAATAAGGGTATTTTCTTCAATTATAAATAATAAACGAACAACTTTTATTTCTCATTTCAAAATAAGATAGTGTAGTTACTACTGTTTATCGGCAGACATGGTGAACTGATAAGCTGCAAGTCTTTTTTTTTTTTTTTAAAGATTTTATTTATTTATTTGACAGAGAGAGAGAGACAGCTAGAGAGGGAACACAAGCAGGGGGAGAGGCACAGGGAGAGGCAGGAAAGCCTGATGCGGGGCTCGATCTCAGGACCCTGGGATCATGACCCGAGCCGAAGGCAGACGCCCAACGACTGAGCCACCCAGGCGCCCCTAAGCTACAGTCTCTAATGACCAAATCTGACATGCTTTGGGGCTATTAATCTCCTTAGGTGTGAAATACAGAAAGTTATTTTTAAAGGTTTTATTATTTTGTTAGAATATACTGAATCTTTTTTAGTAGGAGACTCCCTGGTAAATCTCATAAAAGCTCTTCAGAATCAGGGAGTAGAATCCCACATGCCTATCCACCAACCCCCTAAGTAGTCCTTAACAGGAAAAAGAAGTGTTTTTTAGGGAGTTTTATTACAGAAAAGTAACAGTGGAAAAAACTTTAGTCTGCAAATTAAGACTCTTTACAGATGACATTTTAAAAGTTTTTTTTTAAAAAGTTAAGGATACATTTAATTCTCTTTTAAAGGACCATTACTACTGAATTCTAAGTAAGGATAAGCATGGGGAAATGGCATGATACCTAGAGAACTCAGTAAAATTTCAGAATATCAGGGTTACCTCTCATCAAATCATATACACATAAATCAACTCAATGGATACATAGCAAAATCTTCATTTGACAATTTTTGTATAATATTTATCATCAAAACCAATTATAGACTCCTAAAATTCCAAAATTGAAATTAACTATATAGAATAAAAAACTTCATTTACTGTTTGAAAGCAAAACTAAACATATGAAACGTCTCAGACAAAGGAAACAGAAATGTTTCTCGTTTATTAATGCAAGATTTTCCCACACTCCTGCTGTGTGTGTGTGTGAGAGAGAGAGAGCGAGCAAGAGAGCGAGAGAGACAGGGACGGAGGGAGGGAGAGAAGGAGAAAACACAAATATACAGAATTTCATTTTTGTTTTGTGTGCTTCAACAAAGAAATTACATATCAGTGAAAATACTAAATATTCTTACATGACTTCAGTAAAAAAAGAAAGGTAAGAATGTAAACACTCTCCTCTCCAAATGCAACACCAGTCCAGGAATGGGTACTAAGATAAAACAAAGAATTATCTGATCCAGGGCAAAAAAAGGAAAAAAGGAAAGGAAAGGAAAGGGAAAAGGAAAGAAAAAGACAGAACAACATTGTGAGTTTCTTATAAAAGCTAGTTTATTTTATTTTTAAGGGCCTGTACTTTATTCCACATAGAATGACGCAATGGGGTAAGAAAAGTATTTTAAATAGCCATGAACGATGAAACTAAGAAGATAACAATCAAGCAGAGAAGGGAACTAACTAGGCAAAGACCTGTAGGAAGAGCATTCAACAGACAGGGAACATCAAGATCCTCAGTGGTGTGACTCAACCAGTACGAACTTACGGGAGAATGGGAGAAACTGAGTCAGAGATACTGGTGGTCCCAAATCATGCTGTGCCTTGCAGGCCCTAAGGAACTTTGGATTTTATTCTATGTGAGATAGAAGTCAAAAGGGCTTGGGGATAGCTTCAGTAACATAATTTGGCATATGTATATATATTTAACGACTGCAGTTATTCTGTAAGGAATGGGCAAAAGAGGAAGCAAGAGTGAAGAAGGGAAGCAGGCAGTGAGAAAAGACCGTAGCTTAGACTACAGTGGTAGTGGTAGAAGTGGTGAGACACGGTTAGAAAAAGGATCTATTTTGAGAGAGACCTGACACTAATGGATGGATGGATGGGTGATACCAAAGGGTAAGGTGTTCACGTTATCTCCTGGAAGAGAATAAGTAAGAATCAAAGGAATCTAGAAATCAATTTTTATCAATTTCAAAGAGGATATGTCAACACTATATTGAAATTACTGGTAATGCCAAATATAGTAAAGTCAATTTGGTAAATGAAAATTTAAAAAAATAATTTAAAATAAAATCATACTACATTTTACATTATATATACCATAGAATCTTTGATATATACAATTTGTCAGCTTTTTTCAAGCAAATATATCAAGGGCTTACACCTACTTTGTTAACTGACCACCTTCTCTCTTGACTTTCAAACCAGATGTTACAAAAAGTAAGTAAAAAGTGAGATGTTACCAAGAAAAAATATGATATGACAAATGTAAACACCAAAAGCAGTTTCTTAAGCCTTTTTTGAACACAGATCTAAAACATTTAATAGACATTTTATCCTCTGATTCCACAAACTCTAATCAGAAAGTATATACATAGGTTAGCTTACACTACTCCTTTCTATCAGCCTAAGCCCCCCAAACCCCACCCCCCAACCCTGCAAAAGAGCTGGTCTCAAAATGAAGTAGTAGAGAGAGGGGGATTAAAGTGACAGGCAGAATGGAAGCACTGAGTTGGCTGGATTTTCCCAGTATATGTCATAATTTAATTTGGACTAGTTATGAATTCCTAAGGTATGACACTCTCAACATTTAAATACAGTATTTCAAACTCAAATGCAGTAAATCAGAATAATCACAAAAAAAGAGTTTGCAGAACCCCAAACTTAAGATGATCTAAACCAGTAACTTCAAAGACTAGTAAAGTGGCCCCAGGTCGGATGGATGACAATTAAAGAACAGGAGTAAGAAGCAAGGCCTGGCGCTTTATAAAAAGTCAGGGAAACAAAACTAGGACACTTTATAAATGAAAACTTGAAAATATATACGTGTATATATGTGTATATACATATACAGAAAAAAACACATAGGAAAGGGTGAAAAATAGAATCAGATCATATCCAAGGCAGGATGATATTTAATCTTACACATTATTTCCTTCACCAAGGCCTCTGGAGAGGAACTTACTCTGAAATCATTTATTGTCTATAATGCTGGCAAATGCTGGCCCAGGCATGGAATCCTATTCCCAGGGACAGAAACACATCCATGGCAGAGTGGTCCTTTTCCTGATAGCAAACAAATGCAGGTTGATTTCAAAATCTATCTCCAGGCTTAACTCAAGGTTCTAGCAGCAAATTTTAAAGTACTCCTAAACATTTCTACCTGAGAAGTACAATTAATAAACTAAATCAGTTAATATTTAAAACTGATTTTCTAAGTTACTTTCTCTTGCTTTGTTCTGTACATCCAAGTTCTATCCTTTCTTCAAAGTGGCTTTCACATCTGTTTTTGCCATTCTTCCTACCATCATCTTAGTTTAAGCTCTGAACTAGTTTGTTTTAGCCTCCTGACTGATCTGCTTTCACATTTCAACGAACATGCTGAGGGAATATTATATGAATTATGCCAAAAACTGTGGTAACGTGGGGCTCCTGGATGGCTCAGTTAAGCATCTGCCTTCGGCTCAGGTCATGGTCGCTGGGTCATGGGATAGAGCCCCGCATTGGGGTGGGGGGGGTCCCCTGCTCAGCAGGGAGCCTGCTTCTCCTCCCTCTACCCCCCCCATGCTCTCTCTCTCTCAAATAAATAAATAAAATCTTTTTTAAAAAAATTATGGTAGTGAACACAAAAGCTGAATAAGTAACAGCTCCTAGTCTTGAACAAGCTCATACTCTAGCTGGGAAACGTATCTGTAAATAAACAATTACAATATGAAAACCTGCACAGGTACTTTGGGAACACAAATGAGGGAATATCTGTGTCTGAGGGAAACTGACTATTAAGATTTTATTGTAAAGAACTAATGTTTGAACAAAGACTTGATTAAAAAAGATTAAAAAATTTTAAAAGTTCAAGTGTGTGGGGTGGGAGGTGGAAGCAAACTTGTGGCATAAGAGACAGCATGCACAAGTGCTCAGAAGTGAGAGAAAGCCCAAGAAACAAGACTTTCAATATAACTAAAAAAGAGGAAGTCTGGAAGAATGGTGATAGGTGGTAAGGAAAAGTAGGCCTGGACTTCAACGCCAGGTTAAGAGGGAAACAGCATAGGCAGGAAAACCAGGCACAAAAATCTAGGTGATGAACTAAGTCAGACTTCTCTTAACTAACAGTTTATTATGGTGCCATACTAATAACCACTACACTGACTCACTCTCTTGTTCTCATCTCTTGTTAATTTCTCCTATCTAGAGCATACAGACCAAGATTCCTGAGATCATGACCTTAACGTAACTGTGTAGCAGTAATTATCTCAAAACCCCAAACAAAACTTATGCCTCAGCTTAATTTGAGTTATTCACAGTTGTTCCTATTCATGTTAATCTCTGCAAAATGCCATCTGTAATGTCTATGTTCTTCAACAATTGAAACTCAAGCTGACTAGACTAACTTTAAATACTGACATTATCCGTATCTTTCCTAGCACAAGCATCTTAAACAGATCTTTATTAACCCATTCTTAATTCTCCTCAAATCTACTCTCCCACATTAGCCAAAGTGAACTTTTAAAATAAAAATGTAATTGTTGTAGCCCTAACTGATTGAAATGCCTCAACAGCTTCCTAAAACAATTTTAAGGCTTACGAGGTCCTATGTAAACTCTCTGACCTTAACTCTCTCCACAGGTCCCCTGCCACCACTAAACTGCTGCCACACCAACACAAGATCTTTCCCACCTCAGGGCCTTTGTATACGCTGATATCTCTATTTAGAATGTTCTTTCTCCCACTGGAAACTTTCACACTAAGTTAGGGTTCCTGATTTACAGTCACTGAAAATACTTTACTGAAACTACAATCATACAATAATAAAAAATAACTTTCATTGACCACTTACTATGTGCCAGGCAGTATGCTCTAAATGCTTTAAAATTGATTTATGTAATCGATTCTCAAGTATTTACTTGTGTAGTCCTCATTTTTAGATGAGAAATGGAGAAGTTGGATAACATGCCCAAGGTCATATATCTGATGTGCCCAAGGTTCCGTTATCTGGTAAGTGACAGAGATGGGATATGAATCCAGGCAATCTGCTAGAGTTCCCCCCCTCTGTAACCACTACAGTACACTGACTCTCACACATACAACTAATAGTTTAATGTGTGTATTCTCCCCAAACTGTAAGCTTCATGATGGGAAAAGGAGTAAGGGGCAATAAGGGAAGGGCACTTATTTTGCAGTGAACAACGTAAATAGAGGATGTTACAATCAAGTATTTGTGCATGTCAAAAAGATCTCTTTAGCAGAAAAATGAGAATGAACTGACTAGAGGTACATGAAACAAAAGCCACTCACTACCAAACTGATCGTACCTATTTTAGACAAAGTTCCATTAATTTTAGGATAAAATTATGCCTAAAAGAACACTATTACATCAATTAAAATTACTGTTTCCATATTCCAAATCAACTAATATTTTTAAGTACTTTCTAAATACAGTGAACATAATTTAATCCTTCAAGGAATTAATAAAATCTCTAAATTTCATTATAAACCACTAAAATAGACATTGTAGCGTTGAATGTGTAGAATACATCTATTAAATGGGTTCAAATAAGAACAAATCCCTAATGGCAACTTCTTGTAGATTCTAGTAGCCAGGAGTTTTACTGCTAACACGCTGATACATGTGCCCCACCATAAAGTCAACTATTTCACAACTTTAAAGTATGAAGACTTTTCGACAGTCGTGAATTTTTTTTCATCTCTGGCAACAGAATTTGCTCCTACCTTGTATTATAAAGGATAAAATGCGCCACATATAAGTTATATGGTGCCTTGGAGGGGAGGTGAACAGACTGTTCCTTTCTTTACAGTTTCCCTAATGAAGATTTTACTAATTCACTCTGATTGCTGAATAAAGAATTTGACTTCTTCCTTTTGTGTCCCTCCCAATTCCACATTCACTATCAACAAACACTTCACATACATATGCACACAAGTTCTCTGTTGTCTACAAAGTAAACAGAAACTAATAAAAAATCACAATTACCATTAATATTTACCAGCTTTATCAAGATGTAGTCAATCAACATTTGAAACCAATCATGAGAAGCCATAATATCTGAAGATAATCTGGTATTTTTATTATTACCCATACAGAGAAAAGTGACAGGTCAAATCTCACTGAGATACTGCCCAAACTCTGTGAAACCAGAACATTCCTATATCAAGTATTATATGACAACCTAGAAATATTTATAACCGAAGGAATTTTTGTTTTAGGAGTATTTTTCAGTAACGCGATTCTGAGCTACCAATCCCGTTTCACATCTATTATAAATAATTTTATTTCATTCCTAAAAAAACAATAAAAAAAAAATGGGCTTAAGGAGAAAAGGATACATACACTGGAAAAAAATAAAAATCTAGCTTCTGAAAAAACAAAGAACTCAATATCTGAATATCTTTAGAAAAAGAACAATTGATCTTTCTCTTCTCATATAAAAAACGTATTTCTTGGGGTGCCTGGGTGGCTCAGTCGTTGAGCGTCTGCCTTCGTCTCAGGTCATGATCCCAGGTCCTGGGATCAAGCCCCGCACTGGGCTCCCTGCTCGGTGGGAAGCCTGCTTCTCCCTCTGCCTCTGCCCCGCTTGTGTTCCCTCTCTCGCTGTGTCTCTCTGTCAAATAAATAAATAAAATCTTTAAAAAAGAAAAAAAAAAAAGAAACGTATTTCTTATTAAGTCCTACCAGTTCCAGAATACCGTGGCTTGATATTTACAATATGACAAATACATAATGAATAGTTTAAGAATCTGCTTACGATGGATCTAAGAAAAATGAAGGTTTAAATAAATTTTAGAGGCAGAATTTCTAAACTCATCAACTTGAACCAACAGCATAGAAATAAATAAAAGCAATTCACTTCACTTTTAGCAAATGCAGAATGCCCAACAAATGAACAATTAAAAGCCTTAATGAATACTGAAAAGGCAGTTAAAAGGTAGATGCACAGGGAACATATGACTCTGGCTGGAAAAGTGACTCAGCAAAAAACTGGGGGCCTACATGAACGTATCCATAATCATTATTTTGGAGAGCAGGTAAATATTCTGGCACAGAGTCCTTTCCAGGGGTTACAGAGCTATTTTGTAAGAGGTCTTATCCAACAATGACAACAACAAAAACAAAACCAGGGTAGCACATATCCAAGAAAAAAATGGAGAGTTCAAGCAAAGAGACAGAAAATAACACATCACTCTTCCTAATCCAAAACCATCTACTAAAATCTATTGTCTGAAGCTGCTTTACTCAGATGGTATTCCCCAAAATCATGTACACCACTTCTTAAAGTGCACCCCAAAAATCTACAAATTCTCTAAAAAGTGTTACTAAGTCTATAAATGCCCCTATCTGTTTGACTTTGATCTAGGGAGAATATGTTGTGTATGCTTCAACCTGAAGAAACAGATTTTGTGATTTTCCAGAATCTTAAAATCACCTGTATCAATATGCCTTATAACAGATTCAAAACTGAACCACCAATATGTAAGCTTTAAAAAGTACATCATCCTAAAACAAAACTCTAATAAACGTGCTAATCCACAAAAGAAAGCACACGATCGTATACCAACTAAAGAACCAACTGTAATTGGTATGCCTTACGAGCAATAAGTTATTAGAGTTGAGAAATCACATTAATAGGTCCTAAAATTACAGTATTTCATCCTTAAATATTCGGATATAAATCTATTATGTACAAGTGAAAGGATACACAACAACAGAAAATCTTTATGTTTAGGATACAAAACAAATCCTGTAAGCATAAGGCAAACTTTTGAATGAGAATGAATATAATATCTTAAACCAATTTTAAACCTTAAGAGGAAGGATCAGTCTATTTTTTTTTTTTTAAAGATTTTATTTATTTATTTGAGAGAGAGAGAGAATGAGAGACAGAGAGCAAGAGAGGGAAGAGGGTCAGAGGGAGAAGCAGACCCCCCGCTGAGCAGGGAGCCCGATGCGGGACTCGATCCCGGGACTCCTGGATCATGACCTGAGCCGAAGGCAGTTGCTTAACCAACTGAGCCACCCAGGCGCCCAGGAAGGATCAGTCTAATAAAGAGGAAGGAAGGAAGGGAAATCCAGAAGAAACTGGATGTATGGTCCGCTTTGTCAAGGGACTATGTATTTCTACAAGGCTCCTAGTAAATTTAAAACAAAAACAACAAAACAAAACAAGAAACTCCAGAATTTAAGGGAGGAAAAGGGGGGATAAATTGCTGAGGATTCTATACTTTGAGGGCCTAAAGTGCCAAACAGTCAGTGTCCCAAACTCTTTGAGTGTGACACACTTTCTCTGAAGAAATGTTAGCAATCATAGGCCATATTAAGTCTCCTTTCCCTGGATATAATTTTGAATGTCTTGTTATGTGCAAAAGAATGTAGAAATCACCTGATTAAGAATTATACAGGATCAATCTGGGAGAATGGAAGAAACAATTTTTGAAGGCTTTCTGAGAAGCAAGAGCCCAAAAGGGCAGTATTAGTAAGCAAAGTAGTGTGGACCTAGGGCTACATTGCTAGAAAATTATTTCTAATAACCATACATTAAGGAGAAAAAATCTATAATGTTAGATCATGATTTCCAGTACAATGCAGACAAAGAGAAAATGCCCGGAGTGTTAGAATTTCACACACACACAATCTGGTGACCTTATTCATTCAACAAATCTTAGCTGAACTTCTGTAGCAGACATTATGCCCTCACTGCTCCTACACTCATTTTTGTTAATCTCAAACCCCAAGATGGTAGAAATGTGCCAGTCTTCCTGTCTAGACCTCAGAGAAAAAGATACTTGAAGTTTCTATTCCTGCAGGTATTAAAAGTACAGCCACTTGCCTAAAATCTCGAGAAATAGAAGAACAGCATGTCTAAAGCTAGTGGAAGGAAACTAAAACTTGCCCCATTCTGAGACCAAGTTACACGTAGCAAAATTATAAGTCTATGAATTTACACCTTCCCCAACTTTGTTTCTTAGCTTCTTTTCTGAAGACAAACTCTCTGGTCCTGCCATACTGTGGAAAAATATGAAGTTGCTGAAAAAATCTAATAACCTTCCTTTGTATTATACTAATGGTTTATTCAGTTTAAGGTTTTCTGTTTCGTATCTTAACAAAAAAGTAAAATTATTTCTTAGGACACTAGACTCTTCTATTTAATAATTTATGATGGTTTTATGAGAAAACTGATTTACAAAACATCATATTTTTAAGCTAACAAAATGACTCACTGGTAAATGGCCCAACATCCACCCTCAAAATACTGACGACAGTACCATTTTTACCCCAGACTTTCCCATCACATACTTACCTGTGCAACTTCTTTCAACATTTGCTACTCTGGGGATTGGAAAGCTCAGAGCTGGAGGCTGAAGTGAAGAAGGAAAGGTTGGAGGGTGAGCCATGACACCAGCCCCACACTAGGAGCTCCCCTGAGATACTACAGCAGGGTTGACACCATAGCTCTGAAGTTCAAACTCCAGCAAACGATAAGAAAGGAGTCCAACCAGAACATGATATACGATGGGATTCTTCTGCTCTTTGAAAAATAAGGAAATCATGCTATAAAGATCTGAACGTCCAGTTTCAACATTATGACTCCCTGTTCACATCTTCATTATTCCCAACCCCAGAATCATCTCTCAGACTGATTGAATGTATAAATCAAAAAAAGGACAGGGGGCAAAGCTTTCTACAAACGTGCACACTTTTTCAGAAAATGAAAGGATAGGGCTTACCTGGCGATCACGAAACCATCTAAGACAGTATGTTAAAATACTTTGCCTATCCACTCCTTGTATACTTTTTCTTGTTCTCCTAAGCACTCAACATTAAATCTTAGACTCTCATATATATTAACACCATCAACCAGCAGAATGACTAGACTACATGGAGGCATTAAATTTCTAAAAGTGGACCAGTGAACTTTTTGAAAACCAGGGATACTTTTTGGTATAAGTATATTCTTGGGAGGAAATGATTGAGAACATTCCATCCTATAACAGCAGAATACACATTCTTTTCAAGTGCACATGGAACATTCTCCAGAATAGATCATATACATTAGGCCACAAAACGAGTCTCAATAAATTCAAAAAAATAGAATTTGTAAAACATGTTCCACTCTGATAAAAACAAATAAGGACCCCTCAATTAAAATAACTTGAAACAAACTAAATAATAAAGAGAAAAATGTAAAGACTTTTAAAGAAATCAATCTAAATATAGGACTTAAAAGAAATGTGATTTATTCACTTTTATAAAAATGTGTGAATCTTTATTATATAAGTGAATTACTGATTCAGAGAAAACTAGATTCTATTATGAATACTAGAGCTAATAAAAATAGATGCTTATGTTATTTAAAGATAACATCTATTCAATAACAAATATTACTAAAGGTGGCAAATACTCTGAAATTGTAAACTAAATATAGAGGAGTATCAGAAAAATTGTATTATATGAAGCAGTTAAAAATGAAAAGTATTCCTTCAGCAAGGGAACACAGGATCTTTAAAATACCTTTAAACACCTTACCATATAAATTAATTCAATAAACATTCAGTAGGCATCTACTATGTGCTAGATACCACTTTTCTACTCTTACATACTTTATCCACTTGATGCTCAGAAATAAAGGAACATTAACAAATAAAAGGTAACAGAGAAACACATTTACAATGGCTTCCAAAGCATTAGTTAAGTTACCCTTACCTCTAAGTCTCCTATCATTTCCCTTTCTCTTATTGTCTTCCTGCCACACTACTTTCCCACTCCTATCTCCAAGCCTTTGCACTTCTATCCTTCAGGAATGCTCTTCCCCTAGATATGTATCTATATGGCTTCTTACCCCACCCAACTTCAGGTACTGAGTCATCTTAGTGAGGACTCCTCTGTTTATTGAAAATTACACTACCCTTTTCCCCAACCCCTTAGTCACTCTCTACCTCTTTTCTTACTTTAATTTTCTCCACAACATTATCAACATATAATGTATAGTATATTTTATTTTGTTTAATGTCTTCCTATGCTCTAAAATGTCAGCTCCATAAGAACAGAAATTTTTGTCTTTTATTTGTCTCCTTAGCATCTGGAACACTCACTGCCTTACAGAGCAGGCCCATAACATGAATGAGTCCTCATCTTACTGCCATTATCTGAGTGTTATTTGACACTAATTGACCAATGATTTGCTTACAGCACAGGTTAAAAATTCTATGACACAACAATTATTTTTAAAACTAATGGAATTATGTTGAAAATTAATGTTAAACTTTACATTTCTGAAACATATATGAATAAAATTGTTTTATGCCTTTTCCCACTGAAATTAGACAACCACTTCCAAAATACCTAATAGAGTGCCAGAAACCTCCAGTGGTTCGAGTGCTATGAGAAGCACCAGATAAGAAATGTGATATTAAAAAAACTTTTTTTCCATTTCCTTAATTTTTTTTCTCAAGTTAGACTGTCTTTTTTAAAAAGCTGTTTTGAGAGCATTTCAGACTTATGGTTTAATATTAAGAGACAAGACATGTCTCTTTTGTATCACAAAATCCCACTAGAAGAATTATACTACTTAGAGCCACTGGGTTGCACTGTAGTCCATGGGAATATGCACTCCTTGGAGTTAGCCAAACAGTGCACTGCCTGGACAGTCTAATACAGTGCACCTACTACAAATTAAGCACTAATAAGTACTGAATGTTTACCGAACGATAAATGCTGCTCAAAGCACTGTGTGTGTATGTATGTGTATATATGTATGTATACCTGTTACACAGGTACATATATACATATGCATATAAATATAAAACCTCACTTATCACAACAAAGCCTCTGTAAGATGATTACTTTTACCTCAAATTGAGGCATAGAAGGGTAGAGTCTAGGCTCTAGATAGATCAAAGATGTTTCCCTATCACAGTTATCATGGAGAATACCCAGCCCTTATGTCCCAGTAAGATACCAACGTTTGTTCTCCAGAAAAAAACCCAAGTGGATAGGCTCTAAATCTTCTTACTCTGCCAAAGTGCAGGTGAAGAGTGAGGCATAGACCTGAAAACTGAAGGATGAAGACTTATATTTGTAACTGTAAGTTCAATCCTCCTTTCTTTCCTTAACCTGCTTACAGAATGCTACCAATGAAAATGTAAGAACCCCCTTCTCTCCTCCCCCTTGAAACTATGTATTTTCTGTGGAAAACTGAAATTGCTCAAGAGAAATGTACACTATCAAAATGAGGTACTTACCCAACAAAAAGACTAATTTAACTACATGGTAATAAGCTCTGTCCACAAACACTGTCACCATGTTTTAAAAACTTGTTATTTGGAAATAATTTTAGACTTGCAAAAATAGTACCAAGTTCCCATATGCCCCACACTTTCCCCTAGTGGCAACATGTTATATGACCATAGTACAAGTACCAAAACTAAGAAATTAGCTATTAACTAAACAACTTCATATAGATTTCACCAGTTTTTCCACCAATGTCTTTTTTTTTTTTTTATTCCAGGACCCACATTACATTTCGTTTTATGTTTCCTCGGTTTTCTCCAACCTTGGACTTTACCTGTTTTTCCTTGAATTTCACAACAGTGATGTCATTAGTTATACTGATGTAACTACACCACAGAATGTCCTGCAATGTGAGTAGATCTTATGTTTTCTCATGACCAGATAGAAGTTATGTACTTTTAAAGCCACCTCAATGAAGAAGTAATATGTCCTTCTCAAGTGCATCCTACATGAAGGACATATACAGGAGTGCATATGATGATAATATATCTTATTACAGGTGGTATTAACCTTGATCTTGATTAAGCTAGTACATCCACCAGTTTTCTCAACTCTAAATTCCTATTTTCCCATTAAAACACTGAAATAAGTTCTTTGAGAATATCCAAATATCTGACCTTAAATTTCTGCCTACTAATTACAGCAGTCATCCATGGATATTGCTTGCAGCATCTATGATGCTCTAATGGTGATTTGCTATTTTCATCCTTCTATACTGTATTTGTTAACTGAAATGCTTCTACAAGGAAACCAATCATCTTTTAAAGACCTCACTCTTAAATATGAAGAGTGTCAAAGACTTTACCTAACTGGTCCAAAGTAATATAGGTAGAAAGTGAAGTATAATATCTCAAAATTGTTACTCTAACAATCACATTCTTTCAGCTTCATTACATTGCCTTTATCCCTCACTAGAGAAGAACAGGTTTAAAATTTCATATGCCTCAAGCAGTCTCTCTTGACATTTCTGGCCCTAAAAAAGAAAGATCTTCAATTTCTTTTTTTTCTTGAAAAAGCATCTTCCTATTTTTTTATTAGCATATGTACTATGGTGTCTTTAATTTTCTGAGCTAGGTTAAACATCAAAGAGATGATTTACTATTCTATGCTACAGAACACATATTTTACTAGGAATACTAGTACAATTATTACCTCAGCTGAGAAGATAAATGGCTACTGTATTTACAGGTCTATTAGATTCTAGGAAATCTTGAGGAAGGGAATTCAAGGGAAATCATGTAATTATTTGCTTTAGGTTAAAGGGAATCACAGCTATGAAGACTCCATATATGAACTGTAATATATTTGCTGACCTGTACTCTTTTATGTGTCTTTCCAAATGACCTTAAGTGCTGAGAAGGGGTCTAATAATATTTCTGTGTATTACACACCACATAGTGTCTTACACAACAGAAAGTATTCAAGCCTTAACTGAATATTGACACAAAAGCTTGTTCTCTTTATCAGAAATGATTTCTCATCTATCTTCTCAGCCAAAATATAATTTTAAAAAAATGAAATCTTATGATTTGTACTTCTAACCAAGATGGACTAGTAGGAACAACCTCCCCTCCTGCCTCACCTGAAACAACTTTAAAAAAAAGACAAAATACATGAAGCAATGGTTTTCAAACACAGGACATAAGGCAGTTCAAGACAGTAACCCCTGAGAAAGAAAGAATTGATGAGAGCCCTACAAGTGCCCTTGCTTACACACTAGAGGAGTTTCTGGGCTGCAGTGCAGGGAGAGGGAGCCCTGGTGGAACTCAGAAATCTCTGCGAATTGAGGAAGTGTAGCTCAGATCTAGGTAGGCCAAGGCAGCTAGAGTAAAAAGTCTAGAGTACCATACAGAAGAGAGCTGCAAAGAAAAAGAGTTATAGAGATCTGAACAAGGTTCCTCTTGAGTCTTCAGCTAAGTATTGATCCACATATGCACAAAGCAAACTACCAGAGGCTGGCAAAAGAGACAGTGGAAACAATCTCCAGGACTCACACAGGGCAGTTCCCACAAGTCAGAGTATTAAAATATAGTTCACTATGTAGGGCAGTCAGAAGGGTACAGACTCAGTAGTTGGGAAAAACTAGCCCTAGGTTAAAGGCTACTGGGGTTCTGTGTAAAAAACACTTGAAAGAAAAAAAAAGAAGTCTCAAAGGGCTCAAACAGCTTTTAAGTAACTAAATTTTGTCCCCAAGGAAACTCAAGGATATTAACCAAAAAAACAAATACATAGCACTGAAAAGGTAAAATTTCCAAGGACTGGCCTCCAAACAAAAATTAGTAGGCATACAGAGAAGCAGTAAAATAAAACATATAATGGGGAAGAAAAAAACCCAACAATCAACATAAACAAACCAGAAAGGACACAGATGATAGAACAGGCAGTAACACTAAAACAGTTATTATAACTACATTTCGTCTGTAAAAGTTAGAATAACTGCCAAGATAAAGAAAAAATAAGTGAACTTGAAAACAGCAATAAAAACTATCCAAAATAAAACATAGAGGAAAGAAAAGAATTTAAAACATCAGTAAGCTGTGGGACAACTTCAAGTGAATCCCCAAAGAAGAACAGGGATAGAATAAATATTTAAAGAAATAATGGATAAAAAATTCCCAAATTTGATAAAAACTCTGAACACAAATTCAAGAGGCTCAATAAATCTCAAACACAAGAGTCATGAAGAAAACTATACCAAGATACATCATTATCAAGATGTGTAAAACCAGGGGTGCTTGGGTGGCTCAGCAGGTTAAACGTCTGCCTTCAGCTCAGGTCAAGATCTCAGGGTCTTGGGATCAAGCCCTACATAGGACTCCCTGCTCAGCAGGGAGTCTGCTTCTCCTTCCCCTCTTTGCCCCTCTCTGCCACTCCTGCTCTTGCTCTCAAATAAATAAAATCTTAAAGAAAAAAAAAAAAAGACGTGTAAAACCGATGATAAAAAAAAATCTTAATAGTAGCCAGAGAGAAAAAGTTACATTATGTAAAGATAAGAATGACAGATTTTTGTCAGAAATTATCGAAGTTGGAAGACAGTAAAGCAAAACCTTTAAAACACTAAAAACAAAAAACCCTGTCAATCTTGAATTCCACACCAAGCAAAAAAACATCTTTCAAAAATGAAGATGAAATAAAGACTTTTTCAGACATATATAAAAGAATTCATCACCATCAGAAATGCAACACAAAAATGTTTTTTAGGTTAAGGTCTATCCTGATGGGTCTTTATCCTGTAGACCCACATTCCTGGAAATGCTTCATGGAGTAAATATGTGGTTTGCTTTAAGCATATAACTATTTTGTTAGATCTGTAGGAAAGAACTACTTGACAGAGATACTATACAAGATCTAATATTCATTTTTTTTTAATCTTAGGAATTGGTCTATCCCAAAGATTTGTACTATTATTCTAGGGTGTGAAATAGTTTAGGAGTGAATACAATTGGAACTGACACATATACACAAGGTGTCTGAAATTAACAACCAGGCAGATCCAGCTACTCTGACCCTAAAAGTGGCCCTAAAATAAACTGCTTGATGGAACTGGGTCCCAAAGATTACAGGTTGGAGATTTTTGAAGTATGTCATCAGTATGTCCATATTCAAGTAGAGATCAAAGAAGTCCAACTAAAAGAACTGTGGACAAATGGACATGACAATTGTGAGTTAAACATAAGTTCTTTTTAAAAGGCCTATATTGAAGATTATGACTCAAACTTTGGGGGAACCAAGGTAATAGGCTGTGCTGTAGAAGGAACCACAAAATGTGAAATTCCTTAAATAAAAATTTAATGACTTTAAATAATTCTGCCTAGATTACACATAATAAAAAACTTAAAAAGCTCTTCAAGTAGAAAAAAAATGACACTATGAAGGGAAGGAAGGGAAAGGAAAGGGAAGTGAAGGAGGCAGGAAAGAAAGGGAGGGGAATAAAAACAGAGGTATAAGAAGAGAAGAAAAGGAAGGGAAGAGAAGGGATGGAAAAAACGATCAAATTTTTTCAATTATGGAGATGATAAAAAGCAGAAATAACACTAGTCATCCCCACCCCCAACCCGGAAATTACAACGAACAATAAGAATATATAACAGAAGCAGGAAATGCTTCCCTAAGAAGTAAAATTTCAGCTGAGACCTACAAACGATCAAGATATAGGTTTCTGGTACAAAGGTATACTATAAACAAAAAACAAAATGTTCCCCTCAAAACCAACTAAAAAATGCTCCATGAAATACTGATTCAGCCAATCAACAAATATTTACTGAGCATATGCCAGGCATTATTCTCAAATTCAGATACAGTGTGAAAAAAATATCACTGAAAACTAACTCAGTGATTACATTTTTATTTTTAAATGAATTGTTGAGCCTGGGAGGTTGGAAAGGAGGGAGAGAAGGAAATTCAGCACCCCCAAAGTAAAAGCTGGTGTACAAAGAAGCCACAAGTTTATATCCCCAAAGGGGAATTTGTCCAAGGTAGAAAAGCTGTTAAAAGACCTTCTCATAAACCAGCACCTTTTAAATGGGTACATCATAATTGTTAATAACCCCTTAGTAAAGAAGGCACTTGAATGTCATGGTTTTGATGTTAGGCAGAAAGAGGTACAGGAAAGCTCTTCTGAGAATCTATAGCCATAAACCGGCCTGAATTCATAATACCTATGTGGGCCGCAACCTAAGCTAACATTTTATTTTTAATTGGTCCTGGATTGGTAGTCCCTTAGGCATCAGCAAAAACAAATGCAAATCAACTACCCTCGGGAAAAATATCCTTCCACCTAGTCTTCCAACAAATTCCCACAGAGTTCTAAGAAACATGAAATGGTAACTTAACACACACACACGGAAACAAGGTACCATAAGGGACAATCAACAGAAACAAAAGACATGAGAATGATTTGTAGCAACTTCCAATTGTTTGATTTATCACACATTAAACATAAGAATGTATAAAATAATTAAATAGAAGAGGATATGATGGAATACAGATCTAAAGAAATAAATAAATAATGTTAATATGTGAATAATAACGGGTAAATATGTGGGTAAAGAAGATAACAGACACCAAGATTAACAAATATGATCTAATGAAGAGAAATACAGCCAATACACCCACCAATTGGTCAATATGCATTCTGTTCAAGCTAGTAAACAAGCGGTGTCCTACTAATCATATTCTCTAGCTACAGTGGAATTATATGAGAAATCAGCAACAGAAAGATAACTAGAAAAATCTCAAAGGTTTGAAAAATTATAAACACTTAGGATTAAAGAACATCACAATAAACCCTAGGAAGTAAAATAAAGACTGATGAACAAATATAAAATGATGAATATGAAACAAAAAATAAAATGAAAATAACTAAACCTAAAAACTCCTAGTAAAACTGACAAATCTCTAGCAAGACTGACAAATAAGGAGAAAAGGGACACAGACAACAACCTTAAAAACGAAAAGAGTGCTACGGAGGAAAAAAATATTTCTTTATCCTGATAAAGTATATGTATAAAAAAGATACTGCATCAAATATCATATTTACTGGTGACAACTTAAAGCTTTTAGGACAAGTAACAAAGATTTCTACTATTAACACTTCTATTCGACAATGTATGAGAAGTATTAGTGAGTTCAGAAAAGAAATTCAAGTTGTAAAAATTATAAAGGAAGTATCAAAACTGTAATTTCCAGATGTTTATTTATATGAAAATCCCCAAAGAACCTACAGATAAATTATAAGATTTTAAACATTTAGCAACATTGATACAATAATCAATTTAAAAAGTTGCCTGTATGTCAATATAACAATAACACCTATAAAATATAATTTTTAAAATACCATTTACCAAAAAAACAGTAAAACTGTATGCATAAATCTGGGTCTATTATTAAAAATATAACAAAATTTTACTGAGAGAAAATACAGAAGACCTGAATATATGAATTCAGGAAAGGAAGACTATCATAAACATATCAATTCTTTCCCCAAATAAAAATGAAGTCAATGAAATTCCACTTATAAACTCAATACTTTTTATATATGTGGTAAATCTGTCACTGAACAAAAGGCCAAGAAAGTCAAGACACTCAGGAAGACTAAGGTAAAAAGAAAAACAGACATGAGGATTTAACACAAGGGTATAGTAATTAAAATTCAGTAATGGAGCAAGTGTAGGCAAACACATCAAAGTAATAGAATAGAGATTTTAAAAACAGACCCATGAATATAAAGTAACGTGATTTATAATAGAGCAGTCCTATTAATTAGTTGAGGAAGGCAGAAAAAATCATTACATGATACTAATATAATCATTTATATGCCAAGGAATGGAAATTGGACTCCTAACACTGTATACAAAAATCAATTTCAGATAGATGAAATTTAAATATGAAAGATAAAATAAAAAATCTTTTCAAAGATATAGAATATTTTCACTTACTTGATTTCAATAGAGAAATATTTCACACAACCTCCATAAATTCTTTAAAAAATTAAAACTTTGACATCAAATGTCAGATCAATATGAACACTGATGAGGGAACTCAAATTAGTAAAAACACTCCTAAAAATATTCCTGAAAGACCTTTTGTGAATTTAATTTTCCTGAATTTTGAGAGTACGGCTTGGTTCAAAA
The DNA here is from genome assembly GCF_054177405.1 of Leptonychotes weddellii. NCBI lineage: Eukaryota > Metazoa > Chordata > Mammalia > Carnivora > Phocidae > Leptonychotes > Leptonychotes weddellii. The sequence goes on along the minus strand of NC_138373.1, from coordinate 117,528,234 downwards.
AACTTTTCTAACTTCATAAAGTTCCCTCTTCTGTTGTTTTCATGTAATGTTTAAAAATACAATGACTTGTTTTCTGAAATTATCTGGCTCTGTTCTCCTCTATCACTTTTATCTGGAAGTTCTCTTTCCTCCATCTCCATTGCCTCTATCCTGCTCAATTGTGATTCCATTCCCAGAAACTTCTCAGCAGGGTTTCTGTAGGCCTGGTAGGGAGGACTGGTAGGCTTATCTTGAGAGTTCATAGAGCAAGGCTGCTCAAGCTACTTTAGGCCACAGGTCCTCTACAAAGATCTAATATAGTGGGCAAAATTTCTCCCAGTTTCAAATTGGATAATCACATTTAATCACTTTCAAATTGGTTGTTCACCACCTTTGAGGTACTTCTATTCTCAGGCCAGACATCCTAATGCTTCTTTCTACTTTCTTACACACTGAAAGTGATATATGTAGGTTTTTTGGTTAGTTCTCATCTGTTTATATTTGGGGATTCGTGGAGATACCTCATGACCAAGTTTTGTTACAAATGTTTTCATGGGTTGGGTTTTGCTACCTGGTTGTTGTATTTTTATGTGGAAATTCAGAAAGATTTAAAAAACTAAGCTGCCACCACTGATGCAATCATCCCAGAATCTAAGCAAGGCCTAAGAGTACATTTTAAAAAATAACTTTGCTTACGTCTATATTTTTTCTGATTCACAGAAATATCTGCACTAATGTTTTAACTTTCTGTTTAATGATGAACACATTTGATATTTATGACTGAGGCAAACTACTTAAATGAAAATATTTTTCTGAAAGAGTATTTCACAGTATTTCATGTGTAAAACCTATGGCCTAAGTTCCCAAAAGGAGTACCACAGTGAATACAGGAATGCTGCCAGATATTTTAAATCTTGAGGAAACACAGCATTATCTGTCAGATACCATGCTAACTACTACTATAAGTGGCTTAAAACAGAGCTTTCAGTTACTTCTTTTGGCCTAGGGGCACTGTGAAAAAGTTACCAAGACACTAAGCACACCATATACCATGTATCTTGGTGAAACTTGGCTTTTTGGAAAAAAATCATCTCATTCAATGATTTCAGAAGATGAGGAAAAGAAGTATCAGAAAATATAATGCAATCAAAGAAAGCCTATCCTGTAGTAATGAGCCAACCAATGAGTACCTTGGGAATTCATTTAACTTTATGTTCTTGGTTGGCCAGAGGAAGAAAAAAAGAGGCGCCAAAAATAACAAATAAATGCCAATTTATTAAGAAAATATTGAAGTCATGGAGTCAAAAGGACTTCTGTTGTTGATAACGAGATTGTGACATAAGCGGAAGCATCACATTCAAGAGTATAATTGTAAGAGCAACCTCATTGTGTAACTGCAAGTGAACAGTCATCCATTTTGAGTTTTTTCTATCCCCTTGCTTCATCTCTGGCTACAGACAATAGGTTACAGCCATTTGTTTGTAGGAGTTTCAAGAGAAAAGAAGAGTAAGCTGTGAGCCAGTTCATTGGTTTCAGACATATTTTTGAACTAATTCCTTCCTCAGCTAACCTCTTCATCTTAACCCAATGCCAAAGAGCAACAATGATGAAAGCCTCCATCTTTCTGCTCTGGGTATCAGATCTACTCTGACAACTCTTGAATTGCTAAGTACCCATTTTTAAAAAATTTTTGTTCATTTTATTAAGTATTCTTTATATTATGTATCTTTAACATACTTTAACCTATTACAGATTCTAAGATGCTTTGATGTTGGTGCTGTTTTCAGTCATACCAGAAGGTAACCATTCATTAATGGTTATAAGCTATTATATTACAACTATGACTCTAAGCTACCATGGTGTAAGATGTATCCGGACAGCAGAAAGACATAAATTTTCAATAAATTGTAACTTAGAATAAAAAAACCTGGCATTTCATTCCTTATTTACATTACATTTTTACTGCAGTACAAAAGATAAAAATGTAATTTGTATACAGTACTGTGTAACTGTCTTGCAAACCGAATGGAAACACATCTACTGATGCATTTGTCTGTGTTAAGATAATTAGGCAACTTGTTTTTTAAATGCTTTATATTATGCAAAAATATAGTCAGATAGGTATTGAGTTTTTTAGCAATACCTGGGAAATCGTTCTGTGTGGGCTGGAAATTCATTGTTTTTTTTTTCCTATATGAAATACCGAACTATACAGTACCACTTTCCCCAAAATCATCACACAACACATAAAGGAAAGATGCACCTGTATATACTGAAACACACACATATAACAAAACTATAAAAATAAAAAGAATGAAACACAAAATTCAAGCTAGTGATTACTTCTGGGAAGGAGGCAGGGGAAGAATGATGGCACATGGAAACTTCCCCATTAAGTACAATATGCAAGCTGCAGAAAAATGCATATTTGTTAAGAACAAAGACAACAAATTACATTTGCACCTATATAGTCACTTAAAAAGATCTGAAAAGATGCACTAAACAGTTACAGTAAAGTTTCACATTCTATTTTATATATCCGTTATTCTTCAAAGCTTTTGCAATGCACACCTCTATAACTTCTGTGATTTAAAAAATTAATAAAAAGGAAATAAAGTATTTAATGGCAGGGGGAAGGAGGAGGAAATGGCAATACAATCACTGCCATAGTAATGTGACATGTTATATTCCACAAAGTTAATGCAGCATTTTAGACTGTGAGGTATTTCTTCAGGAACATATGGACTGGGATGCATTAGAGCCACATAGATAACACTGAACCAACCAACATGACATGATCAATGACCTCATATTATAAAAAGTTCCATTTGGAATAACATCTAAAAATCTTGGAAGTATCAGTAGTATGTTACCCAGCACACACTACACTTCTTCCTTTCACTAATGTCCTTATTTTAATTTTATTGAAACAACATGCATTAAACACCTATTATACACCCAAGATCATGGTAGGTATTGGCAGTACCAAAATAAAAAAGACATGGCTCCAGTTTTCAAGAAGCTTATAACCTACAGTAACACTGCAATGACAGAAAGCTCTACATCTGCATTGTCTGATATGGTAGCCATTAACAGCAGGCAGCTGTTAGGCATGTGAAGTATGGCTAGCGCAACTGAGAAACTAAGTTTTTAAATTTTAAGTTAAATGAATTTAAATTTAAATAGCCACTATGGCTAGTGCATACAGTATTAGACTGCACAGGTCTACAGAAAGACAAGGACAAATAAACAGATAACTACAATGTATTATTATCAGCACTAAACTAGAAGTAGTACAAAGGCGATGAGAGCAAGGAAAAGGAGCACTGAACTCATCAGAGAAGGATTTCTGGGAGTACTGATACCTAATTCTTGAATCATTTAAACAAAGGTGAGGCATTACATGAAGAGGAACTAAAACAAATAAAGGCTTAAAAGTGTAAAAGTGTACGGGAGGGGGATTAAAATCAGCTTTATATTCCTAACTGAAAAAAATTCATACTAGGGAGTCAGAGGAGAGACACTGGAACTTGTGGAAATACTGTATAGGTTTAGGAGCTTGATTTTATTATATAAAAGAGGGAAAGCCACTGATGAGTTAAATTAGTAATTAACGTAATTAACATGGTTAGATTTGTACATACTTATAGCTGAAGTAAAGTAGTGTAAATTAAAGGAAGATAAGAAAATACTAGCAAAAAACATTCCCTGGAAAAAGCTTGACAATCCTTCCAAAAAAAGAATGCGCTATGAATCACTTAAATAATTAAATTCTCAGCTGACCTAACATAGCAGTCTAAGCAAATAAAACTCAACTACTCTATTCAAACTCCAAAAACTTAACTGGGCCTAAATTTATAGAAAGAAATGAAACAAAGTAAATACCAGTATAAAAATCAATACTTCAACCAACACCCATTTGGAAAGTCAGAAGTTTTTAGCACAAAGGTGAGGGAATGCATATTCTTAAACTAAGTTCCTAAGGCTTCAATCAGGTCTATAAGGAAATGAAAATTAGAGAAATATTATCCTTCTTGTTAAACTCTGGAATATTAGCCTATTATTAGGATGTTTAAATATCACTATAAGACATCAAGTACCCTTCAAAAACATAAACCCTCAAAGCTAAACTGAGTGCAAACATCGGTACAAAGAAATCTTACTTTACCCATGAAAAACAACAAAATTCCTCAAAATGGAATTTTTAAAAATCTAAACCCTTTCATCTCAGCATATACAAACTTTTAGTGCTACCCATGAAAATACAAGTGATTTATTTAACATTCCTTTGAATTTCCCATATGCTTTTAATAATATGCATCAACATCAGATGGGAAATTATATTTCTATACATGTACTTTTCAGGAGATGTTTCAAAAATAAAATAATTTTACAACGGAAATTTAAACAGTTGTTTCCAAGGATATTTCAACATGCATTAAGTATCACTAAGTAACAACAAAAGAAAAAGGGGAAAATATTTTCAGCCAGAAAAACACTAACCAAGAATTTTTTCAGGTAAGTTAAAGAACCTGGATTAGTTATAAATAATATAACTGGAACAACAGAGTATTTTTAGAGCAGAATGAGCAGGAATTAGGAAATCTCTTCATGTGTAAAATATAATTTCATTTTATTATTTTCTTAAATATAAATTTTGGAATTCTGTATTAAGATGATTCCATGAAGTAAATTAACCATACTGTGTAATCATACAAAAAGTTCTATACTTACACTTTACAAACTTGATTATGAGTACTGAAAAGCCACATAGCCTAGCATCACAATATTCTTAAAATAAATATTATTTAATTAAATAAATAATTTTTAAAACCTATCAAAAGATGCAACAGCCCAAGCAGTGTGACCAATTAAAATCTTATGAGTCAAGGTAGTTGGAAGTGGTTGTGAGGAAGGAAGAGCTATATAGCAAGTATGAAAATTAGCAAAGGCCATGTTGGTCAAGTCTATGAGAACTCTGAATAGAAAGATTACAGGGAGAACTGATTCTGCATAGTCACAGCTGTGGCTTATTAAAATCATAACACTGGCAAGAAACTTCAGACATGAAGTTAAGTGAAAGGAAGGATAATTTGACACTATTTTTATTAGGCACAGTGCCCAAACCAGAACCTAAATCTCATAATCAAAGGCTCTTTGCTATTAACACCATGAAAACCCATTCACAACTTTTTCCACTATTTACCTTTACAATTTGAGGGAAGAAAAGATTAACCGGGCTAAAATAAGTAATTAGCAGATAAATGGTCAGGAATCAAAGCTGTTATCACACTAGTTACCTTCAACAGTCTACAGGGAATGAAACTAGTAGGTGACAGGGACTGAGGGAAGTTGAGTATGTATCCGTGCAGAAAGCCTAAAGCTTATTCCTACTTGAGCTGTGAACTATTCTGTATTCTGAATCGCTGTGTAATTGGGTGATAAGTTATTACCAAATAAAGGAGATTCTCTTTGAAAAAATTAAATTTAAAAAATGTTTTTTAAATCACTGCTTCATACCACTATCTTTCACCTTCTTTTAAAACCTAAGAAAGAAAGAGGAGTATTACACTTCAACCATCCTTTCAGCACCCTTACATGCTACATAGGGAATGGATATTATTAACCAACTTAATAAATGACAAAACAAGAATCTAGCATTATAAGGATAGCAAGCTAATGAGAAATTCAATAGAATTTGGGTCTCTCAGCGCCCTGGGATTTGCACTTCTATTTCTTTTATATTCTAACCAATTGTATCTACATTTCTGTGATGCTCTATTACCCTGAATATAGCCTAAGAGTTCAGGTTTAGTCTTCCAGGAATAATTCATATAAAAGTAATCAGCACTTTGTTTTACCGTATACTAGCTTGGAACCCAGCATGGAGTCATAAATTGTGTATCAGATAATCTAAGTTTTGACATATACATGAAGCACCAGAAAAATGTTTTGACATTAAAAGAATATACATTTATCATAGCATGATTTATTTTGAAAAATGTTCCCAACTATTTCAACTGTCAAAGCCAACACATGTATTTTAAATTATAAGCCAAATTTTTCAAATTGAAGTGTATCTAATCTGCTGGTGTCAGTTAAATATAACACATTAAACAGTTCAATGCAGCTATATGAGAAAAAGGAAAAAAAAAAACTGATCTTACCTGGTAGTTTCTTTTCTCAGATAATGTATGTCCATCAGTCCTCACCATAGAGTCGTGTCCTTTCCTCACAGTACTGGAGGCAATCAAATACAACTGTCACTCAAGGGTCGTGTCACAGGAAGGACCGCCCACCAGTTCTCCCTCTAGAGTGGAATTATCCAAAAGCCGTCAAAATTACTAACATGTAAATATATGAACAGTAGCAAAAATATCCAATATGATACATAGAAAACAAAAACAAAAAGTAATTTTTATATATCATAACTGATCTTCCCCTTAACCATCTAAGGAGGGCTACAGTGGCAGATACTTTGAGAAATTATTAAATATAAAAAACTCTTCCCTCCTACTTCTACTCTCCCCCATTAAAACTGTCCGCCAGACCTCACACACTAGGAAGACACTTTACGGTGAATAAAAAAATGGACAGAAAAATTCAGCCCTCAACGGACGTATTTTTTCTTTTAAATAGTCTCCTCTTAGTCTCAGAAATATCCAATTAATTTAGATTCAGTCATGTAATTTCAAATCATTCTCCTCCAAGTGCTTGTTTATACAGCTGTTATTCATTCAGTTTATGAGGTTTATTCCTATGCCATAAGACTGGAATACATCATATATTCTCAGGATGATAAGTAGATGTGAACTTAATTCAATTTTCTATTAAAATTTACTCCATGGAAGAGGAGCAACACATGCCAACTTTCTGGATGCCTTTGTCCTTCAATCTGCCAATTTTGTACATGCTCTAATAGAATTTATTTTTTCACATTAAAGCAGAAAAATAATGGAGCTCATTTCCTAACCTGGACAGATAAATAAATCCAAAATGATGAGGCACTGTGCACTTCAGGTACAAAAAAAAAAAAAAAAAAATCATTGAAGCAGAGGTGATAGTCCCTAGAAATGCTAATTCATAAATATAAACTGAAAACAAAAGACCAAAAATGGTATCTACAAAGAATTTGTAAACACTCTTTTCAAGACCAATGTCCCTCATCTAAGTTTTAGTAAAATGTTTACCCTAGTGAAGTAGTAAGTATACCTATTAAACTAATAATAGTTGCTAATCACTAGAAATTATATTCAAATTTACAGCAATTTAACATCATGCGAAATTTACTCTGTGAGAGGATAATAAAAACCTCTAATTTAAATTCATAATAAGTATGAATCTATTTTATTAAAACCAACCAACACACACACACATACACATGGATTATCTCTAAATGTTTTCAAGGAAAATAAATCATTGAAAATTAATATTATTACGTTTAAATTTTAAAAAGAATCCACATAATGAAAACCTGTACTGAAAACCTATATTCCATCTCTGGTTTTATATTTGATCACAAACACAAATTTAGTGGGTGTTATATTTTTACTTAATTTTGACCATCTTACAGTGTATGTTTGGCTGAAATACTTTAAGATGCCTGGCTCTAAGCCAAAAATGTTAATTATTCATTACCAATTTATATGTACCACTGATATTAAGTATGTCTCTCTCAAAAATAACAGAGACTTTTTACATCATAAGTATATTTAGTGCCATAAATGTAAGCTTTATCATCTCTCAAGGAATTAGGTTATTCATAAAATAAAATTATCAAGTGATGTCCAAGAACAGTTAAGTGACACACATTCAGCTCCAACTTAAATTTTAATGACTGTTACAAAATGAGAGCAAAACTATTTTATTATGCATCCCATAAAAAACATTGGCCCCATTTTAATGTTAATGTTTTATAAAATTAATAATTTAAAACACTACTTGCCTTAACTATTAATCTACTCATGGAAACTCTGAATTCAGTGGATAATAATGTAAAGTTTCAGTTTTTTCTTACAGGGTAAAAATGTTTCCCTTATTAAATTAGTTATGTTTAAATTAAAATGCACGCTTTACCTTCAGATTATGCTAGTTTCATTAAAAGATGTTAGAAATCTAAAATCAGGCAAGGTAATTTTCAATGTAATTTAATGTATGTTAGCATAAACTAACTATATAGGTTATAAAAAGACAATTAGGACTTTATATGCTAAATAATACCTTAATTAAAAGTAAAAGTTATTATTTAATCTCTAAGCTTGCCAGCTAAAAGAAAAGTATTAACTTTGGAACACTATGAATTTTAGTACAAAGGAAAAACTTGTTTTTGTTCATTTGTTTCTCCCTCTTGGGATAACTTCAAGTATTTCATGGCTTAGGGTTTCAGTCGGCAGCCACTATATGCTCTAAGGATTAGATGAATCAATATTCTATATATTGATCAATAACTAAGACTCATCATCTCCTTTTGATAAACAAAGGGAAAAATGAATGAAGGTACTCTGTTTTCTTCTAGGTAACATAAAGAGCTAACATTTGTCACCATTATCTTGTATTAAATAAAAATGTTCAGTAATAGATGGCACTGATACTCACTAGGAATAAAAGGATGCACAATAGATAAAAGAGAATGTAAGTATATATGTAAGAGTATGTGAAAAGGAACAAGTATGAGAAAACATGCCCTCTAGTTGCCTACATTCACTGAACTTTATACACTGGTTACGCTACAAAGTCCTAAATATTCAAAAGTCAGAAAAGACAAGTATTTATAAAACTACAGTGAAATTTTCTATAAAGCAGACGCCTTCCAAGATGGAAAAACAGAGACTATATTTATCCTCCTGTGTTAAGTAACTAGAAAATTAAATAAAATATATAAAACAGTGATTTTCAGACAACGGACATCATCTCAGGATGTGTGTCCTGAGACAGAACAGAAAAAAGAACAAATGAAGTAATAAGCCCTACTGCTTGTGGAAGTATGAGGCTAAAACACAGGAGGGGGAAGGCAGAACCCAATCAAAGCCTAATGGTTTCAATGAGTTAAAGGAAAAGAATCCAGAGCTAGGGGAGACACCAAGACAGCTAGAATTTGCAGGGCATATGAAGAGAAGGAAGCTGCAGAGAAAGAGCTTCAAAGATCTGAAGACAATCAGATTGCCCTCAAGGTTTTAGCTGAGTAATTACCTGCGTACACATGTGAAAAAACTATTGAATCTGGAGAAAAAGCCTCTGAAAAGTAGTCAGACCAATCCTCAGAATTCATGTTCCCATCAACTGGAGTAGGACAGTTTTAAGACATGAAGTACTGAATAGAGTTCAGAAGCTAATAAATGCATGAACAATGAAACCGAATAAGCTTTAGACTAAGGATGCTCTGGACCAGCAGTAACAAAGTTAAAACAAGCCTCAAGAGGATGAAGCTACTTCTCTCTCTTTTTTTTTTTAAGATTTATTTATCTGAGATAGAGCGAGAGAGTGAGCACAAGCGGGGGGAGGGGGGGGCAGAAGAAGAGGGAGAAACAGACTCCCCGCTGAGCAGAGAGCCTGATGCAGGACTCGATCCCAGGACCCTGGGATCATGACCTGAGCTGAAGGCAGACGCTTAACTGAGCCACCCAGGTGCCCCGGATGAAGCAACTTCTAAGTGCCATAACTGTAACCCAAAACAAAAGCCAACAATACTTAAAATAATACAACACCCTCCCATCATTAAATAATATAAAATTAAATGTCTGGCATCCAATCAAAAATTACTAGTCATGATAGAAGCAGGAAATACACCCCCAAACAAGGTGAATTATAATAAGCGGAAAGACCAGCAATGATACAGGCGACAGAATTAGTAGACAAGGAGATTAAAACAGATACTGTATATGCATCCCATACATTCAAGAAGATAAAGAAAACTATGAATATGGTAACAGAAATGCAAGGGCATGGAAAAGACGTAAGTTAGCAACACAGAGGAATTTATGGTGACCGAAAAGTTCTGTATCTTGCTTGTGGTGGTGGTTATAGGACTCTACACATTTGCTAAAATACCACCAGAATGATAAAGACATACCAAAAAAAGTAAGAGCTTGCAAAAACTGGTGAAATCTAAGTTTGACTTGTAATCTAGTTATACTGTGTCAATTTCTGGTTTCGATAATGCACTACATAGTTATGTAAGATGACATCATTGGAGGAAGATAGGTGATGGGCATATGGAACTTCTCTGTGCTATTTTTGCATCTTCTTATGAGTTTATAATTACTTGAAAGTTAAAAAGATTTTTTTAAAAGGCTCAAACTGATCTTCTAGAAATAAAAATTCAATATCTGTAATTAAACATGCACTGGATAAGATTAACAGCAGTCTTTTCTAAACTTTAAAGAAAAGTTTAATGAACTGAAAACACAGCTAGCAATAAAAAAAAAAAAAAATCCAAAATTAAACACAGTGAGAATAAAAGGAACTGTGGGACAATGAAATGAGGGACAATAGCAAGTGAGACAGTGAACTATTGGGCAATATTAAGTAGCCTAATTTTTTTTTTAAAGATTTATTTATTTATTTATTTTGACAGAGAGAGAGACAGCGAGAGAGGGAACACAAGCAGGGGGGAATGGAAGAGGGTGAAGCAGGCCTCCCGCCGAGCAGAGAGCCCGATGCGGGGCTCGATCCCAGAACCCTGGGATCATGACCCGAGCCGAAGGCAGACGCTTAACGACTGAGCCACCCAGGCGCCCCAAGTAGCCTAATATTAACGTAACTAGTGCCCCAGAAAGAAAGAGCAGGAAGGATAGAAAACAATGGCCACATTTTTCCTAAATCTGATGAAAACTATACTCATAAAGAACTTCAACAACCTCCAGAGAGAACACCACCACCAAAACCCTCATAATTTTAAAGTCAAGTTGCTGAAAAACAGTTAGAAGTCTTAAAGCAGACAGAAGAGAGAAAGAAAGTACATACACAGAGAAAAACAACACAGAAATGACAGCAGACTTCTCATCAGAAACAACGCAAAGCAGGGGAGAGTGGATCAACATTTTTAAACTACAGAAAGAAAAATATCTATCAACTAAGAATTCTAAATCCAGGGGTGTCTGGGTGGCTCAGTAGGTTAAGCATCTACCTTCAGCCTTCATTTGCCTTAACCATCCTGGGATCCCAGGGTCCTGGGATCGAGCTGCGCATCGGGATCCCTGCTCAGCAGGGAATCTGCTTCTCCCCCTGGCTTGTGCTCTCTCTCAAATAAACAAACTCTTTAAAAAAAAAAAAAAAAAAAGAACTCTAAATCCAGCTAAAATACTTTAAAAAATGAAGACAAATACAGCCACTTTGGAAGAGTTTGGCAGTTTCTTATAAAGTTAAACATAAGACTTACCACACAACCCAGCAACTGTGCCCCTGGATATTTACCAAACTGAACTAAAAACTTAACGTTCATATGAAAACCTGTTCATGAATGTTTGTACCAATGGAGATGTCCTTTCAACAGATGAACAAAATGGTATATCTATACAATAAAATTCCACTCAATAAAAAAGAACAAGCTATTAATTCATGCAATACAAATTTTAAATGTATTTTGCTAAACAAAAAGGCTGTATATTACTTTTTCAATTCATATGACATTCTGGAAAGGCAAAACTACAGGGACAGAAAATATATCAGTGGTTGGCAGCAGATTGGAAAGGGGTGGGAGAAGCGACTGACTACAAAGGCAGACACACGGAGAAACTTCTAAAGAGAAGGAACTATTCCATATAGCACTGACGTGGTAGATAGTTAACGCTATCCAAGTGTTAAAATCCATAGAACTTCACAACATAAAGAATGAACTTGAATGTGTGCAAATTTTAAAAATCAACCAGGAGGTTAGAAATGCAGACCTCAAAAAATATTAATGGTATCATAAATATATGAAGGGGGTATGGGAAATGTGTTAACCTAAGTAACTTTAGAGAATGATGTTTTGACCACTAACTGTAAGAGGGAAAAAGAAAACTCTACATAGTGTATTCTAGTTGGTAAAGTGATTCATCATAGTTAATAATTTTGAAACTGCTATGCATGTACACTGGAGATAAACATGAAGTAAAATAGTGGTTGGTGGGAACCAGATTTCTCACTATCAGAATAAACTATGCAGCACTGGGTTAGAGTCAGAAACATCTCTATTGGTATCAGTCTGTTCTCAATTATAAAACACTTTAAATAAAGTAATTGTTCAGAACATTACAGAATAGATCATCTCGCTGGTATATGTCACTTGAAAATAGATTAAAAATTGATAAAATGCTAGGTGATTAACAAGTATGTCAAAATTATATTTTAAAAGATAAGCTTGATAAAAGGGTTTTTAAAAGATTTTTTAACAATGTAAACAAAACTTATTTTTTTAAAAGGCTCCAAATTTTATTGAATATTTGCAACTAAGTTATTTATCTCTAATCTTTTTAACAGACTGGTCATAGAATTAAATGTCAGGAATGCACAGTACTCTGTGTAACACATGTATCACTAATGTCTACTCATGTGCAAAAATTTCTCAAACTCAAGATACTTTTAGAATAAATTATTGAATACACCAGTATAAATGGAAAAGGATAAATATTTTACACCTCCCTCCTCTGTGCTCTAAACCCTTAAAATAGATTAGTCATGCTATCAGCTTAAAATCTGACAAGAAAATATAAATCAAATCTTAATATGAGAAAAAAAACAAACAAGTAGGCTATTCATTCTAGATGTTTCCCGAAATCAGAGCCTAATAAAAATAAAGCATGTAATATCTAGAATAAATGATAACTGAACTCCAATTTTTCTTTCTGAAAAAAATTTCTCAAAACAAGGAATCAGTGATCATGAGTAAAATCCCTAGAATATACTTGATTGAAGACTGAAAATAGTTATTAGCTTTATTCTCTGTGTTCCATTAAATTTTAGATGTGACATCATCATATAAAAATGTATACCTTGAATGGAGCAAGAAACAGAAAATCTGAATTCTAGGATTAGCTTATCAATTTCTCCTCTCTGGCTGCAGTTTCCTAAGGAGTTCGGGAACTGTATCTAAAACATCTGTAACTTGGCAGTCTTAACCAACTCAACTTTTAAACTACAATGTGAATTTGGTCAGGTTAAGACGGTTGAACCAGTTGGACAGGCTTTATTACTTTTTTTTAAAGGGGACACTATATTCCAAGTTGACAATTAAAACCGACTACCAGATGGGACTAATTTCACTGGAGTTCAATAAAAGCTGAAGAAAGTGCACTTAGCCATTATCTTGAAAATATTAGGGTTTCTCAAATTCCAGAATTACGTAAAGAAACTTCTTGTAAATAGGAAGACTGTAGTTATGTTATGAATTTATTTTCTGAACTAATTTTTGGTTCAATCACATGGATAAATGTTTTTAATATTCTGAGTTCATGATTTGTGGTACATACAAGAAACGTGGACAGATGAAACAGAAATAAGTAAAACTCAAGAATTGCAGTTTCATACCAAACTAAGTCTGGGAAAATTGCCACATTAACTAAAAATAGTTTATCTGAATGTTTTAATAATACAGGTTTCATGGGTTTATAATTATCACGTAAAATGAAAAGTTGCCTATATTTACAAAGAAAAATAAAAGTAAACTGACAGTATTCTCTTGAAATCAATTTACTCTCTGGTTGTCATACTTTCATATTTTGTAATTTAATTTGGTGTGTCTTCTATTTTCTGTAGTGGTAGCCTTCCTGATGCACTACTTCTAAAATTCTGTGGAGGTCTCTCACATATATGCCAAGGAGGATTCTGGCCACGAGAGACACAGAATTTACTATGAGTAGAAAAATCAGTAAATCATCTAAAACACCCAGCATCTCAAAACAGAAATTTTCTACTACCAAGTCTTAAAAGGCCCAAATAAAATGAAATACAATAAAGACAGTCCCATTGAATTTAAATGACAAAAGTTCTTAATTTTTGAACCACAAGCTTGGGAATCAAAAGCTCCTAATTTTAGGCTTAAATGAAATTAAAGTTCAAACTTAAGACAATCAAGGGCCTTCTAATCTTCCTGCTACCTGAAAACTTACATATGTTTACACAAATTGTTTAACCTCTGAGTAATTTCATTTCTTCACAGGAAGATAAGATCTACACAATCTAGCTCATGACTATGATCAAATTTGTAAACCAGATTTATGATACATAAAACTTCATTTAAGTAACTGCTGTTTGAATTAATTGACCAATCAAATGTGTAAATGGCCAAATTATTAGTACTTACTAATTTTCTGCCAGTTTAGAGCTAAAGAAAGGATTAAAATTAATGAATGTTTTAAATCTTTCATTACAATTAGCTAAAAATCCACAAAGGTTTCCAAGGATTGAAGTAGCTATTGCCAAAGCAGTGCCTCTAAAATAAGACCCAAGTCATATCAGCTTCACAATCTACTGTGTTGAATTAACAGAACTCGAGTGTCCATTCCAAAGGAACTTGCTAAAGTTACAATCTATAATTAAAACTCCTTAAAATATATAACAAGTCCCTTGTTACTCTGCCTCGTAGAATGGTTGTAAGGTCATTAAGTATTGATTTCATATCAGCAATTAAAAATACCACATGTGAACCAGAAATCTGAAAAATGCAACTCTACTATATGAAAAATTTGTATAGGTAATACTTATTTTTTCTCATAATAATTTATACAAGCTGTTGATTCTAGTGATAACATGATTATCAAAACTGACTAGTTCATATCCACTGCTTAGACCTCCCAAACTCATAGCAACTGATTAGGCTTACCAAATTATCTCTGAAAAAAATGATAATGAAGTGATAAAGGAAAACCATGCGGCTTCTTATAAAAAGTAATTAAAAAGTTGCTCTTCAGGGGCACTTGGGTGGTGCAGTCGGTTGAACAGCCAGCTCTTGATTTCAGCTCAGGTCATGATCTCAGGGTCCTAGGATACAGCCCCAAGTTGGGCTTGTCACTCAGCTCGGAGTCTGCTTGAGATTCTCTCTCCCTCTGCCCTCTGCCCCTCCGCCCCTGAGCATGCACATGTGCAGTCTCTCTCTCTCTCAAATATTATTTTTTAAAAAGTTGTTCTTGAATAGATCTAACAAATCAATCATATATTTTTAACTCTCAAAACTATTTTTCCAATTTTCATAACAGAGAAGTAAAGCTTAAGTAAAAGAGCAGAAAATAATTATAAATGCCCATTTACAGAATAGTCAGTGAACACTAACTACATGAACACTTCCCAAACCCCTCAAAGTTTAGTTTTTATACAAAAGAGGCAAATTGTACACAGTTTTTTGTTTGACGGGCAAGGGAATGGCCAAGGTACTCTGCAGAGACCTGGTACATGACTATCTAGGGCACTAACAGAGAGGAAGAGAAATGGGCATATTTATAGAGGAAGAAATAGGCTAAAGGATTTATACTGTTTTTAGCACAGGATGCAAATAAAATCACCTAGAGATTTTAAAAAAAAATACTGATGTCTCCCCTTGCCCCTACTTTCATTAATTGGACAAGGATGGAACCTGGTCATTAGGTGCTTTTTAAAGTACTCCAGATGATTCTAATGTACAGCCAAGGTTAAGGCTATTAGGGGTAAGACTGTACAGGAAAGTGAAATTCAAAAGTTTTCATCTCAGTATAAGTACTGACCAAAAACAAACACTATAAATTAAAGGTAGTTTAAGAGCATTGTTCATTTCCTTTGCATGCCAATGTGCCCTTTTCTTGCCTCTTATTCCTACCTCTGAGAAATAATGGTAAGCCTTAAACATTAATTTTTAAAATGTTTTTAAAAGATTTCTTTGGCTGAAATACACTCATTATTAAGTTCAGAAGTGGCTAATACAGGAAAGTATATGCAAACATTACAATAAAACTTGTTAGAAGAAATTCCTAACACAGTATAGGTTTCCCTCCTCACTATCTTAAAGTTTGCATTATGCCACTTCGCTTTTACAAAAGACCTATATCAGTATCTGCTTTTGCTAACTGAAAGAAATCCAAAGAGGATTTTCATTTCTAGGAAAAGGTAATTGTTTCTTTGCTTTATGTTGTTTCGCTTAGGTAAGGTTTCGTAGGAATGCTCTACTTTCAGATAGCAGGGGAAACCGGTACTGAGGCTTTATTTTTATTTGTTTTTTTAGATTTTATCTATTTATTTGAGAGACAGAGAGAGCACAAGTGGGGGGAGGGGCAAAGGAACAAGAGGAACTGCTGAGCAGGAGGCTGGACTCAGGGCTCCATCCCAAGACCCTGAGATCATGACCTGAGCCGAAGTCAGACGCTTAACCAACTGAGCCAACCAGGCACCTCTGTACTTAGGTTTTAAAAATATGTCCACAGGGTGCCTGGGTGGCTCAGTTGGTTAAGCGACTGCCTTCGGCTCAGGTCATGATCCTGGAGTCCCAGGATCGAATCCCACATCGGGCTCCCTGCTCGGTGGGGAGCCTGCTTCTCCCTCTGACCCTCCCCCATCTCGTGCTCTCTCTCTCTGTCTCATTCTCTCTCTCAAGTAAATAAATAAAATCTTTAAAAAATAAAAAATAAAAATATGTCCACAATCTTAACATTCCTTCCTAGAAATGTAGTATTACCTATCATTTGCCAAGTATTAGGCACTGCACACTAAATACCTTATCTGTGTAATTTCCTTCAATCCTCAGAATAATTCAGTAAGGTAAACATTACCATTCCTTTTGTACAGATGAGAAAACAAACAGAGTAAGGTCAAGAACTAGTAGTAAGTTAACTAGAAGTAACAAGGCCAGAATTTGAGTTCATACCCACCTGACTTGAATCCAAGTCTTAACCACTATGCTTTACTACTTCTCATATATATTTTTTCATGAAAAATTATTCTGCATGAAACCATTTCAAGAAATTCTAGCTGTCAAATAATACTTCTCCTCAAAAGTCTCATTCTTCTGCTACAATGAAGAAATCAGCAATGGGGAGGAAAAGTAACAGACATTACTCAGCTGGAAATCCAAAGTTCAGAAAGACCATGATCAGGAAGTACCCATAATACCATTTCAGACACAACTTCAGAAGCTAAGCAGAGAAAAAACAGGCACTAACAGCTAAACTCTTTTGTTTAATTTTAAGGCTGGCAGATTATTCTCATCAACCGAGGTCTTGCTGTCTGTCTCAGCCACAGAAATGAATAAATTCAACGTATCTTTTATCTTTACACAATTCTTCATGAAGAATTCATAAATTCCTTTAGAAATCCACTTTCTACATCTCTATCACCACCACCATAGTTCAAGCCATAATTATTTCTTGCCTAATTGGTCTCCCTCTATTGTTTCCTCTAAGAACCATCTACCAACCAATCTGGTCTAGGTATCAGGACATTTTGCTATCTAGGAGTCAGATGAGACAAAACAAGCAATGGAAATGGAGGCGCAGCAGTGAGGGAGATGAAAACCAAGGAGGGTATGTAAATATGTTCAAAGTCTACTGGGAAAAGTGGTCCAAGGAAGAGCATAACAAATTGTTTCAAACACTGCTGATTAAATGTGTGTGTGTGTGTGTATACACACACACACACACATATATATATACACATATATAAAGATGGAAATTAATCTTTGGATTTAACAGCATGAAAGTCAATGGGTAATCCTCACAAGAATAATTTTGTTGGAATGGTGGAAATAAAAGCACTGAATGGATCGGATTCATAAAAGAATAGAAAGAAAAAAAACTGGAAACAAAATCTAGACATCCTTTTCAAGGAATTTTGCCATAAAAGTGAGGAGGAAATGGAAAATAGCTGAAGGAAAATGTGGAGGCGAGAGAATCCTTTTATATGGTAGGAAAACTTACAGTATAAAGGAAAAAGCTGATGACACAAGATAGAGGGAGTAGTAGAATGAAGAGCAGGTATGGAGGGTATCTGTAAGAGATACAGGCCTTAGATAGGCAAAAGCACATATCATGAGCATCATCAGAGTGAAGATAGTAAATGGGTACAGATTCAGGTATGTGGATAGAGCTTTCACTAAGTACAGCATTTCTCATCTGGTTGCTTCTGTTTTCCATCTTCTTTTTTTTTTTTTTTTTAAGATTTTATTTATTTATTTGACAGAGAGAGGCACAGTGAGAGAGGGAACACAAGCAGGGGGAGTGTGAGAGGGAGAAGCAGGCTCCCCGCCGAGCAGGGAGCCCGATGCGGGGCTCGATCCCAGGACCCTGAGATCATGACCTGAGCCGAAGGCAGACACTTAAAGACTGAGCCACCCAGGTGCCCCCCATTTTCTTAATAAAATGAGAAATTAAGTCATCAACTCAGAGTGAGGATATAAAAAGTATTAGATATTTAAGGAGGGAGAAAAAGTGTGAAGAGTTCTAAGTGTTCTAAGAAAGTAGGAGAGTGAAGAGATCAGAGGAAATACTGCCACATAGAACTGCCAAGGAGCCCACTTACAGTTGATATTCATCATTTTGCTCTTCTCCAGCCACATGCAGCTGCAGGGAGCACAGAATTGGTAGGTGGCAGAAGTTGACTTAACCAAAGCTAGTGAGTACAATGAAGCATGAGAAAGAAAGGAGATTAAGGGGATAGGGCAAAAGAGTAATCATAATGATTGGTAAGAAAAGAAGTGAGGATGTATCTTACCATTTGCCTACATTCTAGCCATACTGGCTTTCTTTGGGACTCTCAAACACACCAATTCAGTTCTCATTTTAGGGCCTTTACTTTTGTTGCTCCTTTTCAATGATCTTCCCGTAAATTTTCACATGCCAGTTTCTTGACACTCACATCTCTGCTTAACTGTATCTTTCATAAGAGAGTCCTTCCCTGAACATTCACTCTCTGAATTTTGTTCTCATGTGTTTACTATGTCCACCCCCTTAGAATATAAGCTCCTTAAACAGAGAAACCCTATTTTGCTTACCATTTAAATACCTAAAATGGTGTCACATAATACATACACTTTATTGAATGAGCCACAAAAATATGCCAAATCCTGGGGCACCTGGGTGGCTCAGTCGTTAAGCGTCTGCCTTCAGCTCGGGTCATGATCCCAGAGTCCTGGGATCGAGCCCCACGTCAGGCTCCCTGCTCCGCGGGAAGCCTGCTTCTCCCTCTCCCACTCCCCCTGCTTGTATTCCCTCTCTCGCTGTCTCTGTCAAATAAATAAATAAAAATTTTAAAAAAAAAATATGCCAAATCCTTTACTAAGTTTAATATCTAATGGTATTAAAAACACCATTTTCCTTAAAAGGACTGCAGTAAAAGCATCTTGTCTGGTAAGAACAAGATCAGTAATCACAGGTTAATTTTAAAGTTGGCTGCCGCAAATATCACCCCAAAAAATACATACTTTGCAAATATAATGCACATTTATTCCCCTTGATATTTTAACGCAGGACTAGGCCTTTTCTTTAAGTTTAGGATTACTAATTAAGTTATCACATGATCTTTTTGTATTAACCACATCTATAATGCATGTCTTAAGATTTCCAGTTTTGGGGCTCCTGGGTGGCTCAGTCGTTAAGTGTCTGCCTTCAGCTCAGGTCATGATCCCAGGGTCCTGGGATCGAGCCCTGCATCGGGCTCCCTGCTCTGTGGGAAGCCTGCTTCTCCCTCTCCCACTCCCCTCTGCTTGTGTTCCCTCTCTCTTCAAATAAATAAAATCTTAAAAAAAAAAAAAATTCCAGTTTTAATCTAGTTTGAAGTTGAACAAGATCTTAGAGATACTTAAGTAACAATCTTTCTGAATTTTTATAAATATTTTCTATTTTTTTGGGTAATTGTCTCACTATATAGCACTACTAGTTGACTGCATTAACAGTCCTTCTCGCTTGTGAATGCTACGGTTGTTCACATGTTCAACCTTTTCCATGTGTGTTGGGTAAAAATACTGATTAGTCTAAGCCAATATGATAATGCTACCCACTTCTCAGTAAATGATTTATGGAAGGGTATTTGAACCAATTCTGGCCACTGAAACATCTGAAGGGAAATCTAATGGTAGGATGTTAAGAAAGGGGGAGAAAACAGTCTTTCCCCCTGAATGTTGTCATATCAGAATACCCCATCTAGAACTACTTACTGAAGTCATCTCGTAACCATGATGAGAGTTAGCTCAAGGAGAGTAAGATATTCTAACTGGAAACAGAAAGAAAGATATTGGCCCTGGTGTTAATCATGTAGCTGCTGCATTAACCAATAAAAAACTAACATTCCTCCAAATATCTGAAAAAATTAATTTTCCTTACTGTTTAGCTGAACCAAAAGCTTCCTAAACCTTTAGGCTTATCTAAACCATTTATCCATTAATAATTTTTAAAGCACTTTTTGTAAAGTCTTTCCAAAGCATCCACCTTGTTTTTTATTAAAACAATTCTTTCTACACTTCTATTTCAGTAGCTTAGGTCATATTTAGACTACAAATTATATTAACACAGCCATAAAAACTGATTCTTAGGCATATAACTAACCTGACAGGAGATAGATACAAGAGTAAGCTAGAGTAGTTCACTAGCTGTTAAGTGCTCAGAATACTATGGACTATAGGAATTTGAAGCAATGGTTTAAAAGAGCATGCAAGTTAAGTGGAAGTTTGTTAAGAACATCAGTCACAAACACATTTCTGTATATAATAGATTCGATATATAACAAATAAATATTGTCTTTGAGGGGAAAATAGCTTAAAAACCCTATAAAAACTTAGGACATATGTTTCCAGGAGAGAAACTAAAATCAGAGAAAACCTAGAGCCAAAGAACTAAGAATATGAGCCTATTTAGTCTCAACTCCAGCCAAGCAGCACAGAAATAAAAGAACACAGAATCTATAAAGAACCTTTACCCCGATATGTATTGTTTTACTGCTAATGAATTGAGAATACTGATAAAATTCTGCAATTCAAAATTTTCAGGCAATAAAGACAAAATATATTATTTGTTTTATTTGCTTAAGAGCCAAGTTCATTTTATCATGTGTCATATTAAGGATAACTATAGCAGTTTGCCATTTATAAGGGATATTTGTATCCCCATTTAAGAAATAACTAGATACATTATTTCAAATAGAAATCTATCACTTTGAAACAATTATTCAGTATTAAAACAAAGATCCTTGATACTAATAATAATCATACTCTTCTAACTTCCTTCCAAAAATAATTACTGAGCTCTACCATATGCTAGGTAGTAAACAAATAGTAATAGTATAAGAGAACTCAATGAAAAACAGCAATAAGAGACACAAAACTAGAGAATTTATTTCTGTAATAAAAACTCCACTTGTAAATATCCTGGGGTCAGAAACCATGTTTCCAAATTATTCTCCATTGAGTTATAATGCAATGAGTAACACAAAGTTACAAATGTCAGTAATAGTCACATCTTAATGATAACATTCCTTCACTAAGAAATGTACTTAATATATATTAAACATAATTTAAAGTTTACCTAACATAATAAACAATAACTTAAATGTCTTGGTGGCCTGATAGGAGCAGAAGTTCTTAAGCTGGGGGCGACTGGGTGGCTCAGTCGTTAAGCGTCTGCCTTTGGCTCAGGTCATGATCTCAGGGTCCTGGGATCGAGCCCCGCATCAGGCTCCCTGCTCCGCGGGAAGCCTGCTTCTCCCTCTCTCCCCCTCCCCCTGCTTGTGTTCCCTCTCTCGCTGTGTCTCTCTCTGTCAAATAAATAAATAAAATCTTTAAAAAAAAAAAGAAGTTCTTAAGCTGGATTCTACAAATCCTCAGTCTGTTGATGAAATGCAGAGGGTGCGTGAACTTGAATAAGAAAGAAATTACATCTTTATTGTACTAACCTCTGATTAGAATTTAGTATTTCCTTAATTAAAAATGTAAGCAACAAACTATAGCAGTATTAGTTATACCTGTGACTTTTTTAGACTTTGTTACCATTAGAAACCAGATATTTTCCTATCATTTTAAGTTGCTTCAAATCTCAAATATTCATTTATGCATTACTAGATTAAAAACTGTACACCACTAGACTTTGATATATGCATTACTGAATCTATTTGATATTAAAAACATTCTAATGCATAATTAGATTCCTCATAGGCATATACATTTAATTTTGCATGATTAAGATACTACTTCAGGAAGGGGTCCACATGCATCACCAGAGAGCAAACCCGTTCAAGGCCCAAAAAGGGGTAAGAATGCCTAGATTAGAATATCAGAACACAGATTAGATTGTTTGCAGAGGGTAATGCCAAAGAACTTAAGGACTGAAAAAAGCCTCAGGATCATATTTAATTAAAATTCAGAGAAGAGAAATTGTGGGACTTAAGTGCCTTCTTCAAGGTCACACACCCAGCTATTTAGTAACAGGGCCAGAAAAACCAGAATCTAGGTTTTCTGATTCACAAACTAAGACTAAACAAACTTTGATGTGATTGGGATATAAAAGAGCAAGACAGGGCAAAGACAACTCTGCAAATACATGCCAAAAATTTATTAGAAAAGAAATGAATTACACAGGAAGAAGAGCTAGTTTGAAAAAGAAAATGATTGGTTGAGGTGTTAAAGTGTTTTAAAATATATTCTAGGGGCTTCTGGCCAGCTCAGTCAGAACAGCATGCAACTCTTGATCTTGGGGTTCTAAGTTTGAGCCCCACGTTGGGTGTAGAAATGACTTAAAAATAAAATCTTAAATAAAAATAAAAACAAATTCCACAGCATGACATGCCAACACAAATGTTGAAAAAAAACAGAAAACAAATAGGTGAGACCCCTTTTGCATACTGAAGGCAAAGAAATGTTCTGAACATCTGAATATTCTAAACATTATTAACATATACTGTCTCTCCCACTTTTCCTGAAACAGGAACTTCTCAGTCTGTTTTCCCACTTTACAGAGAAATGGGTAGAGTGAAAATTTTACTCCCTTCCTGATCTATCAGAATTACAACAGCATACGCACAATAGTAAATATCAAATAACAGCTGGAATCAATGTCAGAGAAAAGAAAGCAGAAACTGGCAAACGAGGGAGTCTCTGAGCCGCCTAAAGAAGGTAGTTGCTACTGCTCATCTCTAGCTAAATGCTACAAGAAATATCAACCCAGAATTCTAGATGGAACAAAAGTAGCCTTCAAAAATGAAAATGAAATAATACATTTTCAGCTGAAAGAAAACTAAGATAATTCATCATAAGCAGACCTGCTCTGAAGAAAGGAATTTTATTTAGACAGAGAAACAATGCCAGAATTTCATGAACAACAAAAATGGCAAATATGTGGATATGTATAATAGATGAGGAGTTGGCAAACTCTTTCTGTAAAGGGCCAGCCAGAGAATAAATATTTTAGGCATTGCAGGCCAAACGGTCTCTGTTGTAACTAATCAATTCCGAATTGTAGAGCAAGAAAAACCATAGACAATACATAAACTAATAGGTGTGGCTGAATTCCAATAAAATTCACACAAGCAGGTGGCAAGTTGGATTTGGCCTGCAGTAACATTTGCCAATCCCTGCAACAGACTATGCTTTTCTTCTTAAATTCTTTAAACTATGCGAAATAATCTAAAGCAAAATTTACATCACTGTCTAAAGAGGTATTTGAACCGTGTGGATGTGATCCAACAGCTACAACACAGAGGAGGGTGAAGAAAGGAAACTACATGGTGACAAGATTTCTAAATTCTATTTCAAATAGTAAAATATAAATTTTAAGTGCAGGTTAATATATAGCTGATTAACATATATTCAACACCTAACCCCTGGTACCTCTGAATATAACCTTATTTGACATAAAGCCTTTGTAGATGCAATCAAATTTAAAAGAGGTCACACTAGATTTGGGTGGGCCCAAATCTGATGACTGGTATTTCTGCAAAAGGGAGGGAGACATAGAGACATACAGAGCAAAAACCCCTCAGTGAAGATGAGGCAGAAACTGGAGTGATACATTTATAAGCTAAAGAATACCAATGATTGGTGACAACCACCAGAAGCTAGAAGAGGCAACGAAGGATTCTTTCCTAAAGCCTTCAAAAGGAACATGACCCTGCTCATGCCTCCATTTCAAACTTCTAGCCTCCAAAATGAAGACACAATATGAATTCTATCTACTGGAAAAAAACTGAATTCACAGTTAAACCTCCAGGCCCAAATAGTTTCACCAGTGACTTCTACCAAACATTTAAAGAATACCAATTCAAGACAACATTTTCCAGAAAAGAGAACAGGATGGATTACTTCCAAAGTCATTCTTATGAGACCAGCATTATATATTGATCCCAAAAGCAAAGAGAATTCAGGAAAAGAAAAACCTTAAAAACGAATATTCCTCCTGAACATAGATGCAAAAATTTCCTACACAAAAATTAGCAAATTAAATTCAACAAAATATCCAAATATTAATAAAGAATGAACAAATAAAGCTTATTCTGGGAATATACTTGCTCTCCTTTCTTCTCTCAGTTTCTTTAAATAATATGAAATCATATGAAGAAATAATATATTGTTGGGTTTATAAAATATATGCCTGTAATATGTATAACAACAGCACAAAAAAAGAAGAAAAAATAAAGCTACATAGAAATAATATTTCTACATTTCACTGGAATTAAATTAGTGTTAAGTCTGAAATAGACCCTGATACGGTAAGATGCATATGGTAAACTCTAGTGCAACAACTAAGAAAATACAAAAGAACGTAGTGAAAATATCATTAAAGGAATTAAAAGGTACACTGGGACGGAGGGGGGATACTTGATGCAAAAGAACGCAGTAAGGAGAAATTTAAAAAGCATGAACACATACAAGAAAACAAAGCAAAATGGCAGACACAGGTTACACTACATCAATAATAAATAATATTAAATGTAAGTAAACAATCCAACAAAGGCAGTGTCAGACTAAAACATCAGAACAAAAAAATTACATGCTGTCTACAGAAGACACACTTTACATTTAAAAATGCAAATAAATGGAGGGTCACCTGGGTGACTCAGTCGGTTAAGCATCTGACTCTTGGTTTCAGCTCAAGTCATGATCTCCCCATTGAGAGATCAAGCCCCATGTTCGGACTCCCCACTCAGCAGGGAGTCAGCTTCCCCTCTGCTCCTCCCCCCCTGCTCACCTGCGTGTGTGTGCACTCTCTCTCTCAAATAAATAATTCTTCAAAAAAAATAAAAAATAAAAATGCAAATAAATTGAAAGTAAAAGGGTGGGAAAGATATATCATGAAATGCTTCTACAGCCAATATCAAAGAAATGGCTGCCTATGTTCTTCTAGGACTTTTGTGGTTTCAGATCTCATATTAAGGCCTTTAATACTTTGAGTTTATTTTTGTATATGGTGTAAGAAAGTGTTCAGTTTCTTTCTTTTGCAGACAGCTGTCCAGTTTCCCTAACACATGTGCTGAAGAAACTTGTCTTTTCCCCATTGCATATTCTTGCCTCCCATGTTGTAGATCAATTGAAAATATACGTCTGGGTTTATTTCTGGGCTATTCTGTTCCATTGATCTATGTGTCTATTTTGTGCCAGTATCATACTGTTTTGATTACTACACGTTTGTAGTATGTCTTGAAATCTGGGATTATGATACCTTCAGCTTTGTTGTTCTTTCTCAAGACTGCTTTAGCTATGTGCATCTTTTTTGGTTCCATACAAAAGAATTATTTGTTCTAGTTCTGTGAAAAATGTTAGCATTTTTAGAGATTGCATTAAATCTATAGATTGCTTTGAGTTGTACAAACATTTTAACAATATCAATTCATCCGATCCATGAGCATGAAATATCTTTCCATTTGTTTGTGTCATCTTCAATTTCTTTCACCAATGTTTTTATAGTTTTCAGAATATAAGTCATTTACATCTTTAAGTTTATTCACAGATATTTCATTATTTTTGATGCAACTGTAAATAGGATTGCTTTCATAATTTTTCTTTTTGCTACTTCATTCCCAGTATTAGAATTTCAACAGATTTCTGTGTATTAATTTTGTGTCCTGCAACTTTACTGAAATCATTTATCAGTTCTAGCAGTTTTCTGGTGGAGTTTTTAAGGTTTTCCATTTACAATATCATGTCATCTGCAGATAGTTATAGTTTTACTTCTTTCTTACCAATTTAGATGCCTTTTTCTTGTCTGACTGCTGTGGCTAGGACTTTCAGTACTATGTTGAATAAAAGTGGTGAGAGTGAACATCCTCATCTCTATTTCACTTATTTTTGCTCTGATCTTCACAATTTCTTTCCTTCTACTGGCTTTGGGCTTTGTTCTTTTTACAGCTCCCTTAAGTGTAAGATTAGGTTGTTTGAGATTTTTCTAGTTTCTTCAGGTAGGCCTCTATTACTATAATCTTCCCTTAGTATAGCTTTTGCTGCATCCCAAAGAGTTTGGGCCACTTTGTTTTCATTTTCATTTGTCTCCATTTATTTTTTGACCTCCTTTTTGATTTTTTGGTTGACTCTTTCATTCTTGAGTAACATGTTACTTAGCTTCCATGTATTTGCATTCTTTCCAGATTTTTTTGTGTGACTGATTTCTAGTTCCATACCACTGTGGCTGGAAAAGATGCATGTTATGATTTCAATCTTATTTAACTCATTGAGACGTGTTTTGTGGCCTAACATGATCTATTCTGGAGAATGTTTCCTGTGTACTTGAATGTTTTGGATGGAATGCACTGAATGTATCTGTTAGGTCCATCTGGTCTAAGGTGTCACTCAAAGCCACCGTTTTCTTGTTGACTTTCTCTCTGAAATATCTATTCACTGATGTAACTAAAGTGTTAAAAGTCCCCTACTATTATTGTATTACTATCGATTTCTTCCTTTATGTCTCTTAATACTTGCTTTATGTATTTAGGTGCTCCCATGTTGGGTGCACAAATATTTATAACTGTTATATCCTCCTATTCAACCATCCTTTTATCATTATGTAGTGGCCTTTTTTGTCTCTTGTTACCACCTTTGCTTTATAGTCTATTTTGTCTGATTTAAGTATTGCCACCCCAGCTTTCCTTTCACTTCCATTTGCAGAGTAAGTGATTTTCCATCACTTTACTTTCAATCTGCACGTGCCTTTAGGTCTGAACTGAGCCTCCTGTAGGCAGCATATGGATGGGTCTTGCTTTTTTAACCACTCAGTCATCCAATGTCTTTTGATTGGAACATTTAGTCCTTTTATATTTACAATAATTATTGATAGATACGTACTTACTGCAATGTTGTTACTTGTTTTACAATTGTTTTGTAGCTCTTCTCTGTTCCTTTCTTCTTCTCTTGTTCTCTTTCCTTGTGATTAAAAACATTTTTCTAGATATCTCTCCTCAGGCAAGGAAAATAAAAGCTGAATTATACTATTGGGACTATACCAAAATAAAAAGCTTTCACACAGCAAAGGAAATCAACAAAGCAAAAAGGCAACCCACCAAATGGGAGAAGATATTTGCAAATAATATATCTGGTAAGGGGGTTAATATCCAAAATACGTAAGGAACTTACACAACACCAAAAAACCACAAATAATCTGATTAAAAAATGGAGAGAGAACCTCAATAATCAGTTTTTCCAAAGACATACAGTTGGCTAACAGATACATGAAAAGAAGCTCAACATCACCACTCAGAGAATGCAAATCAAAGTAACAATGAGATATCACCTCGCACTTCTCATAATGGTTAAAAGCAAAAACAAAGTAACAACTGTTGGAGAAGATGTGAAAAAGAAATCTCGAGCTCTGTTGGTGGAAATGCAAGTGCAGCCACTGTGGAAAACAATATGAACATTCCTCTGAGTATTAAAAAACTGAATTACCATATGATCCAGTAATTTCACTACTGAGTATTTACCCAAAGAAAACAAAAACACTAATTCAAAAGGATATACGCACCCCTATGTTTATTGCACCATTATTTATAATAGTCAAGACAGGGAAGCAACCCAAGTGTCCACTGACAGATGAGTACATAAAGATGTAGTATATATACACAACGAAATATAACTCATCTATAAAAAAGAGCATCTTGCGATACAACAACATGGATGGATCTAGAGGGTGTAATGCTAAGTGAAAGAAGTTAGAGAAAGACAAACACCATATGATTTCACTTGTGGAATTTAAGAAACAAAACAAATGAACAAAGAAAAAAGACAAACAAAAAACAGACTCTTAAATACAGAGAACAAACCAGTGGAGGAACGGGTGAAATAGATAAAAGGGATTAAGAGTACATTTAACTTGGGGCGCCTGGGTGGCTCAGTCGTTAAGCGTCTGCCTTCAGCTCAGGTCATGATCCCAGGGTCCTGGGATCGAGTCCCACATCGGGCTCCCTGCTCCGTGGGAAGCCTGCTTCTCCCTCTCCCACTCCCCCTGCTTGTGTTCCTGCTCTCGCTCTCTGTCAAATAAATAAATAAAATCTTTAAAAAAATAAAAAAAATTAAAAAAAAGAGTACATTTAACTTGATGAGCACTGAATAATGTGTAAGAAAAATGAAAGTTATGTATTTGTGTCTTCAAAAATTTTTAAACTCCTTTTCTATCATTATAGGCCAAGAAAATTTGCAGGGCTTTAAGGGATTTTAAAAAGACTTCTAGTTCATTCTCTTACCACATCTGAGTCTGCAAGAAATGATTCCACAAAAATGACTCTTCATTAAGCTATCATGGAAAAAAATTTTCTAGAGTTCCCCGATTAACCAATCTAGGACAACATCGTCACCATCAACAAATTCTTACTTTTATGTATCTGAAAGACAGAGACCCTTTCTTAGTTCAGTGAAAGGAAATATTAATACATTTTACATCTCTAAAGTTACTTTAACTGTATTCATCAGCTATTGCCCAAAACTCAGAGACATAACAAAAGTATTAGTTTCTTGCTTTGGCCATTTGTGGGTTGTGAGACTAACCTCAGATAGGCTGGCATCAAGGTGCTGGGCTGAACTAGGGCTACTCCATTTTCTCTCATTCTTTTCAAATCAGTGGTTTCCTGATGGTCTGGTGGGGGAAAGCAAGAGCACAAAGAACAAGCCCACCTCCACTAATGCATTGAAAGTCTATGCTCACTCTGTGGGTGAACTGTTTTTGTTTTTTGTTTTTAGTTTAAATAAAAGACTTTTTTTTTTGAGAGAGAGAGAGAGAGAGAAAGAACGCATACACGCACAGGGTTGCGGCAAGGGCAGAGGGAGAGAAAGAAACTCAAGCAGACTCCCCGCTGTGTATGGAGCCTGATACAGGGCTCGATCTCACAAACCTGAGATCATGACCTGAACCAAAATCAAGAGCTGGACGCTTAACAAGCTGAGCCACCCAGCATCCTAAGACTTATTTTAAATGAAAAAATAAAATAAAGCCTATGCTCGCTTGCAATCCACTAACATTCCTTTGGCCAAAGCAAATCACATGTCCAAACCCAACATCAATGGAGCCAAAAAGTAAACTCCACCTCTTCATGGTAGGAACCACAATCACAAGGCAAAAGGTGTGGAATGGAAGATAAGTGGAAAAATAATGTGATCTATCAACCTATTCTTTTCTTTTTTTAAACTAAAGCAGCAGTCCGTAACCCTCTTAGGAAACTTAGAAGATCCTACAGAATCTGATAAACCTTCTGAACTTGAATGTTGGCTTTCCCACTAACTAGCTGCAAAAATTCTGGGAGATGATATTCATCTTTTTCAGGCCCCAGTTCCTGAATCTGTAGAAGGGGAGAGTAAATAACTTTTTATGACTGTTGGGATAACTAAATGAAAGAGTACACATATAAAGCTTTGCATAATGTGCTTTCAATATTGGGTCATTCAATAGACATTTAAAAGAATCTATTATGAAACAGCAATCACATGAATTCTGGAGTAGCTCAACTAATATCATATAAAATAGACTTAAAAATATTTTTAGAGATAGAGAGAAAATTTTCCTATCATAAATGGGTCAGTCATCAAGAAAATATAATTATAAACATAAGAGCCTAACGGAAACCCAGAACAGATGAAGCAAAAACTGAAAGAACAAAAGAGAAGTAGTCAATTCAACAACAGTAGATAGGAGACTTTAATACCCCACTTTCAATAACAGATGAAGCAAGATCAACAAGCCAATAAGAGACCTGAATACTAATATAAAAACTAATCTAACAAATACATCTAAAACACCTAGCAACAGCAAAATACGTGTTCCTCTCAAGTACTAATGGAACATTCTCCAGGATAACCATATGCCAAATAGAAAACAAATCTCAACAGATTTAAAAAGACTGAAATTATGCATATAAAATATGTTCTCCAACCAAAATGTAATGACATTAGAAGTAACAAAATGAATCTGGGGAAATTTACAAATGTGGAAATTAAGCAATACTTCTAAATAAACAGTGGGTATAGAATCACAAGGGAAAACTAGAAAATATTTTGGGAAGAATGAAAACAAAAATAAGAGATACCAAAATTTATGGAGTGCAGTGAAAGCAATAAAGGAAAATTTATAGTTGTGATGTAAAACATCTACACTTAAAAAGATGTTAAATCAATAACCTACTTTAACAAACTTTTTTAAAAAAATTTTGTTTATTTATTTGAGAGAGACAGAGAGAGAAAGAGAGAGAGAGAGAGCATAAGCAGGGAGACAAGGGAGAAGCAGGCTCCCCACTGAGCAGGGATCCCAATGCGGGGCTCAATCCCAGGACTCTGAGATCATGACCTAAGCCGAAGCTTAACCAACTGAGCGACCCAGGCACCCCAACTTTAACAAATTTTTAGAAAATAAACTAAACCAAAAGCAAACAAAAGAAAGAAAATAATACAGATGGGTTCAGAAATAAGTGAAATACAGAAAAGACAAAAGAGAAAAAAAAAATTGAAAAGAACCAAAGTTGATTTTCTAAAAAGATAAACAAAATTGACAAACTTTGAGCTAAACTGACCAAGAAAATGACTCAAAATACTAAAATCAGGAATGAAAAAGGCACAATACAAACCTTACAGATAGAGGAAGGAAAGTAAAGGAATAATACGAACTGTGTGCTAACAAATAACTAGATGAAATGGCCATATTCCTAGAAAGTCACAAACAACCAAAACTGTCTCAAAAAACAAACAATCCAAACAGACCTATAACAACTGAAGAGACTGAATTGGTAATTGTAAAACTTCCCACAGAAAAAGAAAATAATAATAATAAAATAAAATAAATAAAACTTCCCATAGAGAAAACCCCAGGCGCAGGTGGCTTCATTGGTAATTTCTATACCAAACATTTAAAGAAAAACTAATAATGCTTCACAAAATCTTCCAAAGCATAAAATGAAAACACCTGGAAGACTTCCCAATTCATCCTATAAGGCTATTATTTATCCTGGTAACACCAAAGACATCACAAGAAATGAAAACTACACATTAATATCTCTTATGAAAAAGACACACAAAAAAACACACTAACAGAATACTAGGAAATCAAAACCAGCGATACATAAAAGGAATTATACACCATGACCAAGTAGGATTTATCCTAGGAATTCAAGACTTGTCAACATCCAAACATCAAACGATGCAATACACTGTATTATTAGAAGACAAAAATCACATGATCATCTCAATAGATGCAGAAAAATTATTTGAAAAAAATCCAACAGCCTTTCATGATAGTAACAGCAACAAACTAAAAATAGAAAGGAACTTCCGCAAACTGATAAAGGGTATCTAGGAAAAAACTACAATAAGGCTGTCTACTCTTGCTACTTCTAGTCAACATTGTACTTACTGAAAGTTCTAGCCGGAATAACTGGGCAAGACAGTGAAATAAAAAGCACCCAGGTCAAAAAGGAAGAAGTAGAACTACCACTATTTGCAGATGTTATGATCTTGTACATAAAAAATGCTTTAAAAAGTTACTTAAAAAAAAAAATTATACTTTATGCCAGTTTAATAATAGTTTAAATTCTAATAACAGATTTTATAATAGTTTAATAAAAGAGTTCAGCAAAGTTGCAGGGTACAAATGTGCAAAAAACAACTGCATTTCTATATATAACAACAGACAAAAAAATGAAATTAAGAAAACAACTCGGGGCATCTGGCTAGTTCAGTTAGTGGAGCATGCTGCTACTCTTGATCTCGGGGTCGTGAGTTCAAGCCCCATGCTGGGCCTGGAGCTTACTTAAAAAAAAAAAGGAAAGAAGAGAGAAAGGAAACAATTCCACTTATGAAGCATCAAAGAGAATAAAATACTTAGCTACAAATTTAACCAAAAAACTACGAAATTAATATTTTGAAAACTATAAAACACCGCTAAAATTAAAAGTGAACTGTATAAATGGGAAGACACTCGGTGTTCACAGAACTAAAGGCAGGCAGTACTCCCCAAACTGATCTACTGATTCAACAAAAATCCCTATCAAAGTTCCACCTGCCTTCTCTGAATAGACAAACTAATCCTAAAATTCACATGGAAATGTAAGGGACTCAGACTAATAAAAATAATCTTGATAAAGAACAGCAAAGTTGGAGGATTCACACTTACTGGTTTGAAAATTTCACACTGTAATCAAGACATATCGGCCTAACAATAAATATACAGATCAACAAAAGAGAATCGAGGGTCTAGGAAAAAAAAAAAACCTTAAAAAACAAAGGAGTGTAAAAAAAAAAAAAAAAAGGAGTGTATCTTCACAACCTTAGGTTAGGCAGTGCCTTCTTCCACACGACAGCAAAAGCATAAGCAACGACAAAATAATCAACTGAATTTCATCAAAATTAAAAATATTTGAGAATTGCATATCCAGGGACCTCTGGGTGGCTCAGTCAGTTAAGCGTCTACCTTCAGCTCAGGTCATGATCCCAGGGGTCCTGGGATCAAGCCCCACATTGGGCTCCCTGCTCAGCGGGGAGCCTGCTTCTCCTTTTCCCACTGCCCTTTCCCCGTCCTAGCTCGTGCTCTCTTGCTCTCTCTCAAATAAATAAATAAAATTAAAGAAAAAAAACTGCATATCCAATTAGGAATTTGTACCTGGAATATACAAAGAAATCTTACAACTCAATAATAACAAGACAAACTAAAAATAGATACAGGACCTGGATCTGACTAGATATTTCTCCAAAGAAGATATATAAGTGACTAAATATGTACACTCAAAAAAGTTAATGTCATTAATCATCAGGATAATATAAATGAAAACCACAAATAGAACATAAACAGTAGAATGGCTATAATAAAGAAGATAGTAACACGAGTTGACCAGGATCTGGAGAAATTAAAATTCTCATATTCTATGCTTGTGGAGATGTAAAATGGTAGGGCTGCTCTGTACAACAGTGGGCAATTCAAGAGGTTAAATATTATTACTATATGACCAAACAATTCCACTACGTATGTAACCAAGGAAAATGTAAACATATGGCCACAGAAACACTTGTACAGAAATGTTCTCAGCAACATATTCAAAATAGCCAAAGAGTAGAAACAACCCAAATGTCCACCAACTGATAAATGCGTAAGTAAAATGTGGTATATCCGCACAGTGGAATATTCTTCAGCAATAAAAGGAATAAAATACAGATAAATGCTTCCACTTGTACAATCTTTGAAAACATTATGCCAAGTGAAAGATGCCAGTCATGAAAGAGCAAGTACTCCATTTACATAAAATGTGCAGGACAGGCAAATGTATATATAGAGAGAAAGTATATTTATGGTTGCTTAAGGGTGGGTGAGGATGGGGGTTGGAAGGAAATGGAGAGGGCCTGCTAAAGGGTTTAAGATTTCTTTCTGGGGTGATAAAAATGTTCTAAAATAGACTATGGTAATGGTTGTGAGACTTTGTGAATACACTAAGAACCACTGAATTTCACATCTTAAGCAGGTGAGTTAATGCATGGTACGTGAATGATAACTCAATAAAACTGCTCTAATAAGGAGTGTCAATCAATACAATCTACCATATTAATAGGCGAAAAAACCAAGTGATATCAACTGACTGAAAAATTATTTGGCAAAATTCAACATTCATTCATCATGAAAACTTTCTGTGAACCAGGAATAGAACAGAATTTCCTTAATTTGACAAACTTACATCTATCATTATACTTAATGGTAAAAGACTGAATTCTTTCATATTTTAAGACTGAAAATCAGAGAAGGATGACCCAGGCAGTGCAATAATGCAAGAAAACAGAAACAAAAGGCATAGATTGTAAAGACATATAAATCTTCCCTATTTGAAGATGATATGGATTGTCTGAGTAAGATATGCAGAACAATCTACAAAAAAAGTTCCCACTATGTGAGCTTTGCAAGGTCACAAACAAGTTCAACATGTGAAAAAACATCCTATTTCTATATGCTAGTAACAGCTAGTATAGCTCCAAATAATTCCTCCAAAATGTGATATTTAAATATAAATGAGATACATATTTATAAATCTAACAAAATATGTGCAGAATCTGTATACTAAAAACAAAATCACTGACAAGTAAAATCAAAGAACTAAATAAATGGGGAGATATATATACCAGGTCTATTGAGTGGAAAACCCAATATAATTAAGATGTCAACTTTCCCCAAACTTATTAATACAATGCCAATCAAAATCCCAATAGGATTTTTTTTTTTATAATGAGAAACATTCCCACTAGTCATTAGGGAAATCCAAATTAAAATCACAATGATATCAAACTCGTTATAATGGCTATATTTACAAAAACACAGTAGCAAGTGTTGGAGAGAAGTGGAAAAACCAGATCCCTCATACCTTGCAGGTGGGAGGGATCTACACCCCAACGTGGGACTCAAACTTACAACCCCAAGATCAAAAGTCACAAACTCTTCCAACTGAGCTAGCCAGGCACCCGTCCTTATTCTAAATTTGCTATATATACCAAACACAAGCACAAAGCCTACTACTGTTCCCGCATTTTAATTTTTTCTTTCCAAAGGTCAAATTTAATTTGATACAAGCATTATCAGAAGTCACTTAAACCACAGCAATGTTCACGGTCCAAATACAAACTTTAATAACCTTTTATAGTTACTTAGGTGAGTTAAAAACTATCTTCTGGGGGCGCCTGGGTGGCTCAGTTGGTTGGGCGACTGCCTTCGGCTCAGGTCATGATCCTGGAGTCCCTGGATCGAGTCCCGCATCGGGCTCCCTGCTCGGCGGGGAGTCTGCTTCTCCCTCTGACCCTCCTCCCTCTCATTCTCTCTGTCTCAAATAAATAAATAAAATCTTAAAAAAAAAACAAAAAAACTATCTTCTGGTCACAAGCACACATTACTGATTTAATCTGCTATAAAACACATTAATTCAATTCTGCTCCAAAGCCAAATAAAAATATTAATGCATTCAGCAAATATATAAACATTCATGTAGTACTTAAATACCAGGCAATAGCCTGAATGGGGGATTAAAAAGAAAAAAGCATTAATTTCAAAAGCCCACAAACAGTGAGGTATGTCCTAGATACCTACTAGGCATTAAATTAAAATTTGCTGAATGAATAAATGGCATGTAGAAAACAACTACTACAAAACCTGACTCAAATACATATTAATTTCCTGGTTGCTTTCTCCCCATTAGCATTTTACTCTTTGAAATAATTATCTGCCAATAATGAAGAGTCAGAATTACTGCTATTTTTTTATCTTTATATTTCACTAAGTCTTTCAACCTGTGAAAAAAGTTTATGAATTACCTTTAATTATAATTTTAATTAGCAAAAACCTACAATTTTGTGACCTAAAAGTCAACTAATCAAGACCTAAAAGTAATCGATTTCACTAGATGAAACTTTTAATAAACATAAATATGTTTCTTCAAACCATTAATGAATACTAATAAAAAGTATAAAACCACAACTTTATGGGTAGGCACAATTTTGTTAGTAGATAAAAAGCAGACACTAAACACCTCTGTCCAAAAATCACCATTAAATTACATTACTATTTTTACAAAGTGTATTTTATAAATACACGTGCTTTACATATGACATTTACATGCAATTTCTTTTAACACTTAAACAACTATAGTTACCTTCATCTTAGAAAGAGGAAACTAAGCTTCAGAAAAGTTAAGTAACTTGCCTGTAACATATAGAGTGGCGAAACAAGGATTCATGCCAAGGTCATTTAGCTCTAAAGCTTGAATATCTTTCACTATTAAATCATCCCATTACATAATGTAACACAAATTTAAGTCTAGTGACACGCGTACACAATCTAGAAGAGGTTTTAGCATTCTTTTTTTTTATTTTTTTTATTTATTTATTTTTTTAAAGATTTTATTTATTTGACAGAGAGAGAGAGCGAGAGAGGGAACACAAGCAGGGGGAGTGGGAGAGGGAGAAGCAGGCCTCCCGCGGAGCAGGGAGCCCGATGTGGGACTCGATCCCAGGACCCTGGGATCATGACCTGAGCCGAAGGCAGACGCTTAACGACTGAGCCACCCAGGCGCCCGAGGTTTTAGCATTCTTATGATAGAAAAAGAAATGCAGCAGAACTGTGGAGGGAGGGATATTACTGTGCTAAATATGCATTCATTCAACACGTTTTAGGCACCTGTTAGAATAGCGCAACAAAATACTAACCAAAAGAAATGAATGACTGATACATAAAACAACACTAACGAATTAAAAATGTCACGTTGAGCAAAAGATGTCAGACACAAAATAATGCATACTGTATAATTCCACTTGTTCAAACCTCTAAAAAAAAAACCTCTAATCTATAGTGACAGAAAGCAGATTGGTGGTTGCCTGTGGCCACAAATGAGGACTGCCTGAACGGTAAGCTTTGGATGTGATGAGAACGTTTTTATTTGGGTTGTGGTGATGGTTATGGGTGTATAAATTTGCCAAAACTCATTGTAAGGGACACTTAAATGGTGCCTTGTATTATATGTATGTTTCCTTTACAAAGTTGACTTAAAAATAAGAATGGTAATAAAGCACTTAAGAAAAAAGGTACTCGTTCCTATAGATACCAAACTGAACGTGGGTCCTGCCCTGAGAAAGAATAATAGAAGATATATGTATTTTTTTAAAACGTCCTAGAATACTTAAGTAACATATTAAATTCCTTTTAAGGGGCGCCTGGGTGGCTCAGTCGTTAAGGGTCTGCCTTCGGCTCAGGTCATGATCCCAGGGTCCTGGGATCGAGCCCCCACATCAGGCTCCCTGCTCAGCGGGAAGCCTGCTTCTCCCTCTCCCACTCGCCTTGCTTGTGTTACCTCTCTCGCTGTCTCTCTCTGTCAAATAAATAAAATCTTTAAAAAAATAATAAAAAAATAAATTACTTAAAAAAAACTTAGTATAATAAATATTTGACAGAAAGTAGTAGTAGTAATAGCAGCATTGGCTTGTTTTCTTAATTGCCCTGTCCTCTCACAAGACTTAATTCAGCCATCTAAAGTTTCCTTACTAAGTTGTAGTCTTTCTGCAAGGAAAATTAAAATCATACATGAACTTTCAAATGTTATACGTATATTTTTAATCTGATTGCGTAACATCTTGCTTCCCAACCTAAGAGCTAGTTCTATAGATGTAAGGATTTTTCTTAAGTAAACAAAACAGCCTCTCTTATAATTCAGAGCCATGGATAAATTTGGAACTTCTGGCATTGTAAACAAAACAGTGCAGATTTTCAAACTGGGCTCCAACAGTGGGCCATGAAATCAATACAGTGTATTAAAACTCGCATGTTTAAAAACATGTTTTATAAGAGAAGGTGTCTGAATATATTTTGCACTAAGGGAACTGTTTTCTGAGCCTTTGTGTCCCCCAGTCACACACACATGCATGGACACTCACCCTGAATCCACAGTATAAATCCTGGTTTGGGGGGGTGGGGAGTGAAAGCCTCTGGAAGTATGCTAGGGCAAGAATGACAGTTTAATGAAACAGCCATAAACTTTGAAGTCAAAGACCTAAGTTCATATCTTGGTTCTGCCACTCATTAGCTATTATGACTTTGAAGAACTACAAGCTACCCTACAGAACATTTATTTATTAATTGTAAAATGGAAACAATTCAACCAAATGCATAACAATTGTGCAGAGTACATATGAGATCATTTTACTCGGAGTTAAAGCCAAAGTCCTTTTGATGGCTTACAAAATCTTTCCTGACATGCCTCTGGTCCTCTACCTTCTCTGCACCTACCTACCATTCTCCGCCTTTCCCACCACGCTCCAGTCACATAGACTTCCTTGCAATTTTTCAATTGTAAAACATCAAATCATAAGACATCCTTTCTCAGGGCATTTGCACTTGGTTGTTGTCCCTTCCTGGAACCTCTTTCTCCTGGCTATGCAGAGGACTGCTCCCTCACCACAGGCTCACTCAATCACCTTCTAGGAGAAGACTTACATGACCAGCCAATTAAAATCTGCATCCCATACATATTTCATACTCTCCTGGTCTCTTTTTTTCCATACCCGTACCACCCTCTGACATACCATGTCTTATTTTTTTATTTTATACACTATATTCTCTCAGAACAGTGCCTGCGGCACACAATAGGAGTTAAATATTTGCCAAATGAGTAAATAAATAACATACAGAAAATATCTAATACACTTTGTCTAACCCCCTCCCCAATCAAACCACTTGCTTTTTTCAAATTCACATATGGATATCAAATTAAAGCCCTCTAAACAACATAAGCTTAAGAAAATAGTAAAATTACAACCTTATTTTGGCATTTAACATAACATCTTAGCTACATTTTTACTGCTGACATAACAAATTAGGCAAAAATCTCTTAAACTTTTACATTACTATTCAGTTTAAACCACTTTTGTGGTGAATTTTGATATCGAACTTCTGTATGTTAACATGACTTCATATTTGTGTGGTATTAAATATGATTTGCTTTTCCCCCAGGATATATAAAATGATGCTTGGAAGAGGACCAGAGATGGGATTATAACACTTTATTATTTTAGACTCATTTTTATTCTTAGTATTGAGAATGAAAAATATGAACAGAAAACATGTTAAACACAAATTATACAATTAAAAAGATCCACTCTCTGAAAAACAAAAAAATACAAATTTTTAAAATTCCAAGTTTATACCTTCAAATTTTAGGACAATTTTTTTTTTTTTTACACAACCATACTCAATGTCATTAACAATAAAGTGAAAAAGACAATTCACACATAGCTGGTGGGAATGTAAATTGGTAAAACCTTGCTGTAAGAAAAAAAGTAAGCACTAAAAGCTTTGGAAAATAACCTTTCATACATTCAACAATTATTTGTCAGGCCCTACATAACGTTTCAAATACACATTAGTGAACAAAGCTGATTCAATCCTTACTCATAAGAGACAAAATTGTTAAAATAATGATTATATGATAAATGTTATAGGAAAAAAGCCTACTTATGAATGGGCAGCTGAGGAATGCTATAGGCTGCGCTGACTGCTATATATAGACTGTCACTCCTAACAATCCAAAGAGGTTAAGTATCAATATTAAGCCCCTTTCACAGGAGAAGACACTGGAGCTTGAAAAGTAATTTGACTAAAAACACAGCAATTACTTCATAAGCACTGCAGCTACCTCCAATACTTTAAAATAATAATTATACTTATAGAAGCATTTTTTTAAGTAGGCGCCACACTGGGCATGGAGCCCAACAAGGGGCTTGAACTCATGACCCTGAGATCAAGACCTGAGCTGAGATCAAGAGTCAGACGCTTAACCGACTGAGCCACCCAGGTGCCCCTAGAAACAATTTCTAAAGAAATATTCAAATGCGCAAATAAGAATTCAGGTTCAAAAATGTTCATCAAAGTGCCATTTATAAAAATGAAAAATCAAAATAGATGTTCAATAATAAAGATTTAGGTCAGTTATGCTCTGGCCATTAGGAATCATGGTTTGGATAAATATTGAATGACACCGGAAAATGCTTATGATCTAAGGGTGTTTGTTTTTAAAGATACAGGTTGCAAATCAGTAAGTATAGCCCAATTTCTCTATTACAAAAATGGGAACAGTGATTGTCTCTGGATGTTCTCCCTTTCTTTTTATACTTTCCAGCATTTTTTGAATATTCCACATTACCCTGTGTTACTTTAGTAATCAAGGAGAAATAGAAGAGACGACAGTGTTTTACACACACACATACACACACAAATATCTGCCCAGATTAACAGTTCTCTACTGTGCAAGACTGTCAACTAATTTTTATTTTCTTCTTTTTCTCATCTTTATTTTCCACTTTTCTATAAGAATTTGCTATTATCACTTTTTACCACAGACTCCTTTAGCATGACCTCACATTTTATTTGCTTCGTATAAAAATTTAAAAGTAGCAAATACTATTATTATTTCCTCAGTATACTATAATAATGTTCAAG
This sequence comes from Leptonychotes weddellii, assembly GCF_054177405.1. Lineage (NCBI taxonomy): Eukaryota > Metazoa > Chordata > Mammalia > Carnivora > Phocidae > Leptonychotes > Leptonychotes weddellii. The sequence goes on along the minus strand of NC_138373.1, from coordinate 117,487,921 downwards.
ATTCAAGAATCCAAAGTTGTAAAATAAGTAAGTTATAAGGAAACTATTTGTATTACAATTCTTCTTTTAAAAAAGTTCAACTTCTGAATACATTAATTTGAATAATTTTAGAAATCAAAAAAATTTAACTGTTCTTTGAGCCAATTAATAAGCCAGAAACAAAGATAAACAGTTTCTGAAACAGTGTTAAAACTGAGTCTAATTTTGTAAAATCAAAACTCGGGGTGCCTGGGTGGCTCAGTGGCTTAAGCAGCTGCCTTTGGCTCAGGTCATGATCTCAGGGTCCTGGGATCGAGTCCCACGTCGGGCTCCCTACTCAGGCAGGGGGAGTCTGCTTCTCCCTCTCCCTCTGCCTCTCCTCCCCCCCCAGCCTGTGCACTCTCTCTCTCTCTCTCAAATAAATAAAATCTTGGGAGCCTGGGTGGCTCAGTTGGTTGGACGACTGCCTTCGGCTCGGGTCATGATCCTGGAGTCCCAGGATCAAGTCCCGCAACGGGCTCCCTGCTTGGTGGGGAGTCTGCTTCTCCCTCTGGCCCTCCCCCCTCTCATGCTCTATCTCATTCTCTCTCTCAAATAAATAAGATCTAAAATAAATAAATAAATAAACAAAATCTTAAAAAAAAACCAACCCTACATTATCTTTGCCATGTCTTAAAATTTCAGCACTCTATTTGCCCAAGGCTGGCATATACAATTAAAAATAAAAGCCCTTTAACCATACAATTTAGAATGCAAACTATTCTGAAAGATGAATTCTCTAGCTACTCCTACTAGTCAATTCCAATTTTACAAGAGTGACAGTAAAAGCAATGCCCTTCCCTTCAATGAACAACAATCATTTTCCAAATTTCATTACTCTGTGATTTATTTTCCTTACTCTGCTACTGCAACTACTTAGTACTGCTTTCCTTATATGGTATTTAATGCTTCAAAGGACTCACTACCCAAGAGATCTTACAGATTTAAGGTAAGAAGGAAAAAAAAAGCAGTAAAAGTTATTCATACACATGACATAAACAAAGAACATACAACAGTTTCAAACTACTGCACTGATACTCTCAGAGCTCTAATTGTAAATTACAAATGAATTTCACTTGTAGGGAAAACAGGCATGATGTTCACAAAAATATGTTTGACTAACAATAATAAAGAGAAAGCACACAAATATAGTTACAAACAATGGGAATAACCCAAACAACATTTACCATCTTTCATCCTTAATGAAGAGGAAATGAAGATGAGGTAGACTTCCTGCCATATTTACTTACAGAAAGAATCAGGACTTCAACATGCAAAAGCATCCAAGCATTAACTGGCCTACTATGAGGAACACTCTCCACACTCCCTCCTCCCAAAAGTCCAGTAAGCCAGATACTTAATTACATAAAAATAAAGGGAAAAACCACATGGACACAACAGTACTACAGGGTAAAATAAAGTGAATGAATGAATGACACAACTTAAAACTACTAGTTGTATTACAACCATTAATAATCAGGAATCATTACTATAACACTTTCACATTGCTTTACAATTAACCAAATGCTCTTGCTTTCATTATCTCAATTCTCATCAGCGACATTAAAAGATATAAATGACTAAAAAGCTGAAGCTCTTCAATACTAATTGATTTGCCCAAACACATAGCTAATAAATTCATGGAACCCAGACTAGAACCCATTTTCTGAATCCAAGTGTGGTAGTCTTTCCAAAACAATGTATTATCTCTGTTAAAGATGAACACATACTCAAAGGTAAATAAATGACTTGAGTTTCTCAACTTTCAAAAAATAAAAGATAACTTCTACGCTAATTATTCCCTCTAACTTCCTCCAGTATTCTGGAATATTTACTCTTCATAAAGGAAAAGAGATACAAACCAACACTGCTATAAACCTATTGTCAAGATGTTCTACATGATCCTAAGAAGATATTTTATTCCTTTTAAGGATATAGAAACTGAGGCAAAGAAAAGAAACTTGCTATAGATAGCTCAACATAATTCAGGTTGTAAGTGGTAGACACCTAAAACTAAGGCTCTCTCCATTAGATTTACCCATTTATCAAAGGGATTACTAAATGCCTATTATATGCCATAAACCATGCCAAGAGCTTCAGATAGAGCAATGTTAAGATGTATTTATGTTACTCAAAATACCACACAAAATATTTAACACAATGTCATCTAAACAAAATTTCTGGTAGGAAAAACATGTGTAAACTCTTAAAACTGTGGCTAATTCTCTTTTGCTTCAGAATCTCGTCTTTAAGTAGCAATCCCATTACAAAAACAAAACAAAACAAAAACTCCCCAAGAGACTTTATTCCTTACATTAAATCTATTTATCCACATTTTTCAAATGAAAAAAACTGAAGTCTAAGGAGGATAAGTCAGAGAGCTAATTAAAAGTGGTAGAATGGTCATTCCCATTCAGACTGGCTAGTACCAGAGAATTTAATGACATCATGTAAAATTGCAGTACAATTTAACTCTCTTTAATAGGAATCATAATCAGTTCCATCTTACTCAGCCAAAAATGAACTAAATAGACCATTAGGTAACTTGGGCAGCTCCAAGTCATAATGGTAAATTCATAAACTTTTGCTATGAAAATTGGTATATAATGCATACTATCAAAGTAATAATTTGCTCAAACTGCATTCTTAGGGAATCAATTCTTTGTTTAAAAACATACATTTGGGGTTTTTTTTTGCATTTTGGAATAATGCTAACAACCTAAAATGAGTACGTAACTGTTATATAGTATTTTAAATAACATACACACATATCTAAGCATTGTAAAATAAGCACTTGTAGTAACATAACACAGGTTTCTCCACCATCCAAAGGTAAAGTATGAAATCTTGCAGTAAAGAGAAGGAGTTACCATTAATTTGTATGGAAATTTTTTTTGAGGATTCTCAGAGCCCCCCAAAACTTTTCTCAGGCTTTGCTGCTATCTTAGGACACGTCTTGCTAACAAATGCACAAAATAAATCAAGATAAAGCACAGCTGCCCCCAGACACAGTTCAAAGCCATGGCAGCTTGATGCTAAGTGTGGTTCCAGGGAAAGGGCCCCTCTTGCTGCTCAGAAAGTGCGCTGAGAGACTCACTGTAAAACAAACACTAAACGCTACTTTCATTTTCCACCTTCTCTCATAAAGCAAAAATCCTCTTCTTTCGGTTAGGGAAAACAGATACTAATGGAGGTATTTCATAAAAGCGAAGTGGCATAATGGGAACTTCTGAAAAGGAGGGGATACCTGTATAGGTATCATTTCCTATGAATAAATCTATCACTAACTCATATTTTTGGGGTTATTCTAATTTATCCAAGTAACGCTAAATCTTATGCCTGCAAATAATGTCAAATAACAACATTTAAATTTTGCCTGCCCTAAGACATATGTAACAAGTCTCATCCATCAGTGTAAAACTTCTAACCACCGGATTGGCTTATATGCATAACAAGTTCTCTGGAAGAGAGAAACTTAAGAGTTTCAGTCATATACTTCTTAATAAATAAAAAATCCTGCCAGTCTGAAAATACTCAATTTTTTAATGAAGGAAATATATTCCTTCAAGAATTTCACACCATCATGCTCGTGATTTTAATTATAATTTGTGGAATCCAAAAATCCCCCCCAGCACAAATCTGATTATCACTAGCATTGCTAAAAAAATTGATTAATTATCCCTCATCATGTAAGAAAGCGTCCCACACAATGGCAAGTTCATTCCTTCAGCCAACTTCTCATTAAGGTCCCAGAACTCCATTAAGAACTATAGCAGATTACTTTGCAATTCTCCAAATCCTACATATTCTCCCAGGCTCAGGCTCAGTGGATCTGCAATGCTGATCGTGTGCCCTCCCCCACCTAGCGAACTCCAAATCACCCTTCAGAACCCAATTCAAACATCCCCTCCTTGAAAACAACTCACTAACTCCCTCAAACAAGGTTGCTCTCCTCTAACATGTTATCTACCACAAAAAACGAACTTCAAGAATTATTCAGTCGCACCTATAACAGTGCATGGCAGTGTACTGAACCGTACAAAGAAATCTGATTAGAACATGAAAATCATTACTAATTAATTTCTAAGGAAAATCTACTATGAACAACTTTGCAAAACTAAAAACTCTTAAGGCATCTGATTACTCTCTGCTAATACAAAAAGTTTAAAATTTACTCTCCTTTATAATTTTCCAATAATATAAGCAGACTCCCAATTCCACCTCATCATGGCCTCTTAGTAAAAAATAATCCCTCCTCCCTATAGCTTTCTATAAAAGTTATGGTAAATTGCTGGATCCACCACAATACTTTCAACAGTTGAAAGACAAGGACTGTCTTAATCATCTCTTTTTCCCTCTAGAGTTTACCCCTATTTATGCTGAAAGCACTAAGTAGATGAAATTTCTTGTTATCATGTGCAAAACTTGACCCCATCTCAGGACCCTCTGTTCTTTCTGTCTGGGAAACAAACCATTCACCCAGATTTTTGCATGGCTTTCTCTTTTTTTCAGTTTCTGCTCAAATGCTACTTCCAAAAAAGGCCTTCCTTCATACCCTACTTAAAATGGTTTCCTTCTTTCATCCCTAATCAATTGCTATACCCTTTATCCCTCTTTATTCTCTTCATCACAATTACTATCTGGAATTATTTGTTTATTTTCTGTCTCCCTCTCCAAGATGTAAGCTCCATGAAGGCAGAGACTTGTCTTGTTCACCATCATATATACCTAGCACTACAAGCAATGTCTAGAAAAGAATAAACACTCAAATTATTAAAGAATTTATGTGAAAGTACTTACAATGCTAACACTCAATCACTTGAGCCTGAAATTTAAACAATTTCTACCCAAATGTTACTCAAAAACAAGTAAATTCTATGAATTCTGCATCTGCAAAGAGACGAAAAAGTCTTGACTTTCTAAAACCACAGAATTTTAGGATGGAAGTGACCTCGGAGATCAAGTCCAGTGGTTTTCAAACTATGCTCTGAAACACCTAAAGAGCAGGCAGAGGTCAGATTCCCTGAAGCACTGGACTACAACTGCTTTATACATATACATCTATTTTAGGATGTGTGATACACACACACATACACACATACAGAATACAAAAGTACATTTTACATCAAATTTAAACACTTTGGATACTGCTCTCTGCTGCCAGGTTAAATAGTTCTGCCATGGATCTCAAAGTCTGGCTTGACAGGTCTATGAATACATCTATAATTTCTGGTAAGTGGGCAGAGATTAGAAAGGTTATAGCTTTACTTTTTTTCTAATCTAAGGCCAGACATGCTCAAATTATAAAAACTACACCCCTAAAGCACTATTTTGTACACTAGTAAATCAAGGCAAAGCCCAAGGCATATTTGCTCAGCACATGCTGTCCTTCCAAAATAACTGTGCAGTAAGTTTATAGAATGTGAAATCAATGTGCTATAATATTACTACCTATTCTTATTATAACACAATATTATTTAAAGTTCTGGCATTTCTTGATAAATATGTTTACAATATTCAAAAACGTGAACTGTCATATTTTGCCAAAGTCAAGCTTGAAACAAAAAATTTCCTGCTACCTCTCTTTCAAAAGTCTATGTTTAATATCCTGAATCTGCAAGATGACCAATTAAAAACAAAAACCTTCCACTTACACCTACTTAATCTGATAAATCAGGATAGAGTAGCATTAGCGTAGCATTAAACTGAGAAATATATTCGATGCTGAGTCCAGTCTAAGAATAAAATGGTCTTTATAATTCCCAATTAAATTTTATTTTCTATTTTTTTAAAGATTTATTTATGTATTTATTTGTCAGAGAGAGGGTGAGCGTGCGTGCATGCGCACAGAGGCGAGCACAAGCAAGGGGGAGCGGCAGGGAGAGGGAGAAGCATGTTCCTCACTGAGCAAGGAGCCCAATGCAGGACTTGATCCCAGGACCTGAGCTGAAGGCAGACGCTTAACCGACCGAGCCACCCAGGTGTCCCACCAATTACTAACTTTAATAATAATCAAAGCAGCTTGATTGTTCTATGTTAAAGTTAAAATATAAACTTATTTAAAAAGTAACCATCAAAATGACAACCATGTAAAGATGAGATAATGGGGGCACCTGGCTGGCTCAACTGAAAGAGCACACAACTCTTAATCTCAGGGTTTTGAGTCTGAGCCCCATGTTGGGTGTAGAGATTATTTTAAATAAATAAACACACTTAAAATTGATAATAATGCATATGAAAGTGCTTTGCAAGCTGTAAACCGTCTTTTAAAATATTAAGTAGTAAAATTAAGCCAAAAGGAATCAGGTCTTTTGAATGACATTAATTACTGAATACTGTTATGATACCACTCTCTAAAAACTCTTACAACAACAGAAAACTAAATACAAAATTTGTATGAAGGATAAGCATAATTTACAATGTAAAAAAGAACACAAAAACACATTCCTGCCAAATATGACACAAAACCAAATGTTCCTCTCCCAAACACATTGCATTACATAATCAATCATTACATTTTGTCAAGATGCTGATACAAAATGGAGTTATGTTTCAACATCCAAACATATAAATGGTAAAATGGCATATCGATATGTTTAAAAATTCGATATGTTTAAATATATCGTTATGTTTAAAAAAAAGGCAAGTCTACATTGTTACCTAAATTGCCAGGACACATAATTTTCACTTGCTTATTTTATCATTCCTTGGCTAAGTAAAAAATTACCAAGTGCAGCTCTCATCTACTTTCACAGACAGAAAGACATTTCAATTCAGTAAAAGCAGAGAAAGGATTGGTGTCCTGAGTATTGGATCAAACTATCTTTTAAAAAAAATACCCCCTTTCTATATCTTCAGTTTTCAATCATTAAAAAGTCTCTGGCAAATACATAAGCAAATGAAACATAAGAAAAGATTTCTAAAAACTTAAATGAAATGTTAGCATCTTCACTAAATACAATTCAGGGAATATCATTTACTCTGATTTCTACCTCTCAAAAAATGGACACAAAACTGGTGTACAATCTCTAATTCAAACCCTTAAAAGCCAGATGTTTCTCAGAATTGGAATTTTTCAGGTTTTAAGAAGATAAAATAGTGTAGGGCGCCTGGGTGGCTCAGTCGTTAAGCGTCTGCCTTCAGCTCAGGTCATGATCCCGGGTCCTGGGATCGATCCCCACATCGGGCTCCCTGCTCAGCAGGAAATCTGTTTCTCCCTCTCCCACTCCCCCTGCTTGTGTTCCTGCTTTCTCTCTCTCTCTCAAATAAATATATAAAATCTTGAAAAAAAAAAAAAGTGTATATATCATTTATAACCTAGTGACTCCCAGAGTGGCCTAGGCAGCACCAATAATCAAATACATTAATATTTCTGCAGCAGAATGTTGGAAAATTAGATAGACCAATAAAGACTATGGTTAGGTTTACCAATTTCAGTTGGAATTAGCAACTATGCTTGCAAAAAAAAAAAAAATCAGTTTCAGGGCTTTTTAGGTTTTAAACTACCAATAAAGATATATTAAGTCATCTTACCTAATTTTCATAAGAAGAATGGTAAAACTGGAGAACTCCTGGGCACTCAACCATTAGTAAAAAGGTGAAGAAGAAAAAAAAAATCTAACTTCAAAAGCCCAAATCTAATAGGAGCTCGTGATTAAGCAATGGCAAATATATATTACTGTGTAAATAAAAATACAGATCTTCCTCAACTTATGATGGGTTATATCCTGATAAACCTGCTGTAAATTGAAAATATCATTATGTTGAAAATGCATTTAATATTCCTAACCTACTGAACATCATAGCTTAGTCTAGCCTAAGTTAAATGTGCTCAGAACACTTACATTAGCCTACAGCTGGACAAAATGGCACAAAGCCAATAATAAAGTATTGAAAATCTCATGTAATTTGTTGAATATTACACCGAAAGTGAAAAACAGAATGGTTATATAAGGACAGAACAGTTTTAGAGGTGTACTGGTTGTTTACCCTTGTGACAGCATGGCTGACTGGGAGCTGTGAGTGGCTGCTTCTGCCCAGTATCATGAGAGTATGGTACAGCATATTGCTAGCCCAGGGAGGGAAAAAAATCAAAATTTGAAGTACAGTTTCTACTGAAGGAGTATCACTTTTGAACCATCATAATGTCAAAAAATCATAAAATTAACCATCATAAGTCTGGGACTGCTGTACCAAATATCTCCTTCAACCAGTGACCTTAGCCATACGAAATACAGCAAGAAATACAGACTTAAACACTCTGCCAGAGGCACTTTATTACCAATATCCTTCCCTTTCCTATACTTACTCTACATATATTTCTCTAAGAAGCTGTTTATCTAGCTTCCCTTAGGTAATTAATTAGATGCAAAACCATAAGAAAAAATTCAAGGGAGCAAAAGAATACAAGGTGGACCTTCTTCCTACCCCCTTTTCCAATCTGTTGTTTCAGGTCTAGGGACTGGGAAACAGCACTCTGAAAGCATGGAGTCAAAAGACGATCTGGCACCAGTCCAGTTTACCGCGTATTTATTGATAACCTACTGAGTACTATGCACTATAGAAGGTACTAGAAATGTAACCATAAAAAAAAACAAAGTCCTACCTTTTAGGTAGGAAAGTACTTACAGTCCACTGGAGGTTATGGTAGATAGGGATGGACAGTAAATTACAATGCAGCGTGTTAGAAGTTTGAAGACTAAAAGCAGTACAACAGAAGGATTTGGGGACTCAGGAAAGGTTTCATTTAAAAAGTGACACCAGAGCAGAGTTTTGAAGAATAAGAAGTTTGTCAAACAACAGAGAAGTGGTAGTAAAAGTACTCCCACCTACCCACACAAAAACATATGAAAGAAAAAAAAAAAGGAAAACTTTCAGGGTAGCAAATATGTCCAAAATATCTAGCTATATCTAAACAGACTTAGACTCCAAGTAAGCATATAGAAAATATTATAGTGTATCCAGAAAAGGGAAATTTTTTTCTCCTACATAACTTATTTTATATTTCCGTATTATATAAGCTATGAGATGTTACCAAAAAACAAACACTATAAACCATTTTATTATTTCATAATGGAACATACCTCCAAGTGATATGCCAAGAACAAGCTGTCAGAAAAACGTAATAGGGAATTCTTTTTTCAGGTCATCCCTAAAGTACAGACAAAGTAAATAAATGAACAAGCCGTATCAGCATGGCCTGTCATAGAGAGGAGCTTTGAGAATTTAAAATAAAAGATGCCAAACAGAAAAACTAAAGCAACAAGAAAAAATATACATAGTATTTAAATTGAAGATGGAAAGGGTCAATGAACAAAACCAAGATAAAGGTTACAATTTTAAAACCTGAAAACTCCAGGTGCCTGGGTGGCTCACTTGGTTAAGCGACTGCCATGGGCTCACGTCATGATCCTGGAGTCCCGGGATCAGGTCCCACATCAGGCTCCTTGCTCAGCGGGGAGTCTGCTTCTCCCTCTGACACTCCCCCCTCTCGTGCTCTCTCAAATAAATAAATAAAATCTTTAAAAATAAATAAAAAATAAAACCTGAAAACTCTAATGTCCATTCTGTTTCTTTTGAAAGACAGACTTTCTGTAACAGACATCAATTTTATAGCTCTTTCAAAATATCTAGTGAAAGTCACAACGTTAAGTATCACAGGTAGAAATTATCCTTAATAAGGCAGAATGATCATTTGTATTATCAACCTGAATGATTCCTATCACAGCACTAGATCCCTTGATATCAATATTGTATGTAATTATATTCAAAAATTACAGTGCAACTCAAATTAACTCTGTCTGTAAAACTGCCCTACCTGGTACCCTGGTTTCTTTTGCTTCTTTGTATTACAAAATCCACCAGAGGTCTAGGTAACAAACAAAATCTTACTTAGTAGTATCTTTTCCTAAGACTGTATCACTATTTGCATAAGCTGTCCTCACTGCCTATTCAAGTGAGCACATGGAAAGTTTGCTTTTAAATATGTAATAATAGAACAAATTTTGTACAGTTAAAAATTTCAACATAATTTAAAAATACTATTTATCAGTGCTTTTAAGGAGCAAAAAACAAACTTATTTTTACTACTCTATTAATGTCTACTCATTATTTCATAGATATAGATGTGAAGCATGCCTCTCTACTTTTCTATAGTATCAGAAAATCTTATGAAGCAAATTTGTCACTGAACAGGGCAAAATTATAACTTCCCATGGGTTGTGAAAAATTCTCTAAGAGTCTTTTAAGATACAAATACCTTCAATAACATTATCTACCAAAGAGATAAGAACCAAAACAACTAGGTTAGAGGCACTTCTAATGAAATCTACTCATTAATCTGAAGTACTTATTTTCTTATGAACAAAGAGAAATTTCAGGTTATAACTAAGTTAAAGTATCTCTGAAAAACCAAAAAGTAAATTAAACATCCAAATCATTAAGTAAAAATATAGGTAATTATTTCTCTTGAGGAGGAATATCATTCTGAGTTTTATCTTCAAGATCAAGTACCTCTCAAACGAAGGGGATATAAATACACTCTTACATTTTGCCCTAATTTTTCCACCACATAAATTTACTTTAAAACGGAAGTATTACAGAAACTGAGAATTTTTTACAGGCTGTATTTGTTGCTTGGTTAAACATACAGGCAATTCTCATCCCCCAAGAGTATCAGATTAGGTTACAGATATCTTTATACAGTATACTTAGAATAAAAGGGTTCTGCTTAGGATAATTTATTTTTATTGATGCAACATTAATTAGGATGCAAAAAGTATTGAAAGTTTCTCAAATCCTGTCTAAATTACGAAGTATGCACAGAAGTCACTGCAATTCACTGCCCTTAAAAAAATGAGAAAAGTACCTTTTTAAAATTAAATGAGACTCTTACAAAGTCAAGAAAGTGGAACAGTTTTGTCTTTTGTTACATATATAGTTATTTTTCCTTTAGATTTATTATCACAAAAGAGGAGTTCAACATACAAAGCTTACTAAAGATCCTGGTCCATTAAGCAGTATTTCAATGAAAATATCTGAATGAAGACATCTAATCATTTCAATGTAGACATTTTAACCATTTCAGTCCACTGTGATTCTGAATCAACCCTTTAAATCTGGGATGAAGTTATCTTCCAAAATTGCCAAAGATATGTGTTCACTGACGTTTAAGAAATAACTGCTGTCAAATATACTAAGTATTCCCAAACAATTCAACTTAAAGCCAATAGGGTAAATAGATATTTTGAAATTTCTCCCCAACACCCCATACTTTATTCCCACTTATGTTATTTCAAAAGGCAAATCAAAAGTTACACTTAACGATTCTAGAGGTCTAGAAATTCCTAATAACAAGCATGACAGGAAATGTGTTCAACTTTGAACTTGAATAAATTCAAGTACAGCCTCCCTCGTGAACAGATTTTAACTCAGTACTTTCTACCATTTCTCCAAGAACGTAAAGGTTGATATCAATGTACTTATAAATTATTAGAACAGGTCCAGAAGATTAAGAAAGGAGTGAAGATTCTTTGACCAAAAATTCTATAAAAATGAAAGAGAATGTGCTGCATTCGGTCTTCTGGATGTTGAAAAGTGAAGGCCTCTCCTAGGATTCAAAGGAAGTTGATGTTTAGGTTCCTTCCGAGAGGGTGGTACCCATATGTAAGACTTTTGTGGTGGTTAATACCACATCCAGAGGGGCTGGGATAAATGCAAACTCTAAAACCTTGGAAGTGCTTTTATAAAAAAAACTAGAATCCTCATTCGCTGAGAACTAACAGTTAACAAGAGTCAGAGGCTTTCTCTCCTAGATGGACAACAGCCTCAACTACAAACTAGGAGGGCCTCCTTCAACCCCACTCATTTCTTCCGTAAAACTTTTAAGTTAGACCCAAGACAGCACAAGGTGGAGAGGCCCCGGCGGAAGTAGAAACCTAGGACTAGCAACTTCACAAACAGAAGCGTCTCGGGTTCCTCCGCCGCCCCAGGACTATCCCGTCTCAGTCTCTATCACTCCACGCAAGCTTCACCCTCCGGGTGCGGTGGCAGAGAAAGCATTACAGTTGCACTCCTCATTCCACCAACCATACCCTTTGGTATCCTAGGGCCTGGGGGCTCCTGAGGCCCGTTAGCCAGTCCCGTGTCCCCCCCCCCACCCCATCTATTACATACACATACACACACACACACACACACACACACACACACACAAGTTGCAGGTGATGTGGGTGTACTGAGAAAATGTGAACAGCCAGAGACCGCGGCAGCTGCTGGGAACGCGGCAGCCCCGTCTAAAGCGGACCCGGGCTCCTCGGCCACCGCTGCTGCCGCCTTCTCTTCCCCAGGAAGCAGCGCGGCGGCGGCTCCTCCGCGCTGGCGGGAGCCCGGCGGAGCGGAGTCTAGAGGAAGCCTCAGCTCCCGCCGAAGGGACCAGGCCTAGGATCCAGGGTTGCCGCTGCAGCCACCCAAGTACAGCGACGCTTTACGTCCCGTCCACCACCCTCCCCATACACACCCCCTCCCTCCTCCACCGCCGCCACCCCCCCTCCCCGCCCGCTCCGCTCTCCCTCTCTCGATTGGAGCCGAGACAAAAGCAACGGGAAGCGGCGGGCCAGGACGCTGCCCGCGGGCCCCGGGCGCGGCCGGACCGGCCCCGAGGCATTCCCCAGCCTTGAGGGGGCCCCGAATCCGCCGCCCCCGCCGCGCGCCCCGCTGCCAGACTTCCGAAAAATTGCCAAAAACTCACCGCATGAATTTTCTTGTCCCGCGGATCCAAGATGGCGACGTATCCACCGCGGAGGCTGCTGGGAGCAAGACCTTTACCCTCTGACCCTCGCCGTGACCCCCGTCGTTCCGGCTTCACTCAAGGCGGCGGCGGAAGGTGGGAGCGGCGATTGCGGACGGGACAGGGTTGGGGGGTGGGTAGACCGCTTCCCGCGCGTTCAAGAAGGGGTGGGGAGAGGCGCTTCACTCCCTCACCTTTTTCGCCGCGGCTTCCAGCATGTCTCTCACCGACTTACCGGGAGGCGCGTAGCCTCTTCGCAGCCGTTATAACGAGCAGGGCCTCTGCGGCTGCTACAGTTCCCCTGGGGCTGGGTTGCTCTGCACTGAGCACGGGCCCTGGGTCCGTCGCGGGCCGCGGGGTCCAGGGGCGGGGAATGGTGAGGTGGCGTCGGCCCGCCCTCCCTGGGGACGCGGAGCGTGTTTGTGTTTGTGTTCGTGTCGGACACCACGCCCCTCCCACGTCCGCCTGGAAGGGCCCCCACACCCACCCCACCCCCGACTCCCACCACCTGAAGCAAAACTGATCGCTGTCCCCTTTTCCTCCCTCAGCCCCCGCAACCTCCGGTGCTTGTGCACGCACTTCCAGGGACTGGCAGCATGTCACCATCACCTCCTGAGAAGTGAGTTCCCCTCTGCTGAAACCGTTGGTATTTTCTACTCACCACCCTTCCCTTTTTTTTTTTTTTTTTTCAAATTTGGTGGGAGGGAGCTTATTGGGGAGCAAGTTTTTAAAGCACTATTGAATGAGCTTGCGCTAGCCGAGTTAAATTTATAGCACTTTCTCTCGCTCCTGCTCCCCAGTCCCCACCTAAGCTTCAGTGACCAGCTGGGCTGTAAGCAAGACCCCTTGAAATTATGGTGGCTTTGGTGGAAACTTCAGGAGAGTGAAGTCTCTGTTTTTCAGAAAAACAGTTGCCACTCAGAATTAAATTTATGTTCTTTGAAATAATCTCTCTTTATTCCTTTGTATATCGATAAACGCTTTCCTTTTTGTTACTATTCGACAGTTTTGGACTGAAGAGTCTCTGCATGTGTGTTTTGGAATTGTGTAGTTTCATAAAGTGAATTGTTATTTTTTTCTATTTGAATGATAGAACTTATGAATGTAAAGTATAAGCCATTTGGAGTAAATAAAATTTCTACTTCCTTGGTGGTTTCTTTTATATAATCACTTTTTCCTTCCAAATAAAACTCATTGTAATCCAATTTAAATTTATGATTGAAGGGCAGAGGGCATCTGTCAGTCTTAAGTGGCAAGAAAAATAAGCGTATTATAAAATGAAAGGTGACTTTGTTATGTTTACGAAATGCAAGGTATTTTTACATATTAGTAAATGCTGTGTGAATTAATTCAAGCTCTGAATGGTGCTGATGTAGCCAGTAGAAAATATTTTGCCTGATTATTCATTTCATTAAACATTCTGCTTCACTGTTTTTTACTTCAGGAAAATTCAAGGAGGAACAACATCTCTTTATGTCCTTTCCTCCCCTACCCCTAACAGTTCCTTCCTGCCTCTTCAGCATTCTCTTCTACTCTGTAAGATGGTGTTAGAAGACTGAATATGCCTCTAAATATTTGTAATCCAGCTTCATCCTGTTCTCACCCTTCTCATTGCTTCCTTTCTATTTCTGTCATGTACCAAGCTCTTTCCGGGCTGTAGCAGAGACTGTTAGTTGTCCCTAAAATTTCTCCATTTTTTTTAATACTAATAGACATGGACACATGGCTGTCCAGAATAAAGACTATTTTCCAGCCTCTCTCTAGCCATGTGGTAGTTCTGGCCAATGTGATATAAACAGATATGTCATGTGGCACCCCTTTAATACCATCCTTAGAATACAATCGGTGCACACCTTCAGTCCTTTGTTTCTTTTCATCTTAATATCCTGCATCCTGGAATATGGATGTGATAGCCTGGAACTCTGTCAGTTTGGGCTCTAAGCAAAATCAAAACCTGGGTCCTTGAGCCCCTTGTGGAGCACCATACCAGCCCTACACTCTATGTTCAAATTTTGATGTGAGGGAAAAATAAACTTCTATCTTATTAAAGCCACTCTTTAGGGTCTCTTGTTCTCAATTGAATTTAATCTTAACTGGTACTCCATCTCAGGACCTTTGCACTTGCTATTTTTTTTTCTGCCTGGGATAGGCTTTCTCTATGTCTGTATGGCTAACTCATTCTCGTCCTTCAGGTCTTAACTCAGAAATCATCTCTGACAGGCCTTCCCTGGCCACCATATTTAAAGTAGCTCCTTTTCCCATTTATTCTGTTTTTTAATAGCATTTGTAATTTATCACTATCTTTATTGTTTTTTATATGACTCCTTTCATCCTACTAAAAATTTAAGTTACATGAGAGTAGGGACTACGTTTGTTTTGCTCACTGCATTATTCACACATAGTAGACATTAGATAAGTCATGTTAAATGAATGAGACAGTGAATAAATAAAGCAATGAATGGATGAAGTAGATTCTTATCTAAGATTAGGTAATCTTTTTTTTTTTTTTTTTAAATATCTTGAAAGGTTTCCTTCACATAATGTGTAAAATCCAAGCTAGGAAGCAGCTAGGAAAAATAGTGCTAAACTAATGGAATATGTTAGCTTCCAATCCTGGATAATAAAGATGTATACCTTTTTTTGGGAAATTGATAAGACTATTACACGAAAAACCGCTTAATTGGTTTGGCATACTTGGCAAATCAGAAGTCAATATCACATCTGGGGCAGAAATTTCCACTCTGTAGTGGTCTGATTTATTATGTAACTTACTGGACCTCAGATTCTTCATCTAAAATGTAGGTAAGAGGAGTGCCTGGGTGGCTTGGTTGGGCATCCCGTTCTTAATTTCGGCTCAGGTCATGATCTCAGGATTGTGAGATTGAGCCCTGTGTCAGGATCCATGCTCAGTGGGGAATCTGCTTGAATTTCTCTCCCTCTGCCCCTCCTCCCACTCACACACACTCTTTCTCTAGAATAAATAAATCAATCTTAAAAAAATAAAAATGTACATACAAATCTTAAGCTTTGAACAGTAATATAAAAGTTTAATAGTCCGACTTATGAGTGACATGTGTTATACATTACTTTGGTCATCAGGTGTTATTTTAACAAGTGATTATGTCTTGATAATTCTGGCAAGGATTTAGAGAAACAGTGCTTCTTAAATGTCTGAGAATATAAATCCCCACACTTCAAGAGTGCAGTTCGACAGTGTGTATCAGAAGCCTGGAGCATGTGCATTTGACCCTGAAATTCCTCTTCTAGAAATGTATCATAAGGAAATAAGAATATATGTAACAATTTTATTTGCGAGAGTATTCATTATTGCATTGTTTATGAGGGTATTGGTTAAATAAGTTAAGCTATATACATATAATGGAACAGTATTCAGCCATTAAAAATGATGTGGAGGAGGGGCACCAGGCTGGCTCAGCCCAGAGAGCATATGACTCTTGATCTCAGGGTCGTGAGTTCGAACCCCGCATTGGATATAGAGATTACTGAAATAAAATTTCAAAAAAAATGTGGAGGAAATTTTATTGACATGCTGTATTAAGTGTAAAGAGAAAATTTAAAATGTAGAGTTAACCCTTGAATAATTCAGTGGATGGGGCACCTAACCTCCCTCCCCTACATAGTCAAAAACTAATAGCGTGCTATTGACTAGAAGCCTTACTGATGATATAAACAGTTAACACATATTTTGTATGTTATATGCTTTATGTATTGTATTATAACAAAGCAAGCTAGGGAAAAATATTAAGAAAATCATAAGGAAAATACATTTACGGTATTGTACTATATTTGTATAAGTGGACCCATGTAGTTCAAACCTGTGTTCTTCAAGGATCAACTGTAATTCCAGTTTTGTGAAAATTTGTAAGTCTCCCAAAGATCTAACATGATATGCACAAAGGGTTATTCAGCCTTGCAGAAGTATTTTTATTTACAGCTATTTTTATTTCATTATTTCTATTTAATAGTTTTTTAATTTCCATAGAATAAAAAGTGTGTATAATACTAATTAAAAGGCCACTTCTCTTTTTATAGAAACAAGTGGATAATTTGGGGCAATAGTACGACATACTCATTTGCCAAGCTTAATGTCTTTTATTCTTTCTTCTGCACTATGCCCCACAAATAATTACCAATTCTTGTGTATATTACCTTCTAATTAAAACATAGTAATAGCAGCAACAGATGTAGCAGACACTTAAGATTCATAACATGCCAGGCACTCTTGTAAGCATTTTACCTATATTAACTCCTGAAATCCTTGCAACTACTTTATGTGCTAGAAACTGCTAAAATCTGTAGTACAGACTAAATTCTGTGTTAGATCAGAAAAAAAAAAAAGAGGGGGCGCCTGGGTGGCTCAGATGGTTAAGCGCCTGCCTTCAGCTCAGGTCATGATCCCAGGGTCCTGGGATCAAGTCCCTCATCGGGCTCCCTGCGCAGTGGGGAGCCTGCTTCTCCCTCTCTCTCTCTCTCTCTGTCTCTTATGAATAACTAAATAAAATCTTTAAAAAAAAAAAAAGGACTGATGCATCAGGGATAATTTCACCAAGTGGCTGTTTAAATTCCATGTTGAATGACTGGTTAGATGTGGATGAAAGGAAGGGACGTTTTCAGTGAGGGGAATAACATGAGCAAAGGCAGATTGTATTTCCTAGGGCCGCCATACAAAGTACCACAGACTGGGTGTCTTTTTTTTTTTTTTTTTTAAGATTTTATTTATTTATTTGACAGAGAGAGACACAGCGAGAGAGGGAACACAAGCAGAGGGAGTGGGAGAGGGAGAAGCAGGCCTCCCGCAGAGCAGGGAGCCCGATGCAGGGCTCGATCCCAGGACCCCGGGATCATGACCTGAGCCAAAGGCAGACGCTTAACAACTGAGCCACCCAGGTGCCCCCCACAGACTGGGTGTATTAAACAACAAATTCATTTCCTCACAGTTGTGGAGGCTAGAAGTCTGAGACACAGTTGCTTTCTCCCCAAGGGCCTCTGTGCTTGGCTTGTAGATGACTCTGTTCATAAGCTTACATGGTATTCTCCCTGTATGTGAGTTTGTTTCCAGCTTTCCCTTTCTTATAAGAACACCAGTCATATTGGCTTAGGGCATACTCATATGACTTCATTTAACATTAATTATCTTTTTAAAGCTCCTGTCTTCAAATACAATCACGTTCTGAGGTAGTGCAAATTAGTACCTCATAAATTTGGGGGGAACACAACCCAATTCGGGCCAGCTCAGAAGCAGAAATGAGCATGGGCCAGGAACTAGAACCAGACTAAGAGAAGCAGAAAGAGGCTAGTGGAATTTATGTAGAATATGGTGGCAGATTTTGGAGTGTTTTAAAATGCAGAATGTAGAAATGTTGATAGTTGGCTTTTAATAAGTCACTGCTAATCAATCCATTCCCAAGGTTTAGTTAGCACCACAAAGGAAAAAAATAAATAAATAAGGGCCCCTGGGTGGTGCAGTCGGTTGGGCATCTGACTCTTGGTTTCAGCTCAGGTCATGATCTCAGGGTCATAGGATCGTGGAATCCAGCCCCACGCTGGGCTCCATGCTCAATGCAGAGTCTGCTTAGTTTCTCTCTCTGCTCCTCCCCACTGTGTTTACGAGCAGGTGCGTGCGCTCTCTCTCCCTCTCTCAAATTTTTTTTTTAAGTCAAATAGAATCATTTGTAGTATATCTTTTATCATACCCACTTTTATCACCTAACACCACCACTGTCATCTTGCAAAGATAATTACTTTAAATGATCTATGAATCAAAAAAAATATCTATGAATCATCTCTAAATTAACATGATGTAGGGGTGCCTGGGTGGCTCAGTCAGTTAAGCATCTGCCTTTGGCTCAGGTCATGATTGATCCCAGGGTCCTGGAGTCTAACCTCGAGTTGGGCTCCCTCTTCAGCAAGGAGCCTGCTTTTCTGTCTCCCTCTGCCCGCTGTTCCCCCTGCTTGTGCTCTCCCACTTTCTCTCCCTCTCTGTCAAATAAAGAAAATCTTTTAAAAAATGTGATGTAATTTTTTCCCATTCAAATCACTTTTATACAATAAAAGTTTTTTCCACATCATGCAAAAGAATCAACAAAATACTTTTTATTTTGCTTACTCAACTACACGAACTGTTGAATGTTTAAATGCTGTTTTTTTAAATAATGCCAATTACTCTATGAATTATAAAGTATCTTTCGCTTAAAGTAAAATAACTCCCCCAAAAGTTTCAAGATTCAATGAGTATGTAATAGTAAATCAATTTAAAACACATGTAATCAGCCAGTACATTTTTTCTGGCAATGAAAAATTAACTGAAATCTGTTTAAAAGAGAAACAGGGATTAAGTACTGAAATGATAGTGGGAGTGAAATTAACGTATATATACACAATAGGTTGATGAAAGAATTATCTGTGCTTTTTAAATAGTGTTGCATTTAGTGATAGTCATTCAAATGCTGAATGTTAACCCATTTTGTAACTGAGGAACTTAAAGTGAAAATACATTCAGTATAAAAGAAAATGAAGATTATGAAGACAATGAAACAATAAAGATTATGAAATATATAGATCCCAGGAAAACCTTGGTCCTGGTAGAAGCGATCTAAACTGCTCCCTCCCCCACTTCAACTGATTCCATCCTATTCAGTCCTCTTGCTCTCAGGAACTGTTTTATGTTTAACCTAAAATTTTTACATTGCTTTTTTGTTTTTGGATTTTATTTTTATCCCTTGAAACTTCCCACATTGCAAATTGTTCATGGATGAAATATAGAGCTTAGCAGATTTCTTTTTCTACAAAACTATGGTATAAACTTGCTCAATTTTCCATCTGATCGCTAATAAATGTTATACCACAGAATTTGTAAAAGAAATCCCTTAAGGACTGAATGTGTAGAGCATGCTGCAAAGTCCAAGAAGTAAACAAAAAATGAGTATGTAAACCTACATCTGGACCACCACAGTACTGAGTCCTGACAAAATCATAACACGGGAAAAATTTTTTTAGAGAGGTGTGGTTCAGGGGCATCTGGCCCTCTCAGTCAGCGGAGCATGTGACACTTGATCTCCAGGTTGTAAGTTCAAGCCCCATGTTGGGTGTAGAGATTACTCAAAAAATTAAATTAAAAAAACCCACAGTTCAGTCCTGAAAGGGTTAAGTAGAAACCTTAATATATTATTGTTTCTAACCATCCGTCACACATTACAGTGCTTGAAAACAAAAGTCTGGCACAAAAAAATTATACACATTCAGTGTACATCAGAAACAGTTTTTGAAATCAAAAGTAAGTAACCTGGTTAATAATTGAGAAACATATTGTTTCATAAAGGAACTCTGTCAGTTACCTGGTTAAACATGAATAGTTAATTTAGTTCTCAAAAACTGCATTGGAAATTTTCTGTGAGTACCCATGATACCAGTTACATTTAAAGATTTATTTATTTTAGAGAGAGAGAGAACGAGCAGGAGGGGCAGGGGGAGAAGGAGAGAGAATCTTAAGCAGACTGCCTGCTGAGCGCAGACCCTGATGCCAGGCCTCATATCACGACCCTGAGATCATGACCTGAGCCAAAACCCAAAAGTCAGTTGCTCAACCGACTGGGCCACCCAGGTGCCCCAAACCAGTTTCATTTAAACAAAATGGTTGTCACAAGTCTGTTAAGTAAGAGAAACAAATATTTCACTAATTAATACATACACCAGGATGCCTTAAGTTGCCAAGGTTTAGGAAAACTCAGCAACAAGTTAAATATACTTGTGTTCAACTCTGAAACCTTTCAAAATATGCAGGGAATAAAGCCTTTAGCTCACCTTCCCAGTCTGTGACAAATTCAGTAGAACTAATGAAAACTGTCATTGGATCATCAACTTGGCTTCTATGCATATTTTTAAAATTGCATAAAATAATAAGAGCATAAGATCTAAAAATCTAAAAAGAAAAAAATAGAACAGGGGTGCCCGAGTGACTCAGTCAGTTAAGAATCTGCCTTTGGCTCAGGTCATGATCTCAGGGTCCTGGGATCGAACCCCAGGTCGGGCTCCTCACTCAGCGAGGAGTCTCCTTCTCTCTCTGCCCCTCCCCCTCGCTCGTGTGTTCTCCCTCTCTCAAATAAATAAATAAAATCTTTCAATAAAAAAAATTAGAACATACTGTACTTGAAGCATTCACCATTCTAAAATGAGTCATTGTGAGGGGTGCTTGGATGGCTCAGTTAAGCGTCTGACTCTTGGTTAAGCACCGGACTCTTGGTTTCCACTCAGGTCATGGTCTCAGGGTCATGAGATAGAGCCCCACGTGGGGTTCTGCGATCAGTGCAGAGTCTCTTTGTCCTTCTCCCATCCCCTCTGTCCCTCTTCCGTGTGTGCACACGTGCACATGCATGCTCTCTCTCTCAAATCTTTAAAATGAGTCATTGTGATGATGAATGACCAGCATCTCTAATAATGCCATAATTTGGGGAGGGGGATATGTTCCATTGTACGTATTCTTTTTAAGATCACTTTTTTTTTTTTAAAGATTTTATTTATTTGACAGAGAGAGACACAGCGAGAGAGGGAACACAAGCAGGGGGAGTGGGAGAGGGAGAAGCAGGCTTCCCGCCGAGCAGGGAGCCCGATGCGGGGCTCGATCCCAGGACCCTGGGATCATGACCTGAGCCGAAGGCAGACGCTTAACGACTGAGCCACCCAGGCGCCCCTTAAGATCACTTTTTAAGAGACTCTACTGTTCAGTTATAAAAACATTTTATTCTACTTGAGAATCAAACTTAAGCATTTTGTGAAACCTCCTTATGATGTCTACAGTAACCATCTCAAACACAAAAAAATTTATCTTCAACCTGTTAACTATACATTTCATGGAATATTTGACACTTAAAAATACCAAAATGACAATGAAATTAAAGGAATTTGGACAGTCCCTTAGGGTTTATTATATAAGAATTTCTCCTATAATTGCATTTCCAAAGTTTTGCATTATTTTCATGGCACTTTCTGAACTCCATAGATTTTCTGTATCCTTGTAGAATTGTTTTCCAGATATAAACATAAAAGGATGCTTTTAATATGACCAGTTTTGAGGATAATAGAATAAATGCTTTCTCATCTGAATATATTGTTCTGTTCTGACATAGTATCCATTTATTATTCATTATTCAAATGTGATTGGATCTCAGTTATGTGCCACACGTGTTTTATTGTCATGTAATTCTCAAACTATGTGATATAGGTATAATAGTATAATTTCCTCCATTTTCTTGTATGCCACATGTATATAGCAGATCTCTAATTTAAATATGTGACCATATTTTGCCCTTCAAATATCCTTATCCTTATATTGAATTACTATTTTTATTCATCACCTTTGGAATGGATCACAGCAATGTTAAAGCTGCTTAGTATTTTGACCCAAACATTAAAGATGTTATTACCCTCCCATGCTTTTGTGGATCACTATCTGTAAAAATAGCCTAAAAGGAAAACCAAATAAATAAGATAACCAGTGAGAAGAATATAAGATTTTAGAAACTAGAAAGTAGCTGCAACAAACCAATCAGCACAAGAAAACCTCAAACAGCAATTAGAGATAAAATAGGAGGTCAGTATTGGCCTGATAATAATTATAGCTACCACTTAA
Organism: Leptonychotes weddellii; assembly: GCF_054177405.1. NCBI lineage: Eukaryota > Metazoa > Chordata > Mammalia > Carnivora > Phocidae > Leptonychotes > Leptonychotes weddellii. The sequence continues at coordinate 117,465,470 of NC_138373.1, read as the reverse complement.
TTTGGCATCTACTAAACTGAAACCATCATAATTACATTATTTCACTAAGCTGCATAATATGAGATGGGTAGTATTCACACTGCACAGATGAGGAAATGGAGGCTCTAAGAAAGGTTGTCTTCAATTATACAGATTATTTCCACCTTCACAGGCTTCACAGCCTGTGTTCTCTTTTTAAAAAAAATGTAGTTTGTAATATTGTGTATTTTATATTATATATATGTGTGTATATATAAAATATATAATAAATATATATAAATAATATATAATAAAAAATATATATATTTTGGTGGGGAAAGAGCCCATAGATTTCATAAGATTCTCTAAGTGCTCCCTAGTGAAAAAGTCTTAAGAACCACTAAAATTCACTGTTGGGTAGGCACCTAGGCGACTCAGTCATTTGAGCCTCTGACTCTTGATTGCAGCTCTGACTCTTGATCTCTTGAGATCAAGACCCACATTGGGCTCCACACTGAGCCAGATAGATAGATAGATAGATGATAAATAGATGATTGATAGATACATAGATGATAGATAGATGATAGATAGATAGATAGATAGATAGATAGATAGATAGATAGATGATAGATAGATAAAACCACTTCTAAACTAAAGTCGGACTTTAAAAAAACCTGACTGGGTTCAGTGCATTTATTATGAGAAAGAAACTCTTAAGATATCTTGGCTGAATCAGTCAAATGAATAAATATAGAGAACCTACATAGATAATTAAAATTCTGGTTCAACTAACAATTATTGAGTTCCTATTATGCACCAGCCATACAGATTATATAGTACAGTTGCTCAATCTTGAATAATAAAGGAACACCATATAAGAATTTTTGTGTATTCCCAATATGATAAATTATTTTTATTATAAAGTTATCCCAATATGTGCTATGTGAACATAGAAAACTTGGTGTAAATCTGTGCTGATAGCTCTTTTTTAACTATTAAACTAGAAATAATAGAAATTAAGCTAAAATATTTGAAATTAATAACATTAATTTTAATGTAACAAAGAAAAAAACAATATTGTTTTGCTGAGCCTAAATCATCATTGGACATCATTAGAAATTAATACAGCACACATTTGTTTTAATTTGGAATATCTGTATTACTACATGATAATTCAAGTTTCCCACCAGTTTTCTCTGTTAAAATTTTTTTTAAAAATCTTTGTTTCAGAACCAAGCAGTCTCAAAATTTGACCTTCACCTGGCATGTATGCATCATTCATTTGTTTGTTTTTATTCTTTATTATATCCCAGAGCAATTTAAGTTTTATAGCTTGGCTCTAACTCAGTTATAAACACAGAAACCTGGCATTCAAATCATGTGAAAGTATGTATTTATATAATGGTCTTCCCTGTGATCCAAAGTATAGTTACATTTTGAAGTTATTTTTGAAATAAGATTTCAAAACTAAAGGTTTTTGATGAGAAATCACAAATATTCAAAAATATATTACTGAATCACTGGAAATTTGAGAAGCAAAGGTTAAGAGCTTGGGGTTTTAGAATAGTTCAGAGCTGGAATTTTATCCAACTATATAGCTACTCTATATGAAGTAGCTAGAACTTATAATCAGTCAGTTAAGGTGTTTTTAGAAGACTGCTTGGGAGGGGGGTGCCTGGCTCGGTCAGTTGGTAGAGCATGCGACTCTTGATCTCCAGGTTGTGAGTTTGCCCATGTTGGTCGGAGAGATTACTTAAAAATAAATAAAATAAAAGACTGCCTAGAATAGAGGCGTACACCGTATGTCATAAAACACTTGTATTTCATCGGTGTAAGTAAGTTTAGTTCCTATTAGCTTCTAGATTTTAAAAGTTGTGCTATCTGCTAAACCTTTGACTGGTGATAGTGGTGATCTTGGAAAAACATTATCTCCATACCTTCTCTTTTCCTTTTAATGAAACAGCCTACAATTAGCAAATCAGTCTTCATAAGCATAACCCACATAGTGGGCATAGAACAGTTAAATGGCAAAACCCAGAGAAACAGCCAATTATTCACTTACGCAGCCAATTATTCACTTACAAGTTCAGCTGCTGCTACTGAGGAGATATTTGTTAGTGTAGCATAAAAAGAAATCATAACACATAAGACCTTTTCTGGTAGCCTCATCCCAAAAGCTAGTTTTTCCTGCTAAAAGCCAAGGAATCTTTTTTCTCTTTTTCTCTTTCTTTCTTTCTCTCTCTTTCTCTCTCTTTCTTTCTTTTCTTTTCTTTCCTTTTTTCTTTCTTTCTTTCTCTTTCTTTCAACTCTTACTATAGTCGCAGAGGAAGGAGAAAGCCTCTATTTTGAATGAACCAACAGCAGACATACTTATTATACTTCTTTAAGTTGAAGAACTTGCATAGATCTATGTAGTTCCTTGTGGACACAAAAATTACAAAGAGGAAAAAGAGAGGGAGGGCGGATCCAAACTGGGTTCCTCAGACTATTTTCATGAGATACTCGTAAGTACTCTGTGAAAAAAAGGATCCCACTGTAAATTAAGCATAGGGAATGTTGAGTTAAACCAAGTAAAAGAAGTTTCATTATTGCAACATTTGCTGGAATTTTTAATATGCTAATACGTGTGTCTCAAAGTGCCTTAGTTGATTTTAAGACTTCATGCTTCACAAAACCATGAACTATCTAACTACATTTAAGAAAATACTTGAATGGCTTGAATTTTGGATTCCTGTAGACAGAGATTGAGGATTCTCCACCATCAACTTTGTTATAAGGAACTGGCATGGGATGTGAACTGGGTATCACTGTTGTTTTGAAGAGGACCAAATAAGAACTATTTCTCTTACCACTTAAGTCTACGGTTTACCAATATATATTAAACAAGGACTGGCTGACATTTAATATCACAACAATACTATAGTTATAGCTGAATATTTTTATAGATCCATTACAACAGTGTTCCACATTTCAAGTTAAAATAACTTTAAAAAAAAACCCACAGCATTAACTGGGTATCACAACCAGCCCTATCACCACTACCACCACTATCACTCCTATCCACTCTTAGTCAAAAAACAAAAAAAGAGAGAGAGAGATAAAAAGGAGAACTGTTGGAGAAAGCAGTGTTTATGAACAAGCTGTTCCCAATATGTAGTTGGCATGAAGAGTGCTTGAAGAGAGTCACTTCTAAAGATTGGGTTTCTAAAACAGGGGGAGACACATCTTTTCTCTGTTGGACATTTGCTTAGCCACAGGACTTGCTCATCTCCTAGAGTGCAGGAGGAGAAAAAGGATTTGAACAATGATAGACTGAGAGGACACCAGGACAGCAGGGAAGCAGCCCTATGCCCATCATTTAGTGTGGCAAGAATAATAAAGTTTCCTATGTGTGGTGCGAATCCCAGGAAAGGCTTGAGCCATTCTGTCAGTATGAGGGCTGACTACAGCAAGAGGGAACCATTGCAACAAGAAGAATGAAAGTGGTCCAGTAAGCTGGAACACAACTTTTGGACACTGTCACATAGAAATTATCAATATCCAGTTAATGAAGATTGCATTCTTACCCAGTCAAGTAAGGAAACATGTGCCCTTTTTTCTTTCAAGTAAGGAAGACCTTGCCCTTTTCTTTGTCCCTTCTCTTTGCGATAAACAAGGGCACTATATCTAGAAGAGGGAGGAAAAACAGGTGTCTGAGATCCAGATACTCCCCCACTCCCTCCAGAGTCACTAGAGCTTTACCTGTATTGGGTTTGGTGGGTAAGTGGAAGAAGGGGAGATGAGTTTTGAATTGAGCTAGAGGCTGAAGCTTTCAAGTTAACAAGACTGATTCTTTAATCTTAGGTTGTTATGTTTTAATTAAGTGGCTGAAAATCATAGAATATATATGTATGGTATCATTAAAGGAGCCACCCTCTGAAAAAAACAAAGTTCTACCTGGTATTGTTGGGGATAGTTATTGAAAATAATAAGGACATTTCTTATTTATTCTCTCGAGTTTGAAACATTTTAAGTATTTGAAGACAAATACTTAAAAACATTTATGCTTGGGGCACCTGAGTGGCTCAGTCAGTTGGGTGTCTGCCTTCAGCTCAGGTCATGATCCTGGGATGGAGCCCTGCCTCCTCGGGCTCCCTGCTCAGTAGGGAGTCTGCTTCTCCCTCCCCCCCCACCCCCCGCCGCTCCTGTTCTCTCTCTCAAATAAAAAAATAAAATCTTTAAAAAAAATTTATGCTTACTTATAAAAAATGTGATTTCTCTAATTATTCATCACTCTCTTTTATGAACATCCTTACAAGTATTTTAGAGGTGTATCCATAACTGACAGTTTTGATGAAGATTCTGGGGTCCAGACAATAAAGTAAGCAACACTCTTTACAGAATGTAGTTTTTAAAGTCCTGCTCCTTTTTACATTTGCCATCCATTACAAAGACAGGCAGCTATGTCATTCAATCCTGCTATTGTCACCCAGCCCAGATTTTAAACCAAAAAGTAGGATTAAAGAGCAAAGGGACCTAAACTACCTCTTTACTTTTTACATTGGCCTTGTTTAAGTTTTTAAGTTAAATGAAATTTCACGGAATTTTAGATCAATGTGTTTACTTCAAATTCAATAAAATTAATAGTTTCACCCAGAAAAGAGCAAAGAGTAAATCTAAAACTTGTATTTAATATGATGTAAGATTTAGGGGTGCCTGGGTGACTCAGTTAGGGATCTGCCTTCAGCTCAGGTCATGATCCTGGGGTCTTGGGATCAAGCCCCGCATCAGGCTTCCTGCTCAGCAGGGAGTCTGCTTCTGCCCCTCCCCCTGCTCCTGCTCGCTCTCTCTCAAATAAATAAATAAAATCTTTAATATGATTTAAGATTTAATCTTCCAGATCAGTAGTGAATTTCATTGATATTTGATGGAATAATATCTAGCATATACCTGTTCAAAACTTTTAACTATCTCACTCAATATGGTATGGAGCATGAAGAATTATTCTTTGTTTATTAGTGAGAGAATAATACAATACAAATGATTGCTTAGCAACTTCAGATCTGGGGACAAACAATTGGATCATTCTCATATGAAGAACAACATGAGGGCATGCAAATTCCCAGTGCATTCATGCTGACAAATATTTACTATGTCCCAGGCACTGATCCAAATGCAGGGAAATAGAGCAGTAAGGAAGGCAGATAAGTTCCCTGTTTTCCTGGAGGAGATAGACAATAAACAAATATTTATCATAATATTATGCAATGATAAGAATCATGGAGGAAATGAAGGAAGATAAGGGCTAGAGAGTGACAATGGGATAGGGTACTCTTTTCCATAAGGTGGTCAGTGAAGACTTACCTAAGGAGGTAATATTTGAGCAAGTGATCTGCAGGAAATGAGGTTGCACAAGTTCATTTGATAGACAGGGGATTTTGGTGTCAGCTATGTCAGCTATGAATTTAATATTGCTTAAAGACTCCCTATATAGACAGGTAGGGAGACAGGTAGATAGGTAAGTAGATAGATGACAGATAGATAGATATAGACATATGTATAGATTCAAAATCAACAGCCCCCTCCAAGAAACACAGTTACCTTGTCTTTACAAAAAGTAGCATATTGCTATGTATAGTTATATCTTCATAGAAACTGATTTTTTGTTGCTTCTGGTCTCATTCCTTTCATTCCATTTTAATTCAACAGATCTTTATTGAGTGATTGCTATGTTTCAGGCTTTATTATAGGCTCTTGCCACATGCCAGTAAGTAAAACAGATGAAGATCCCTGACTATGTGGAGATTACATTCTAGCAGGAAAAGATCGATGATAAATAATAAACATAATAAATTATATACTATGTTAGGAAATGATTTATGCTATACAAGAAAAAGTAGGCCAGAGAAAGGGAGATATAAATATGAGGAGGAGGATAGGTTTCATTAGTAAATAGGCTAATCAGGGTGAGTCTCAATGAAATTAGACCAGAGCAAACACCTGAAGAGGTGAGGGAGATAGCCAAGTGCCTATGGAGGGGAACAGCTCTCATTGACACATACCTACAAAACACACATATACTTGTGCTTTTGCAGTCAAGGAAGTTACTATTTTTTTTTTCAAAACTCATTATTTCTTTTCTGCTCCACGCCCCACATGGAGCCTGATGTGGGGCTTGATCTCAAGACCCTGAGATCATGACCTGAGCCGAAATCAAGAGTCAGATGCTTAACCAACTGAGCCACCCAGGAGCTCCTCAAGATTCATTATTATTTTAGCTTATAAAAAATAGAGTGGATATGATATACCTTCACTATATATAACTACTTGAAGGTGTAAATCTGTTATGTTTTATCTACTTAAATGATAGCCATGATAGATAGATATAGTTTTTATCATCTGAGATTATGAAGTACTACCATTTTATTTTTTTCTGAAGCATTACCATTTTAAAAGGCACTAAAAAATGGCATGATTAGAAATGTATATATTTTTATATACTGGCATGTGTAGGTCACACAGAAAATATACTATATCTTTTCTTTCTTGTTCATAGGTGCTGGTGTTAAAAGTTATGTTAGAAATCCAAAATAAGATAAATTGGAAAACATGATAGATGACTGACTTCATGCTATAAATTGAATGCAGGCTTAACAAGCATTTGTTAGTATGAGTAGTTAGAAAAATAGAATTTTATGAGTTCATTCAATAAAATTAAAATAATTTAGATTCTTTCATCTTATTTTTGCTTCATTCCATCTGTTTTGCAAGTATCACTAACTTTATTATAAATTTGTTTAAAGTCAAACCTTATCAATTTATATGCAATGCCTGTTATTCTGCAAAGTAAAATCTTCTAATCTTTATGTTCCTAAGACATGACTAAATTTTTAAAAAAGTAACTAGACAATTACAACGAGTCATAAAGATAATAGTAACAATATTTCTCTTCCGTTTTCAAATTGCTTTCTGTTTTAATTTTTTAAGGACAAAATTATATTTCAATCCATTGGTTTGTACTTTTGAATCAGTATTAACAGGCAACTTTTTCTAACTTTAATTTTTTTTTTAAGTAGGCTCCACACCCAGTGTGGGGTTTGAACTCACAATCCTGAGATTAAGAATCGCATGCTCTACTGACTGAGCCAGCCAAGTGCCCCAACTTTTTGTAACTTTAGATACCATATCTTTCACTGAAGGGTCACAAATGTTTCATAAACTTAAACATTTTATATACTTCTTTTACTAACATGAAAATAGCATGTTTGATTTTCTAAAAAAATTTTAACTAATTTTTTTCATAAAACTCTTCCTTTCAATCCCAGTCTACAGTGTTCCCCTTCCTATTCTGAATTTATTTTCTTAGCACTTATTTAACACTTAGTAGATGCTGTCTCCTGTCTGTTTTAGCTCCCAAAAACAGACTATGCATTTTCCAAGGACAAAGATCCAGTTCTTATTTGTCAACATAATGATTTTTCATGAAGTAACTGTTTCACTAGCACTTTTTGTTTGATTGATACATGTATAACTTGTATATCTCAATATTATACTATTGAGATATTGTAATTTTAATAATATGTATTTGGTTTCTATCCCCATTCCTGGCAGAGTTCCTAAAACCCTTAGGCGTTTTCTAAGTGATAAGAAAGATAAAGTTGTCTTGTTAATCATAAGGATCCCCTGTAAACCACACCTAAGACTATGTTTATGAGATGACTTTTGGAAAGCCCCTAAGGATGGGGGCTGGCTGCCAGGGGAACCTTGAACAGAACTTTCAGCACCACCACCCCCCACCGCCCCCAACTCCCCCCAACCTCCAGGGAGAGGGGAGGGGCTGGAGCTTGGCTCAATTACCAATGACCAATGATTTAATCAATCCTGTCTACTGTAATGAAGCCTCCACAAAAACTCAAAAGGATGGGGTTCAGAGGGCTTTCATGTTGGTAAACATATGGAAGCTGGGAGGGTGGCGCATGCCCCTCCCCCCATACCTTGTTTTTTGCGTCTCTTCCATCTGGCTGTTCCTGAGTTGTATATCCTTTTATAATAAACTGGTGATCTATTAAACTGTTTTCCTGAGTTCTGTGAGCCACTCTAGCAAATTAATTGAACCCAAGGAAGGGATTGTGGGAACCTCAATTTATAGTGAGTTGTTCAAAGCATAGGTAACAACCTGAACTTGGGATTGGCATATGAAGTGGGGGCATGTTTGTGGGACTGAGCCTTTAAACTATGGAATCTGATGCTGTCTCCGGGTCGATACTCTCAGAATTAAATTGAATTGTAGGACACCTGTTGCTGTCCACAGAGAATTGGAGAATTGCTTAGTGTGGGGGAAAAAACCCACACATTTGGTGACTAGAAGTGTCAGAAGTGAAGTGTGAATGTTGTGTGTGTATGTATATATATATATACGTACATACTATAATGTACAAAGTTTGAAAAGTGTTTATATAGTATGCCTCCCTTAGCTAGGAAAGGAGAAAAGTCAAGCTTTCCACCATTTTTCCTTCTTCTGTAGCATCTGAGATTCTATTACCTGAAAAAAAATGTGTAGCCAAACTGGTAATCATCAGCTTTTAGATATAAAAAGTTGGTCATGAAGAGTATTAAGTTTAGCCCCAGAATGTTGTTTTTTTTTTTTTTTACATTGACTCCAAAATGTTTCTGCTTTTTTTTTCTTTTTTAAGTAATTTCTAAGCCCAGCATGGGGCTCAAATTCATGATCCTGAGATCAAGAATCTCATGCTCTATGGACTAAGCCAGCCAGGCACCTGGTTTTTGCTTTTATATCAACAGTCTAAAGATTCAAAAGATAAGCAGATGAAAGGGCGGCATTCTAATTTTTCCCCCCTAATCTGCATAAATGTTAAACATAGCAGTAGAAACATTCTGGCTATTAAAATAGGAGCATTGTATTTTAAAAGCAACCATGAGAACTCTGCTGTCTGATAGACTTAATCTTTGAGTAACTAAGGTAACACATCCCCTGTTTTTACCCAACTACACATGCCCTCAGCTACTGATGCTAAACTAGATCATATGTCAGAATCAGTTGTGTCTAAGATGTCCTTAGGAAAACAAGTTAATCTTTGACTCCTACCCCAATCATTTTAGGTCCTTGTCATTGAGAAGTACTTTCTTTCCTGCAGGAGCACTCCAATTCTATGGGAGATTGGGGATGGGAGAAGATAAACCCCAATCTTGGAGAAATCAGGTACTACACAAGTTATCAAGGCCTAGGGACCCAACAACTTTAACTATAAATATTATAGAAAGTTGAAGAAGGACTATTAGCCAATTAACCTGATGCAGAATAATGTGATCTATAGACACTGTGCTCCTTCAGTTTTTCCTGATCAAGGGAAACATTGACCCATTAACTTTGGGCAGAGCTGGAGGTTCATGTGAAATTTTAAGTTTAGAACCGTATGTAGTGGAGACAGATTGAGCAGTTCATACTGACTTCCAGCTTCCCAGAATTTTTTGCTGCCATATTTCTCCTCACTATGCCTTTCTTCTACCTACACACATTCTCCATGGAAATTTACTTCTTCTATATATGATCTTCTCAAAGCCAAACAATCCTTACTTTAAAAAGGGTATCAGGTAGTTAATTAGTAAGTCTGATTATACAACCAAGCACAGAGGCCTACACTCCGGCACAGGTTGCATGCCCATGAAACTGGCCTTCTGTAGAAGTGCAGGATGTATAATGAAAATTCTAGAAGTCTACTGCAACAAACACAACTTCTAATCTTTTCTGCAAGAATTCTTAAGAATTCTTATGCTTATTAAGGTTTTATTTGGGAAGTTATTTGATGATATAACTATAAGAGTTGTCATTAGCATATTTTCCCATAGTCCAAATTAAAATGTATAGATATGTTAAAAATTCAGAAATCAGTATTAGTTAAATTATAATTTTTGTTATTTTCCTAATCAACAGATATAAATTCAGACTTTCTAAGAAGAAGTTTTTTTTCAGATTGAATAAGAGGATGAAATTTTAATAAGTGGCCCTAGGTCTTATTTTCTATAAGTTAATGGTATCAGCTATGAATTATCATAGTTTCAGTAGAATATTCTTTTGACCTCATTAATAAAAAGTTATGCTTTAGCAAAGGAAACCTAGTGTTATGCCAAATAACTGCTTTGTTGGCCTGATTATTAATAATCACTAGACAAATAACTAGGGGGAAGAAAACCACACACATTTCACATTTGTCAGACAAGCTTATGACTGTGGAATCTAAAAAGTACAGCAGGTAAATCTCAATGTGCTTGGGCGCCTGGGTGGCTCAGTTGGTTAAGCGACTGCCTTCGGCTCAGGTCATGATCCTGGAGTCCCTGGATTGAGTCCCGCATCGGGCTCCCTGCTCGGCAGGGAGTCTGCTTCTCCCTCTGACCCTCTCCCCTCTCATGTACTCGCTCTCTCTCATTCTCTCTCTCTCAAATAAAAAAAAAAAATCTCAATGTGCTTAATCAAGCTTTTGTAGTTTACATATTCTTATAATGTGGAAACTGAAATTTGACTAAGAACCTTTCAACTTAATCTATCACAACAGATTTAATAGCCCTTCTCTCCTTAAAAACTTTACAACAGTTAAGAAAGCCAAACTAACTTGATTTTTTTTAGACTTCTGGTTTGGATTTTTAGGTTGGCCACCTGATTAGTGGATGAAATTGATAAACAGATAAATTCTCATTGTGACAGTTCTTAGTAAAAAAATAATAATAATGATGGCTATGTAAATACAGACCTTAAGTTTCAACCCTCCTAAATTGCTCTGTTTAATTTCACAACTTATTCTTGGCCTTGAGAAACTGGATTATTGAATGAAAGGTCTTCTCATGTTACCCTCTCTCTAGCAATCTACTATGTGCCAGGTGGACATACCTCGGTTAGCAAAACTCAGGAAGCAAAGGTGCTTTATGGAATCAACTCTAGAGAGAGTGAGGCAGGCAATAGACCCTAATACATAAGCAAAATTTTGTTACGTTAGATGTGGTTAAGTACTAGGAAGAAAGAGAAAGCAGAGAAGAAATAAAGGGAGTTCAGGGTAGGGGTGTGTGTGTAGGGGGAGGGTTGCAATAATAAATAGGATAAAAGGAAGTCCTCTCTGAAAAGCTGACTAAATGAAAACTGGAGAAAGAAAGAATATGAGTCATTAATGATCTGGGGGAAGAGCATTCCAGGCAATAGAAAACTGTAAATGCCAAGTCCTAGTGTATTCAAGGTCCAGCAAGAAGACCTGTAAGACTGGAAAGGAATGAGCAAGTGGTAGTGCAGTAGGAGACAAGCTAAGGGAGGTCATGAGGTGAGAGAGTCTTGTGGAGAAAGGTGCAGGTTTCAATGACATAGTCTTTGTAAGTTATTTTGGTAATTTTGACTTTTACTCTAACTGAGATAACAAGCTGTTGAAAGATTTGGAGCAGAGCGGGGACATGATTTATTTTGTTAAGGTCTGACTGAGCAGGGCAAGAAGCAGAAGCAGGGAGGCCAGTCAGGATGCTATAGCAATAGTCCAGGTTAACAGAGATAATGACTTGGACCAGAGCAATAATAGAGAAGGTGATGAGAAATAGATTCTGAATATAGAATAAAGAGCTCCCAAATCTATTTAGTTTATCATTGATTGAAACATTAATTTGTATAATCATTTGTGTTATATATTTTCATGGTAAAGGATGATGATCATTTCCCATTTAAATATTTTCTACCACATAATGTTAGTGGCTGCATAGTGTAGTTTGGATATGGCATAATTTAGCCATTGTATAGCTAGAACAATTTATTTAATTGGTCCTCTGTTGTTGATCATTTAAGTATTTTCCAGTTTTTCTCTATTGTAAATACCATTAAAATGAACATCCTCATTGTTATATCTTTGTAAATATAATTACTGCATAATTTAGGGATCTCTGCCTGTTGATTTTAAGAATTACCCCGCTAAATTTGAACTAGAAAGGAGACACTAGAAGAGCCAAACTATTTATAAACCAACAACTTAGGTTGATTTTTTTTTTTTTTTAAATCTCTACACCCAGCATTTTGTTCAAACTCATGACCTCAAGATCGAAAGTCACATGTTCTACTGACTGAGCCAGCCAGGCACCCCTTATGTTGGTATTTTTTCAGCTACAACCATGGAAAGAAGATTGTCTACATCAGATATGCATTGATAGACCTTAAAATATTAAAAAAATATTTGAATATGAAATATTTATAAATTCCTACTCAAGGTTGAATGAACATTCTGTATTTCAGAATTTGTTTTCTATTTCTGATAGACTTAGTTGTTACTAGGAACAGATGACCAATTACAAGAATTGTCACCATTTTAACATTCTACATGAACTGTAGCCAGGCTGGATTTTTGGCACCTGAGCATTCACATCCATCTGTTTATAGGGCATTATGCCCATTCGTGATATTTATGCCAGTTTCAAAAACTCCTGTGTAAATCAAGATAGACAATGTATATTCTTTGAGCTATAAATATTCTATTATTTAATCTCTTTGAATTATGTTTTTAGAAAGACCTTTAATCACTTACTGATTTAAGATAACTTTCAATTAGGCATATATAGAAAGAAAAATATAAGAAAATTTTAATTTTATTAAGTAATAAATAGAATACCAACTTTTTTCAACATGAGAAAGTTGAGATTAGAAAAAGGGTGATGACAAGTCCTTTTAAAAAGTTTTGAATATACTATTTGAGGGAAAGAAACTAACATTTATTTGGTACCTGCTATGTGCAAGGTGCTTTTAAACATCATTTGTTTCTATAATTTTCATAATAATCTTATGAAGTAGGTATCATTATCCCTACTTTGCACATAAGAAACTAAAAGAAATGACTTACCTAGGATCACGCATAGGAAATAACTAAGATAATTTCAAGCCCAGTTTAATCTGACTCCTAAATTCATGCTCTTTTAGCTATACAACACTATGTAAGGGGTTGGGGTTCAAACATCAGGGTGAATTTACAAATCTGTGATGTGGATTGAAAGTGGTTTTTATGAGTTAAAAAAAAAATCAACCAGGGCGCCTGGGTGGCTCAGTTGGTTGAGCGACTGCCTTCGGCTCAGGTCATGATCCTGGAGTCCCTGGATCGAGTCCCGCATCGGGCTCCCTGCTCGGCAGGGAGCCTGCTTCTCCCTCTGACCCTCCCCCCTCTCATGTGCTCTCTGTCTCTGTCTCAGATAAATAAATAAAATCTTTAAAAAAAAAAAAAAAAAAAAAATCAACCAACCAAAAGATTGTTTTACTCTTAGAACTCAACTAAACATTCCATAGGTGTGAAGGTATACATTAGCTCTCATTATCAAGAAGGCAATACCAAATAGCAATTAATTATTTTTACTGTAAGAGAATATCTACTCCCTGAAAGAAATAATACATTATATGTTAATTTAAAAAATGTTTTAAATGTAAATAATAATATAATAATAAAGAGAGAATATCTACTTATACAAAATAAGAGGAAAAAACCAATCTGATGAACTGTTTGCTTCCCTATAGATCGGTGATTTTTACACTAAAAAAAAAAAAAAAAAAAGCTATTTATTTTCCCCAAACAAAAACTACATAAAATAAATGAGAATTGTTGAAGCAAAGGTGCAAGTGGGACGTAGAGGCCATTTGTTCTCTGTCCAATTTCCTCTCCCAATATTGCCGTGACCTCTGAAGGAATGCTTATAAATCCCAGGACTCAGAATGTCATTTAAATTCCCCATGTTGTGGCTGGAACACTTGGTTGATCAGCTTACCTTTTCAGTATTCAACTGATTTATTTTGGTTATCTACCAATTACAGTAAAAATATGACTTGAAAGTGGTAAGAAAGTTCCTAGGGCAATAGCTAAGAACTTTTTATTTTATACTGAATTGTCTTTCCTTATTTCTCCCAGTCAAAATCAACTAATTAATTTATTATAAATGGTTTTGAACCTCAACTGAATGCCAGGCACTACCTTGATTCCTACCTTCAGGAAGCTTAGGATTCTAGTTGGTAGAGGCAGATAATAAAGAAGTGAAAAAATCAAATTGTGCTATGAAGAAAATAAGTGTTTTTAATAGAGAATTGTTATTATGTATTGGGCTACTTTATTTTCATCTTATTAGTAAATGTTACTTATATTAGGTTAAATGTGTTCCTCAAAAGTTCATATCCACCCAGAATCTGAGGGTGATTTTATTGAAAATATGTTCTTTGCAGTTATGATTAGTTAAGATGAAATCATATTGGATTGGGGTGGGTCCTAATCCAATGACTCCTGTCTTTATGAAAGAGAAATGGAGACACAGATAAACAGGGGAGAAAAACGTATGAAGGAGATAGATTAGAGTACGGATCTGTAAGTCAAAGAACATAAAAAATTGCGAGCAATCACTAGAAGCTAGAAGAAGCAAGGAGAGATTCTTCCCTAGAGCCCTGGGAGAGAGCAAGGGCCTTGATTTCAGATTTCTAGACTCCAGAACTGTGAGAGTAAATTTCTGTTTTTTTTTTTTAATTTAAATTCAATTAGCCAACCTATAGTACATCATTCATTTCAGATGTAGAGTTCAATAATTCATCAGTTGCATATAACACCCAGTGCTCACATGACCTCTCCAATGCCCGCCCATTACCCAATTACCCCATACCCCCACCCACCTTCCCAAATTTCTGTTGTTTTAAGGTACCCAATTTGTACTAATTTGTTATGGCAGCCCTAGGAAACTAAAATGCTACTTTAGATAGAATAGTTCATAAGACTTCTCTTAGTATACAATAATTTATTTATTTATTTATTTATTTACTTATTTGTTTTTAGGCTTTTATTTTTAAGTAATCTCTACACCCAGCGTGGGGCTCAAACTCATAACCCTGAGATCAAGAGTCACATGCTCCACCAACTGAGCCAGCCGGCTCCCCATCTTTGCATATGACTTTTAAATAGAGACATAAATGATGAGAATGACCCAGCCAAGACGAAAGACTTACTGCTGTTATTTTATCTTAGTGGTAAATATTCCACAGGTATTTAAATTACTAGTTCTAAAACAAAGTTATTATTTTTCCCTTCTCTACACGTATCTTTCCTTTGCAAAAACTATATAAAGTAGATATTAATATCCCCACTTTTCATATAGAGGTTAAGGAATTTGGACAGCTTCACATGTGTAGGAAGTGGTAGAGTCTAGATTCAAACTCAGGTAATCTGGCTTCAAGAGCCTAAATTTACCAGATTATTCTAGCACTCTCTCTCAAGTTTCAGGCAACATACTTTAATTCTGTCTACAGGCTTTCAGGGTTGCCCTTTTGTGATATTCCACTTAATCTAGTCTTACACGTGGAATTTGGCTCCTCTCTTTTGTCTCCTACTTATATTAGTAGTAATAACAATGATAATCATGACTGTTAAATTTATTGAACACTAAGTGTGCCAGCTCTCTTAATCCAAGCAACAACCCCATAAGGTAGCTATTATTATTACCCAATTTTCCAGATGAGGTTTCTATGGCTTGAAGAAGTTAAGTAACATGTAGGATCTTAAAACTAATAAATGGCAGACCTTTGGTTGGTCAGATCTGACTTCAGAACTCTCGCTTTTTAAAAAATTTATTTTTTAAAACAAGACATAACTTACATATAGAGAAATACACACACTTAAATATATAGTTCTGTGACTTCTGATAAGCTATACACCTGTGTAAAAATCATCAGGATATTCTGAGCTCAGAAGGCTCCGTTATGCTTCCTCCTAGAGATAATCTTACAAAGGTAAATTCTGCTCTGATATCTCTCACCATGGACTAACTTTGCCTATTCTTGAATTTTCCAAAAGTGGAATCATCCAGTATATACTCTTTGGTGTCTTATTTCTTTCCAGAATCTATTAATGACCATGTTCTACTCTCGCCAACAAGATTGCCAAGTCTTCTGCCTTATTTTCCTAGGCTTTTGCTAAGTAATTAATGTTGATAATGTAATAAACTAATTCTTGCTCAAATATTGGGTGAAAATGGTTTAAGTTACTTTTTTCCCCAAATAACTTATTACTATTATAATGGACCTTAAGCCTAGAAGAATGGGTGTTATGGAAATTCTAAGCAGAGTCTGAGAGACTTTTTGGAGGGGGAATAGAGAGATTTTGTTTTTCCTGAATGCATAATTTCTTAACTAGTATACTAAATATGTACCTGTAAAATTTTTTTCCAAAATGCAAAAGCGAAATCTGTGACTTCAATTCAAATACTATAGAAGAAATCTTAGATGCATAAAAAGAAATGTTAATATGATATAGAAAAATGAGCATCGAAGTTGTCAAAAGTTTTGTGTTCTATTTCCTCTTGTGCAGTTTACTAGCTAATTACCTCACTTAAGTCACCTAATCTCTCTGAGTCAGCTTTAATGTGGACATAAAAAAATTTGCCATGCTTGACAGGATTGATGTGAAGATCAAATATGAAATAAGCTAACGTATATTAGAGTGCTTCCTAAAGTCTCATATATGATACTTCCCATATACATACATATAAAACTTTACAATCACACTTCCATAAAACAGCTAATAAAATAGTGAATATGTGTAAAATTGCATATTCTGACCATCTGATATAATAGGAAGTCAGCGAAATTGTTTTGGAGAACTTTTTAATTTGATAACCTAGACTGTCAATTGCTTAATTCAAGTTTGTCAGATCTCTAAATGAGTTGAGGCAATTTTCTTTCTCCTTGCCTTTGATCTTGCTTTTACGTTTCACCTCTCCTCAGTTCTAAATTTTGTTGGAATGCAACACGGAAGTTTTTACTTTTAACTCTTTCCTTAGAATTTTTTGTATGGCACATCTGAGTTTGTTTAGGGATTCTCCTGCAACAAGGATTATCTAAATGCCACGTAAGAGTGTGAAGAATTTATTAGAAAGAAAAATATGGAAGACTTTTCTCATTGGTAACCACTTACCAATTAATCTATAACCAATTAAGAAAAGTCTTGAGTGGAGGGTTTGAGTAAGAGAGGGTGGGTAGTAGTAGTATGTTCAGCTTTACTCTGGAGCGCCACCTGCTGGGAAATAAAGTCTGACAGTGTTTGGCAAACGTAAGAATGATAGTGGGAGATTAGGTTGTTCTAATCTCCCAATATCTTGTTTTATATAAAGCACATACTAGTAATTAGAATTATTGTGGAAAATGATGATTTGATTTACTAACTGAATGATTCAATTAGTAAAGAGATTTTTCTCAAAGCTTTTTTTGGGAGGAATTTATTTATTTTAAGTTCTGAACTCTGATCAGAAAACCACAAATATGAATTGAGGGTCCATTATGTTAGTCAAATATTTAAGGGTTTATGTAACACACTGTGCTAGACACTGGGGATGCAATGGTGAAAGGAACAGAGGGAATCTTCTGGCCCTCATGGAACATAGAGTTAAGACTAAAAAGAAAAAGTGACAAATAGATTGTTGAAAGTTGATATGAATAAAACAAATAAAAGGCAGAAGGAGAGAATAGAGGGTGGTTGAGGGAAACTACTTTGGATGGGACTTTCAGGAAAGGCATGCCTGATAAGACCTTTAAGAACTTGTTCTTTGCTATATTCCTAGCACAGAGCACAGTGCCTAGTACATCATCAATGCTCAGTGAATATTTGTTGAATAAAAGGACAGATGACACTGAATGATAACCTTAAATAGGAGCATTGAACAGAGCTGAAGCATTATCAGCTTTTCTTTTTGGTCTGATCATATGTACATGGGCCATGCTGGCCCAATGATACAAAATGTGGTAGGAAAGAGAGTACAGAAAAACTACTGGAAATATGTGGAGCATAATCTTTTTCTTTTGGAGCTGAGCCAGTTTATAAAATCCAATCCAAGTTCAAAGAATGATGAGATGATGACTCAGTTTAAACTACTTTCACTTTAGTTTACCATTAATCTATGAAGCAAACAGTGCTAGGGATACAAATGACTGGATGCAGCTCCCTACTGCCTTTCTTGTACGTCACAAATGTCCAAGTTCAGTAATTGAAGAAGCCCATGAGGAATCAGATCAAGTAGTTTGAGAACTGTACATCTTTATAACATTAGGCTGGGTGAAGGGTCATACTTGATCTAACCCACTACCATATAAAAAGTTTATTGTTGCACTACAGTACTATCTGGATGCAGTTTGTTTCTTGATGCATCACCTGCCCTACACTAGACCTGTAGGCCTACCAAATCTTCCGTGAAACCAAATCTAATTGGAGAGCTAAGAATAAGATATAAACTTACATGGAATTATTAAGTGTTAGCTTAGAACTGGAATAAAAATGGAATGAGAGAAAAGGGAAACAACTTTTTTAATGACCTAACTCTTGTGAAGCATATGCAAATAACATACCCATCAATACAATCTATAAGCATTGATAAGTCCCCTTTTTCAGTAAGAGAACTCTGAATTTTAGTTGGGCATATTGTTGGTCCAGCTAAAAGACTATACTTCCTAACCTAAAGCTCTACTAGGAGTGGCTATGTGATGAGTTGTTGGCCATTGAGTTTTTTTGTTTTTTTGTTTTTAACTTAATTTTATTATGTTATGTTAGTCACCATAAAATACATCATTAGTTTTTGATGTAGTGATCCATGATTCATTGTTTTTGTATAACACCCAGTGCTCCACGAAGTACGTGCCCTCCTTAATACCCAACACCAGGCTAACTCATCCCCTCACCCTCCTCCCCTCTAAAACCCTCAGATTGTTTCTCAGAGTCCATAGTCTCTCATGGTTCATCTCTCCCTCCGATTTCCCCGCCTTCATTTTTCCCTTCTCCTAACGTCCTCCATGCTATTCCTATGTTCCATAAATAAGTGAAGCCATATGATAATTGACTTTCTCTGCTTGTCTTATTTCACTTAGCATAATCTCCTCCAGTCCCATCCATGTTGATGTAAAAGTTGGGTATTCATCTTTTCTGATGGCTGAGAAATACTCCATTGTGTATATGGACCACATCTTCTTTATCCATTCATCTGTTGAAGGGCATCTCGGCTCTTTCCACAGTTTGGCTATTGCGGACATTGCTGCTATGAACATTGGGGTGCATATGGTC
>NC_138373.1:117411971-117446336 GCF_054177405.1 Leptonychotes weddellii | reverse complement strand
TTTGTTTTTTGGGTGTTGAGTTTGAGAAGTTCTTTATAGATCTTGGATACCGGCCCTTTATCTGTAGTGTCATTTGCAAATATCTTCTCCCATTCTATGGGTTGCCTCTTTGTTTTGTTGACTGTTTCCTTTGCTGTGCAGAAGCTTTTTCATCTTGATGAAGTCCCAAAAGTTCATTTTTGCTTTTGTTTCACTAGGCTTTGGCAATGTATCTTGAAAGAAGTTGCTGTGGCCGATGTCAAAGAGGTTACTACCTATTTTCTCCTCTAGGATTTTGGCCATTGAGTTTTAAGAAGTGTCGTGTGGTGTTTCTAGAAAATCCTGAAAGAGAAAGAGTGAAGACCTATTCTTCCCCTTCTTTGATACTGCCACTTGGAATATAGTTGTTGTGACTGGCGCTCCAAAATTCATGCTGGACCAAGAGGACAAGGGCTGTACCTAAGGCAAAACAACAGAAAACTGAAGGGATCTTGGTATGGTGTGGAGCTATTATACCAGCCCTGAACCATCTTCTCCTTTTATGTGAGAGAGAAAGAACCATCTGTCTTGTTTATAACATTGCTCTATGGAGTTTCTATTACTCTGCTGAATTTTATCCTAACCAATCTGGTGAGTAATATAGACTTTGCTGATGTTTTCATGACAAATGGAGGAGAAGGCATCATTTCACACCACAAAGCAAACAATCTTTTCATTACACAAATTCTCTCTCTAGTCTCTTTCCAGATCCAAATTCTTTTTTGCCCACCTCCCTCAACCCCAACCATCTGTAACATTTTTTTCCTCTCTTGGATCCCACTGTCACGTCCCTGATCCTATAATAACACTTGGGCGGGAATTCTCTTTGCTTCAGCCCTTCGTCCGGGACTCCTTTCCCTGTGAAGAAGACCTATTTTACCTGAGCCTTTCCTCAGTGAATATTTTGAGTATTGTGCAGTCTGCTGCAAGATGAAAGTAACAGTAGCATCAACAACCACTACATGATTAAATGCTTACTAGAAGCAGTCATTTAAGTTCATTCTCACGACCACCCTATAAAGTATTATCTTATTTTACAGAGAGAGTAAGTAATCTGCCTGTGGCAGAAAAGGCTAGCTGTCTACCCAAAATTCACACTCCTCTTTCCCTAGAATGGAGTTTTCACTGAGAGTTCACTGTCCATCACACTACGTATATATTCATAATTGTCATATTTTCCTAATATGTTGATCCTTGATCATTATGAAGTATCCCTTTTTGTCCCTAGTAACATTCCTTTCCTTGAAGTCTATTTTGTCTGATACGAATACAAAAGCTCCTGCTTTCTTGTGTTTCACTGTTTGCATGGGGGATCTTTTTTCATCTTTTTTACTTTAAATCCATTTGTCTGTATTTAAAGCGCATCTTGTGTAGACAGCATATAGTTGATACTTGCTTTTTTACCATTCTTATTTTTTTAAGATTTTGCTTTTAAGTAATTTCTATACCAACGTGGGGCTAAAACTCATAACCCTAAGAGCAAATGTCATATGCTCCACTGACTGAGCCAGCCAGGTACCCCTATTATGTATTTAAATATGTGGTTTTTTAAAAATTTAAATTCAGGGCGCCTGGGTGGCTCAGTTGGTTGGGCGACTGCCTTCGGCTCAGGTCATGATCCTGGAGTCCCGGGATCGAGTCCCGCATCGGGCTCCCTGCTCGGCGGGGAGTCTGCTTCTCCCTCTGACCCTCCCCCTCTCATGCTCTCTCTCTCTCTCATTCTCTCTCTCAAATAAATAAATAAAAATAAAATCTTAAAAAAAATAAATAAATAAAAATTTAAATCAATTAGCCAACAAAATATGTGTTTTAACAAAAGCAAAATTTGTATTTAATATGCATATTAAACATTTCATATTTAATATGTATTAACATATATTTATACTTATTCATAGGTCTGCCGTTTTGCTATTTTCTATCTTACTGATTTTTTGTTTTTCTGTTCCTCATTTCCTTCTTTTGCGTTAACTGAATATTTTTTAGTATCCCATTTTAATTCCTCTGTTGACTTTCTATCTTTCTCTTCATTATTTTTTGTTTCTGTAGGTTTTTTTTTTTAAGATTTTATTTATTTTTTTGAGAGAGAGAGTTCATGAGAGAGAGCACAAGTGGAGGGCAGAGGGAGAAGCAGGCTCCCCACTGAACAGGGAGCCCGACGGGGGGGCTCCATCCCAAGACCCAGGGATCACGACCCAAGCTGAAGGCAGATGCTCAACCGATGGAGCCACCCAGGTGCCCCTCTGTAGGGTTTTTAAAAGTGCATTTTTAACTTATCCCAATCTACTTGGAGCTATATGGAATTACTCCAGATAAAATACAGAATACTTGCAATAGTATAATTCCATTTATCCCTTGTTCTTAGTGCTATTTTTGTCATATACATTACATCTATATCTGTTACAAGCCCATCAATACAGTGTTACACTTTTTTGCTTTAAATAGTCATATGTCTTGGGCACCTGGGTGGCTCAGTCGGTTGGGTGTCTAACTTTGGCTGGGGTCATGATCTCAAGGCCTTGGGATTGAGCCCCAGGTCAGGCTCCTTGCTCAGTGGGGAGTCTGCTTCTCCTTCTTCCTCTGCCCCTCCCCCTGCTTGTGTGCATTCTCTCTCTCACATAAATAAAAAATCTTTAAAAAAATAAAATAAAATAAAGTCATATGTCTTTTAGATGAGGAAAGAAAGAAAAATATAAACCGATTTTTTTTACACTTACCCACATATTTTTTTTAAAAGATTTTATTTATTTATTTAATTGACAGAGAGAGAGAGACACAGTGAGAGAGAGAACACAAGTAGGGGGAGTGGGAGAGGGAGAAGCAGGCTTCCCGCTGAACAGGGAGCCCAATGTGGGGCTTGATCCCAGGACCCTGGGATCATGACCTGAGCCGAAGGCAGTCACTTAACCAGCTGAGCCACCTAGGCACCCCTACACTTACCCACATGTTTACTATTTCTACTTTTTGGTATAAGAATCTTAAAATATATATATATATATTTTAACCAGTAATTGTACTTACAGGAATTTTTATGGCAATAATTAGAGATGAGAATAATTTTTTCATAATCATGTTTTTCTCATTGTTTCTTATAATAAAATTTGAAATAATTTAAATGTCTAAAATAAGAAAGTCATTACATAAACTTGTGTTACATACATAGGATGGATAAGCACATTTTTTTTTAGGATGTTGGTTAACTGAGGCATATATAACGTTGTTTAGTTTTTAGGAAAAAGAGACTGAAAAGAAATATATCTAGATATTAATAGTGGTTCTTTCTGGCTAATGGATTCTTTGTTTGCATTACTGCCTTTTGTTTATTTACACTATTCTGCATTTTCTAAATTTTTACAATATATTCTTTTATAATCAGAAGAAAAGTGAAATGAGAAAAATTCAACATTAGGGAGGTCATGTTATATAAACACTGGACAGGATCTTTGAAACTAGTTAATCAGAGTATTGAGAATAAATAATTTTCGTAAATATATTTATCAACTTGAATTCAGGATAACATATGTCTTTAGTTTGACAAGTTTGAAGCATAGACGGTAAGAAGGCAAATTGTGGCAAGAAGTATATGAATTTATATATTATTCAATATATTAAAGCCTATTCTGTTGGTAGGCTTAGCTTTTCTTGTGTGATTTAAAGATTGCTACAGGTCTGTAAGTGTCTCAAAGTATCTCCCTCATTATGGCTTCCTGAGCCCTTGAAATTCCTATGAAGCAACTCCTTTTGTTTTCTTCCTCTGGAGAACAGTATGGATGTTCTTCAAAAAGTTAAAAATAGAACTACCCTATGACCCAGCAGTTGCACTACTAGGTATTTATCCAAAGGATACAAAAATACAGATTTGAAGGGATGCATGCATCCCAATGTTTATAGCAGCATTAGCAACAATAGCCAAGCTATTTATCAACTGATGAACAGATAAAGTATATATATGTATATATACATAATATTTATAATAGAATATTATAATGGACTATTACTCAGCCATCTAAAAGAATGAAATCTTGCCATTTCAACAATGTGGATGGAGCTAGAGTGTATTATGCTAAGTGAAATAAGTCAGTCAGAGAAAGAAAAATACCATATGATCTCACTTATATGAGGAATCTAAGAAAGAAAACAAACATACGGGAGGAGGAGGAAAAAAACAAGGGAGAGAGGGAAATAAACCATAAGAGACTCTTAACAATAGAGAACAAACTGAGGATTGATGGAGGGACGTGGGTGGGGTATGCACTAGATGGGTGAAGGGTATTAAGGAGTGTACTTGTTGTGATGAGTGCTAGGTCTTGTATGTAAGTGAATCAGAACCACTGATTTCTACTCAGAAATCAATATTGCACTGTATGTTAACTAAGTAAAATTTAAATAAAAAAAATAAACTTCTTTTGTTTTCTTCCAATGAAACCTACCTTATTTTACCTAGCAGGGTAGCATCCATTGACACATAACCATGGGTTATTGTGGGACAATAACCTCAGGACATTCTGATGAGGAATATTTTTACAGTTTTGGTAAAGACCAACAGATACATAGCTGTCAGAGTAGGGCAATTCTATACAGAATTCTGTGGTGGGGTGGGTGGGGTGTTCTAGAAAGTTCAGTGGCAGGCTGAAGGTACTGGGCACTTTATAGGGTTGGTAAGTGAGTAGAAGAGAGAGTAAAAGAAAAAAAGGAGAGAGAATACCAAATGGAGATGCAAGAATCATCCAGAATTTATTCATTCAATAGGCTTATTTGCACGCAGTAGCTATTAAGCTTATATTTTCCTTCAAGTAACATTGTCAGTGACCATTTACTCCCACAGTTCCTTCCTGCTTGTTCCTTCATTGAGATAGACATCAAAGTCCTTTGTAAAGTCTACAGTTCTTTACCTATGCAAGATATGTTTATTATTTTGTCCTTTACACCTTCAAATTCCAAACAGTTGCCTCAGTAGTTAAAGAAATTAATATCTAATAAAGGGACACAGTGAGTGTACCATACCAGGGAAAATATATATGCTAGTTAATTAGGCCTTCCAAAGATTATACCTCTTATTCCTTGGCTGTCCCACATGGTGACAACTCTTTAAGATGAAATTTAAAACTAGATGAGAGAGAAAACCGAGATCTGCAGATGCTTTTGCTAGATGGGCCTTTCAAAGTCTTGTAAGGTAAGTTACATTGTCAGCCTCTGTTAGTCTTCTTATAGGAGCAGTCCAAAGGAAGGAATTCTTAAATCCACGCACACAAAGTCAGAGAATCAGAATATGTTGGGATGTAATAAATTGAAATCTAACCTTTCATTGTACAGATGAAAAAGATTCAAGTCTTGACATTTGATATTGACTTAACCAAGATTGTAAATAATAATAGCAGAGCCAGGATTAGAACTCAGGTCTTTTAGCTACTAATCTAATGGGTTTCCACAATATCACATTGCCCCAAGTCCAGGTATTAGATACACACCTTCAAAGCCCATAAAAACAACAAACAAAGCAAGGCAAAAAGCCAAAAGCAAGATCCTGCAGGTCTGACATCAAACACTGGGAGAAAATGTGTGAACAATAGGTGAATTAGAATCTTAAGCCACGCCTTCTTTTGTAAAAAGTGGGTTATGTCAACTGTACTAAATAATTTTTTCCTCTTAAAATTGCTAAACAAAATAGGTTGCTACTTCACCGGGCCCTGAGACATTTTTTGATATCAAATGATGTATATCATTTGAAATCTTGCTTCAACTGATGTGAGCAATGGTTTTTAGCAGACGAAGAGTAAGAATGAGCCTGTCGTGTCAAGATGCCTGGCTGAGTGCCACAGGAGTCAGAATAAGGTCATGTTTATTCTATCGGATATTTTATTCTTTATCTGGACTCTATGAAGGCAAAAAACATGATAATGAAGTCCATTTGGTGACCTAAATTGGGAGGCACTGTCAATGTGAATGAGGGCTGAGAAGTAAAATACAGTAAATACAAGTTCAGACATGTATGCCACGGAAGATACAGCAGGACTTCACTTTGGAAGAAACCTAACAGCTTGGAACAGAAATGAGTTCCAGAAATTCTAGGGATAGGAAGTCACTGAAAATGATAATGACTAAAAAAGAAAGGGGGAATTATAACAGTTTACAAAATGATATAAGATTATAATACTGTATAGAGAAAAAGAAGACCCCAAACAAAAAGGTACAACGATGCACTTATGTACATTGTACATTATATTACATACTTCTTCCATTTTGAAACCTACAAGTAGAAAGATGTCCATTATTATATTGGGAATATAAATATTTTTGGTGTGGAATTGGAGGTGGTGCACAATAACCAAGTAAAGAGATGAATTGCATATAAAAGGGACTGTGAGTACAATGTGAAGGTGTTAGTAGTATCCCCAGGATCCCATTTAAATTAAAGACAAAAGAGGAAGAAGGGAAAAAGAGTAAGAGAAGGAAATTGCCATTTCTGCCTTCTGTTGTCTATTATGTTTTTCTCTCTGCTGCTTCATCTAGAAAAAAACAGATTTTTTTTTCTTAATAAATCCTTGCTAATTTCTAGGTCTAGGGAAGAACAGCCAGGCCACAGCTACAGCCCATGGCCAGGTGGTCAAGGTGAGGCTCCCATTATAATCTATGAAAGTATTCTTATGTCTCAGGGGGCCAGAGCCAGGACTGGTCAATTTTTATCATTCTCCCGTATTTTTGGAATTTGAAGGGTTAGAATTCTCTCCAAGTGTCTTTATCAGAGCATATAGCAGTCTATTCCCCACTATTTAAGTAATGTCATGATGAAATTCAGCACATGTGATTGCTATGTAGCGAGATTCTTTCAGAAATCAAATGCCATTGGACCAGAGATAGACTTCCCCTGCACAGTTGGATGGAGTAACTGAGGTGCCCTTTTCAGCAGATACTTTTACAGAAACCCAACCTCCCTATCCACAGGAAATGTGTTTCAAGACCCCCAGTGGATGCCTGAAACCACAAATAGTACCAAACTCTATATATACTATGATTTTTCCCATACATACATACCTATGATAATTTGATGTATAAATTAGGCACAGTAAGAAATTAACAACAATGACTCATAATAGAACAATTATAAAAATATACTATAATAAATATTATATGAATTTGGTCTCTCTCTCAGTCAAAATATCTTATTATACTGTACTCAGCCTTCTTCTTGTGATGATATGAAATGATAAAATGCCTACGTGATGAAATGAAGTGAGGTGAATGACGTAGGCATCGTGATGTAGCATTAGGCTACTAGTAACCTTCTGACAATCAATGAGAATATGTCCAGATATGTGAGGTTCATCTGCTTTTGACTGTGGTTGACTGCAGGTGACTGAAACTTTGGAAAGCAAAACCACAAATAAGTGGGAACTACCTTACTTCATGATAGTAGAAATCCATTAAAGATTGCAAGAGATATTTAAATTAAAGGCTGACTTACCCAGAAATGTTAAAAGACCTAAATATACAAATTCTCATTGAGCCATAGGTAAGTAGCAATTTAATTGTTCTGCAAAAATATAATAGAAATGATAAGTGATATATGATAAGTAAAAGGGAACAGAATTATAAGAAAAAGAAGCATGGTTTTTAGTAAACATCCATCTAGCCTCCAGTTTTAAGAGGTTGATTCACCTTATAATGAAGACCCCTCCTGGGATCTTAAAAGCAACAACTTTAGATTATCTCCCAGGAGAAGATTTTCCACTTCTGTATTCTGAAAGTCTGGCTGTTTAAAAATGTCAGATGTAACACAGCCATCTAGAGTGCTCTGCTCTTCTCCAACTGGCACATATGCTGTTTGTGATCATTTTCTCAGACCAGCATGCTATTTTGACAGAGGGCACTGTGTCAGCATTAATTTACCTCACTATATCCTTTCATGAAACAATCCAGGGAATCCTAAACCACGTCTTTCCTTTACCTACTCAGTTCTGTGTATCTGAAAGATTTAACTCATAAAGAAATTCAGTGAAAGGCCACAACTCTTCAGATTTATAGAGCAACCAGTATTATATGTGCTGTAAGACAGTAAAAGGGGCATCGATGTCTGTGAAGGTACAGTGGTGATTAAAAGGAATTTATTAGATGCGTCAGATAAAAGTCATTACTGAAAGAATTGTTTCTATGTTCAAAGACCTTCAAACAAGTGCTTTATGGTTGAGGGAAACCTGTTTCTGATTCAACTAATGTTCGTGGGATTTATTAATGGGTACCTGCTACATAGGCTAGGCATTATTTATTTCACTTTAGTCTTACTCAATGCCAAGTATTGTGCTTATGCTAGGGATACAAAGACAAATAAAACATAATCACCACCTTCAAGAAGTTGATAGTCTAATAGGGGAGAGAGATTCACAAGTAGTTGAATTCAGTAACAATGAAAGAGGCAAGCCTGGAGGGCTATGGAAGTACACAGAAGGGGTTAGGCAAAGTCTTCTTTAAGACTTTGAAACAAGTCTTAGAAGAAGAAGAAACAGAAGTAAACAGAAGAAACAGAAATAGAAGAAGAAACAGCTTGAGCTAGGGCCAAGGGCTAAGAAACAATGCTTCAGTGGTATTGGAGAACAGAGAAGGGTGTGGGCACTGGGGGGAAAATGATGGCCAAAGAGTCAGGCAGACTCCAGATCATGCAACGCCTCATGTGACATGTTAAGGAGCTTCCCTAGAAGATATTTGATGAAATATTTTGTTCCTAGGGAGAATTCTGTGGGGGAAGCAGTTTCCAAACATTGGATCGAAAAGGCTTCTTTAACATAGAGTCTGTGAGAAGCTTAAATATGCTAATATACAGTGTGATTCTCCAGGGACATACTATACAGTTTTCTGACTATGAAACACTTAAAAAGATCATCTTTTGGGACTAAAGTTCTAGAGGCACACTTTGGGAAGTAATGCACAAATCTTTGGGGGAGCCACTAAGGGTTTTAAATAGATCTGTGATAATGGATAAGTTTGCATTTTAGAACACACTGGTAGCATTCCAGAACTCTGGCAGGAGTGTAGGAAACAATTGTAGAGGGACAAAATTGATGGCAGAGAGGCCAGTTAGGAAACCATCGTTCCAGGGGAGTAAAAATGAGGACCTGTGCTTAGTAGTAGAAGGAAGATAAGAATTAAAAAAATGTTTAGGAGATTGACAAAACTTGATCATTGATTGTACGGAGAGTGAGGGATAGGAAAGATTCAGTTTCTAACATGGGTAATCAGGTGGATTGGGTACCAAAGCTGAAGTAATTATAAGAGGAGGCATAGGTTTAAGAAAGATACTATGAGTTTAATTTAAGACAAGTTGAGATTGAGGAAATCTATATCATAACTAGGGGAAATTTTAAGATATAGTTGGATGTGAGTGTGTGATGATTGGATGTTTCTCTTAAACACCCAGATTTGGTAGTCAACAGCATTTAGGTGTAGTTAAAATTATGACAATATTAAAAATCACTCAGGAAGAGCAAGTAGAATTAGAAGAAATATGGACCCATATGGATACATGGATAACTGTTAAACTAGATTAAAAGTATATATATACATACCTATGTTTTTAGGATTATAGGTGCATGTAATGTATATTTCACATTATATAACAGAATCATGATAAATAAATAATAGCACCTCCACTAAATTTGTAAATAAGACATGGTACTCATGATCTTAATAAATATTATTCTAGATTAAAAAAAAAGAAGAAGAAGAAATATGGACCAAGGAGAGTAACTGGGGGAATTCCAATAAAAGTGTTTACATACATAACAATTTCAAAACCTGAGACAACTCAAACCATAAACACAGGCTGCTATTTAAAAACACCAACAACACAATATTAGATCTATTTTAGTGATGATTTTAGATCTACATTAAGTTCATGCTTTTCTTTACTTAGACTTTATATTTGTCTATATCAAATATTATAACAAGCATCTCCACTCCCACTCCAATTAAATTACCAGAATTTTTTCTTTTAACTGTGAAGTGCTTTCCTTCTTTTCATTGCTCTTTGAAAACAGATTTGGCAGCAAATAGAGATTTGAACTGAGGCCATCATATTTAAATCTATGATTTTGCAGGTTGCTAGTGGTGGCTCCAAAATTTCTACATAGGAAGGGCTTGGGCTGGTTGAAAGAAGGTGCTAATGCAAGGTTTAAATAAGAAATGTTTTTGATAGGATTGAATGTTTCTTTGGGGAGAATAGGGGTTGATGAAAATTATGCATGGGGTGGAAGGAGCTAAATTTTCCATAGAGCCTCCACTTGGCTCCATGATGCTGTTTCACATAATTAAATATATAGCAATTAGTGTTCTTATTTATTTATTTATTTATGAGAGAAAGAGAGCATGAAGGGGGGAGGGGCAGAGGGAGAGGGAGAGAGAGAAACTTAAGCAGGCTCCACACCCAGCGCAGCACAGAACGCAGGGCTCTATCTTACGACCCTGAGATCCTGGCCTGAGCCAAAATCAAGAGTCAGATGTTGATGGACTGAGCCACCCAGGTGCCCCTGTAGCAATTAATATTTCCAGCTGATATTAAAACTAACCCTCTAAGTAGCTAATAATGTGTCAACCTGAAAAACAGCTCCTGCAACTAAATTGTGCTAAGCCACATCTTCATTGTATATCTAATACCTAATGTAGATTGTTGATTAAATTACCTATTAACATTCTATTTTTTAGTACATTGAGGTTGCTTTTTTTTTATTTTAAAGCAATGTGGTAGAACTTTCAAATAAAATCACCCATGGCAAAACACAGCTTTATGTAGTATCTACCATTGTTGGCTCTCAGTCTTTTTATTGTACATACTAAAATTTTTACATAATCATCTAAATCCTTTGTGGAAAGAGTCAGAGTATAAATAAAAATGAGTAAATAAGTATATGCAGCATTGTACCTATTATGATAAATTATACGTAAGATAAATTATATATCTCATTCACTATTAT
Organism: Leptonychotes weddellii; assembly: GCF_054177405.1. Lineage (NCBI taxonomy): Eukaryota > Metazoa > Chordata > Mammalia > Carnivora > Phocidae > Leptonychotes > Leptonychotes weddellii. The sequence continues at coordinate 117,435,360 of NC_138373.1, read as the reverse complement.
GTTGTAAATGACATATTTTGGTGTTTGTGTTGCAAATTTAATGTTATATGAGTGTGCAGGATTATTAAGCTACACAGAACAAACTTTAAAAAAATTGTGAAATATTCTGTATGTTAATTAACAGTAATTTAATAGATTATACCTCATTGATTTGAAGAATTAAAGCAATTAGTTTCCTTGGCACAGAGTTTTCTTCCCAGGAGTAATTTATGCATCACAAAATCTGTCATGTAGTTGTAACATTGGGAAAGGCGAGGCAATGTCTCTGTTGTATATGCTGTCTCTAAATACAGCTTTGCAGTAGACAGTTTTGCCTGGAATCCTTGCAATGGGTCCAATTAAGTTGAAGCTTACTAAAATCAAGGTGGTTTTCAATGCCCAGTTTCATGATCAAAACAATGTTTATTGTGAGGTTCTGGGAATGTCAATGCATGGCTACTTCTTTAACACAAGAGATAGTGTTTGGTTAAATAATAAAACTATGGCGACAGTTACTTTTTCCAAAGGCTCCTTTCCTTCAAAGAATGCCCAAGAAAGGGCATTTTATAACAATAGAGTCTGTAAATTTAGAGCAGAAATAGTAAATTACATCTCTTAGGACCTCAAAGGTGGTGCTTAAATTTTTTTTTTTTATTTATGAAGAAGAAAGCATATAATAAGAACAGGAAATACAGGTTTGAAGAAAAGATGTTCCACACTTATTCCTTGTCATAAGAAGTTGGAAGTTAGGCACTGAAGGTGAGATTTTAGTTAATGAGATAGATGATCATATTAACTAGTATTTCTTAGGAAATTTAGCTCTGGTATGTCTTATTTTTCCCCTTATACCTGGTATGACTTAGGAATTTCCTAGGAAATTCTCATAAGGTCTGCTCTTATACATGCATAATGGTAATGTTTATGGGAACGTATCTCCCCTGCAGAAAGATGTCAAGTACTTCTTTGATCTGAATTTTCTGGTTTCAAACTGAAAAGGAACCTCAGAATGTAGGAATCTGGAGTTTAAGGATGACTAAAAAGGAAAAGTCTGCATAGAAAAGCTAAGGAGAATTTCAAGACCCCAAGGTGGTTAGAGGTACCATTTCCACACCCACATCTCCCCTGCTGCATTCCCAGAACATGAACAGTCCAAAAAAGACCAAGGAAAATATACTTGAGAGTCAAAGAATAGTGAAATAATGTTAGTAGGGAAAGGAACTAAAAAAACTTCATTCAGATATATGTAATAATTTTCTTATGCATCTTCATTAATCAGAGACAGGTTTTATTTATGTCATCTTATAAAAACCAGATCACATGAATGACCAAGAAATCCAGGCAGATCTTTCTGAAGCAATTTTGATAGATTTTCTGTGTTTATTTATTTATTTATTTATTTTTAAAGGAAACTTCTTCTTTTTTTTAAGATTTTATTTATTTATTTAACAGAGAGAGACACAGTGAGGGAGGGAACACAAGCAGGGGGAGTGGGAGAGGGAGAAGCAGGCTTCCCGCCGAGCCGGGAACCCGATGCGAGGCTCGATCCTACGACCCTGGGATCATGACCTGAGCTGAAGACAGACGCTTAACAACTGAGCCACCCAGGCACCTGATTTTCTGTGTTTAAATATTTCTTTTACTTAATCCACTTTCTAGTAATATATAATTAATCCACAGTAAATTATAGATTCAGTATTGGTTGATTTGGAGCTAACATTTATATACCTGTGTTATTTCTAATCATATTTTCAATTTTAAGAAATGGCTGTTTTTGTCATAATGTGGTTTATTTTCTTTTTAAATATAATTATATATACATATATAATATGCATCATTTATATTTTATATAAATAATGTTTATATTCATAATTACTGTTTGTTCTTATTATAAAAAAGACTCTAAACTGTTGTTTCAAAATGTTAATCAGCCTGATTTTACATATAAACACGGATTACTTAGCTCATATCTGAATGCCTGTGAATGTTCTTCCATCCCTTTCATCTTCTCTAGTTCTCTCTGTAGCCATCACTTTCAGCCACTGTTCTATCTCCCTGTTCCTGCTAAATCATGTTGAAATGGCCTTGTCTAGGAAATTGTGAACTCAAACATAGTAAATCTAGATTTGGCAAAAGCTGTGAAGAATATTTTCACTAAAAAAAAAAAAAAAAAAAACATTTTCTAAAGAATCTAATTTAGAACAACATTCTTGAGAATGGACATTCAGCACACAGGGCACGTACAAGATGATCCATGGGGTATGTGATAAAACTGGTGCTTCTGTTTCTATTTGTGCTTCCTTATTCTCTTAAAATTTCAATCTTTGCATGTTTTACAATGTACACAATAGGTTCATAATATGTTAGTCTAGTCGAGCGTATGTAATTTTTTTTTTACTGCTGGGTATAAGATCAAAGAAATTAAGAACATTTTCAAAAAAAAAGAATATTTGCTTAGTAGTCTGATAGACTTAGATTTGATTGTTATTTCTAACACTTACTAGCTATGTGATCTTAGGCAGGTTGCATAACCTCTCTATGCCTCAGTGTCCTCATCTGTGGAACAGTAATGATCATATAATATATAATACTTACCTTATGAGTGTTATAATAATATAATGCTCTCTTGAAGAGTAAATTAAATGATGACAGTAAAGCACTTAGTATATATGCAAAAATGTTGGGTACTTGTATGACTGGAAAAGGTCATGTGGAAACCTGTGGAAGAATAGACCCAAACTCAAGGTTTTCTTTCACTGAGACATGGATTAGAATTTTGTTATGGTCTGAAAATCAGAAATCAGATTTCAGAAAATCACTTTTCTGAAACCAATGAACTAGCACATGATGGCCTGAGTTATACAGTTAATTTTAGTCCCATTAAAAAAATATTTATTCACTCAATACAGATAGAAATTGAATGCCTAAAGTATATAATTCTTGGATCCCTGAAGGCAACAGGGTTCTTTTCATATTTTCCATGTATGAAGTTTGCTGATTTTCAATATTATTGCACAGCTCATCCCATTAGAGAGATTTTTTTTTAAAGTAATCTCTAGGTCCAATGTGGGGCTTGAACTCAAGACCCCAAGATCAAGAGTCCTATGTTCTACTGACTGAGCCAGCCAGGTGCCCCGAGAGAATTTTTGATTTTTGTAAAGAAGTAAAATAAAGTAACTGACAACCATTTCACACTCAAAAATTATTGTGCATCAAATTTGTGTGTGTGTGTGTGTGTGTGTGTGTATAAGATGAGCAAAAGCTCATTAATAATAAATATGGGAATCCTGCAAATCATCCTAAAAAAAACTGATCTGTTGATAACTTGCTCCAGAATTACAGAATTAACAACAGAATTTTAAAAAATCAGTGAGAAAATAAATTTTTATTCTCAGGAATGTAGTCTTACCTCACTGAGATTTGGAAGTCTTCTTCAGTCTTTTATAGTAGAACAGGATTTTTTCCCCCTAAAGCCTTGATAAAGATCAAAATACATTTTAAAAGGTTTGTTTTTTCAGTTTTGGCTGTGTTGACCCAATCAGTCACTTGATTCAGAGAAACCTCATGAAACCTGAGTGTCAAGATGACTGCATAATAGTTTTGTTTTGTGCTTACTATGGAATTCTATGAGGAAAGGATGAAAAGAAAAGGCAGAGGGGCGCTTGAGTGACTCAGTCGGTTAAGTGACCGACTCTTGATTTTGTCTCAGGTCATGATCTCAGGGTTGTAAGACTGAGCCCCGAGTTGGGCCCTGCCCATGCTGTGCTGAGCATGGAGCCTGCTTAAGACTCTATCTTTCCCTCTCCCTCTACCCCTATCCCCTCACAACCCCCAGTCTCTCTATCTAAAAAAAATAAGAACAAAAACACACCACTTTTTTTTTTTAATTTGAAGAGTAAAGGCAGAAAATGGAGTCTGAATATTTATGACAATTGACCCGACATAAGACTTTCATCTAAGTCAATATGTGACTTTAGCAGAAATTTATCTTAAATAAATATATAATGAGAAAGCAAATTCAATAATATATTCATAAAGCACTCAACATGCTCAACAAAAATGTATGAAGCACCTATTACATACAAAACATTGTGAAATTCTGGAAGTGAGGTTGGGAGAGATGAAAAATAGTAAGATATACAGATGAATGAGACATGGCCTTTCACCCCAAGGAACTTCCACTTTGGTGAAGGAGATGCACTCGTACAAGGTAGGCATAGGAAATGTAAAAACAAAACAAAACAAAAAAAATGGTGGGGTAATAGAAACTACTGGGTTTGGATCTTAGGCTTGGACTCTAAGTTTCTCTTACTTATTGGTCTAGACTAAGTTGCCACATAAAAGACAGGACAGCAAGTTAAATTCGTTTAAGTAAACAATGAATAAATTTTTAATCGTTAGTATATCCTATTACATGGGACATACACTAAAAAAATTACTTTAAAAAAATCTGAAATTCAAATTTTACAGGGTATTCTGTATTTTTATTTGCTAAATCTGGCAACCATATCTTAGGCAACGTGCTGGTTATTTATGGTTTACCAAGTCCATCCATCCTTTTCTGCTCTATGTCCCTCCTGGAAGCTGGTCCCATGATCGCTATTTCCTGTACTCTCTTACCAGTTGGCTTCTTGTTGAATTCAGTCAGTGGGAGGACTGGGAAGGAAGGGTAGACAGTATGAGGGGAGAGAGGTTAGGTTTTCTTTCTTGCCTCTTCTATGCCTCAGCGAAGCATTGTTGGTGGTGGCAGTCTTCCTCTGTAACCACAGGTCATGCCTGACAGTTCCTCCTACATGACTTCAGCTTTCCTGAGACTCTGGTCACACTTTTTCCTCCCATTGCTCCTTCAGTGTTGGGAAGAGCAACAGCTTTTCCTTTGCTACTAACCTCTGGGTGATTTAGCATCCTTTTTGGTTTCCCTAACTTTGCCCATTTCTTTGTAGGTAGTCTATTTTTTAGAACCACTGAGTTAAATTCTGTTTTCTTCCTGCCTGATAAAGCAAGTCTCTTTAACTTCTTTGAGCCTCATCTTTTTATTTTATAAAATGATGACAAAAGCACCTCCCTCAAACATTTTTTGTACAGAGATTATATATATGGATATTTTGGTGGGGAGCTCTAAAATTTGAATTTATATTTAGCACACTATATTAATGACCCTTTCCAGCTGTGGTATGGCTGAGTAGTGCCTATTGAATCAAATCTCCTATAGATGACAGCTATAAACTCCTGACCAAATATTAAAATCAATTCTCTGAAGGAATTGGATAATGACCCAAAGCAGGCGGATAGTGGAGTAGAGTTAATAACTGGATGAAGAGAACAGCACTGGGTAAGTTTCTCATTTTTATAGCTTTAGGGCTGAGGACATACCCAGTCTGCACCAAATGGGGAAGCTAAAAATCCAATAGTCTTGCTGACTGAAGAACCATAGGACAGAGTTTAGGACAACTATTACCACTAGAAATTGAGGGAGGAAATCCAAGAAAGGAGGGTCCTAGAAAGGGGGAGTTCCAAATTATATGTATAAACTCTTCCCAAATTTCTGGCCCACCCCTGAATCATGCCTATGTGGGGCAGACTCAAATAGGCCAACTAAAACTAAAGAACAGGGGCTCCTGGGTGGCTCAGTTGGTTAAGCGACTGCCTTCGGCTCAGGTCATGATCCTGGAGTCCCGGGATCGAGTCCCACATTGGGCTCCCTGCTCGGCAGGGAGTCTGCTTCTCCCTCTGACCCTCCTCCCTCTCATGCTCTCTGTCTCTCATTCTCTCTGTCTCAAATAAATAAATAAAATCTTAAAAAAAATAAAAATAAAAATAAAAAACAGTACTGAGATTTAAGTTGCCACCTATTGCAGGAGAGTTGGTAGCTTGAGTCCCACTATTTTAAGTGTCTATTAAAACAATGAACACTTTTCAGTGAACTATAACAGAATCTAGAGTCTCTACAACATATCACTCATGATATCTAAAATACAATCCATAACTGCTTGAAGAAGAAACAGAAAACATGAAAAAAAAATTTTTTTTTAAAGATTTTATTTATTTATTTGACAGAGAGAGAGAGAGAGCACAGGTAGGCAGAACAGCAGGCAGAGGGAGAGGGAGAAGCAGACTCCCCGCTGAGCAAGGAGCCTGATGTGGGGCTTGATCCCAGGACCCTGGGATCATGACCTGAGCCGAAGGCAGACGCTTAATGACTGAGCCACCCAGGCGCCCCGAAAACATGAAAAATTTTAAAGAGAAAAAACAATCATCAGAGCTTGACCTCTAAGAAAACACAGATGTTGGAAGTATCAGACACAGATTTTAAAACAGCTGTTATACCTATGCTTAAGGATATAAAGAAAAATATGCTCACAACATATGAAAAGATAAGAAATCTCAGTAGGGAAATAGAAACTCTAAAAAATAAAAATTCTGGAACTGAAAAACACAATATATGACAAAAATATCCACTGGATGGGATTAGCACAGAATGCATATGACAGAAGAAAGAATTAACGAACTCAAAGTCAACAGAAGTTATACAAATTAAAGAACAGAAAGAAAAGATTGAAAAAAATTTACAGCCTCAAGGACCTGAGGAACAATATCAAAAAGTGTTAACATTTTATAATTGGAATCCCAGAAGAAAAGAAGAGAGAAAATGGAGAGAACAAGATATTTGAAGAAATAATGGCTGAAATTTTCTCAGTTTGGTAAAAGAAAGAAATTTATAGCTTCAAGAATCTCAGAAAGCCCCAATCAGGATAAACCTGCAGAAAAGCCACACCCAGTCATATCATAGTGAAACCCAAGGTGAATAGAAAATCTTGAGAAAGAGGACCGAGAAAAATGACACACTGTATAGAGGAATAATTCAAATGTTCAAATGAATTCAAACAATTTAAACCACCTCACCAGTAACAAGGAGGTTAGAAAACAGAAGAACAATATCTTTAAACTGCTAAAAGAAAAAACAGGAAACACAGAATTCTATAGTCAGCCAAATATATCTTTCAATAATGAAGGCAAAAAAGTACATTTTCAGATAAAAAACAAACAAACAAACAAGAGGATTCATTGCTAATAAACCTGAGCTGCAAGAAATGCAAAAGCAAGTTCTTCAGGTAGATGGAAAATGATAACATAGAAATTCAGATCTTTAGGAAAGAATGAAAAGCATTTCAAAGAGTAAATATGTAGGTAAATGAGGATTTCCTAGCAATTGACATGAAAATATTTTTTTTTCTAAATGCAGTGTCACTTTACAATAATGTATATAAATATATGTGAAAGAGTAATAGATCAAAAGTTTCAATGGAGACACCAAGATACAGTAGAGGCCACATTCCAAAGGGTATGGTGATCTAGATGCAGATTTTCAAAGGAAATAGCTGAGAATATGTTAGATGATTCACCCATGTTAAAAGTATAACAGTTTTGGAGTTTTGGAAGGTTGAAAGATTTTTAACGATGATTAATTTAGAGACAGCTATGTTGTGCTGTAATTACCACCTTTTACCATCCAAAGGGATTGGAAGTGAGTCCAGTGAAAGGGGCCTCAATGGGACCATTTGGCTAGCTTGATATGTGTTTCCCATGACTGAAGGGCACAAGTAGGTTTATTTAATTTATTTATTTGCTAATTCAGCTTTATTGAGATATACATACAGTAAAACGCACCTGTCTTTTTTAGGTATACAGTCTTATGAGCTCTGACAAATGTATGCAGTCATATAAATAACACCATGTCATCACCCCCACAAGTGCTCCTTTGTAGCCAATTTCCTCATACTCTCAGCTACTAACAAACACTGACTTGATTTTTGTCCCTATAGTTTTGTCTTTTTGAGAATGTCATATAAATAGAATCATATAGAATGTAGCTTTTTGTATCTACCATCTTTCAATTATCCTATTGCTTTTGAGATTCATTTGTGTTGTTGCATATATCAGTAGTTTTATCAATGAATTTGTCCTAATCACCAGTTGATTATTTTCGGGTTGTTCCCCAGTCTTTGCAATTATAAATAAAGCTGTTTTAAGAATTTGCATATAGATCTTTGTGTGAACATGTCTTCATTTTTCTTGGGCTAGAAGTGGGGTTTCTGGGAGCAATATGTTAAGTATATGTTTAATTTTATTAGATTGCTGTTTGACTCTACTTGGGAAATCTGCAAGATGGGTTCCTCAATAGCTTTAGCAGGAGAATGAAGGAGTGCTTTCTGCTCTACCAGAGTATGCTGGGTTAAGGAATACATGAGTACTTTACTATAAATCAGATAACCTTTGTATCAGTTATTTATTACTGCTACAACAAAACCAAATGCAAACACCAGCCCAAAATATAAGAACTTAAAAACAAGAAACAGTAATATATTTGCTTACAACTCTGCAATTTCGGCAGGACTCAGGGCTGGCTTGTCTCTGTCGTGTTGGCTGGAGTATGTCTGCTCTGTGTTGCTGGAGAATCTAAAACGTCTTCACTCCTGTATCTGGTGCCTCAGCTGGCATGACTGGATTACCTGGGGTCTGGCAGAGCCTCTCTCTCCAGCAGAGTAATTGGACTAATTTACATGATGACTCAGACTTCAAAAGTGTAAAAATGGAAACTGTAAGGTCTCTTAAATTCTAGGCCTGGAAGTCACATAGAATCACTTTTGCTTCATTTTATTAGGATCATCCCAGTTTCAAAAGGAAGGAAAATAGACCCAATTTCTTCACGGGAGGAGTGGAAAAATCACATTGCGAAAGGGAAATGGGATGAGGGGTGAATGTTAAAGCTAGCTTTAAAAGCAATTGCCTTAGCCAGCACTGCATCTGTACTAGATTCTATCCAATATTGCTACTTGGAAGGGTAATAAGGACCTCAGAAGAAGGGAAGTGGAGATGTGCTGTGGGAATCTAGGAGCTGCGAGAATAAATTAACTGCCAGAATAAAATCCATTCACCCAGGTCAAGGGCGCTCAAGTTGAGAGGCCTTTAACAGGGTCAAAGATTTCCAAATAGCCAATAAAAATGTCCCATGTGAAAAAGTCAGTTACACATCTTCCAGTCACAGAGAACACAAAGACACCTCACAACAGTAATAGTCATATACGACCTTTCTCATTCTTTTCGTATCTTCTCCCCTCCCCATCCCAACTTCAACTCTGTTGGAAACCAAAAATCAGAAACCATTCTTAATACGCTAGGGAAAGAAGAGCAGGGAAAAAAAAGGAGGACTTCTCTCACTCCCAACTTGCACATGTCCAGCCTGCAACAGGCCCTTGTTGGGAGAGGTAGAAAGATTTTAATGTTAAAACAATGTTGGCATTTTGATTATTACCTGTTGTTGGTCATTTATAATAATGTACTCGGACTGTATTTGTGACCTAACATGATTGTAGGACTTTACTTAATGGTGGTCAGAAAAATATATGGGGCCTGCCTGAGCTTTAATCCAAGGGTAGGAGGAAAACAACTCACATTGAAAAGTTAAAAAGAGTAGTGGGAAACAAATAAATTGTTTAAAATACCAGTTATCTTGTTAGGTCTGCAATAGGTGAGTTTCCATGATAGTTAAAGAATCATTTAAAAGTGAAAAACCAATTAAGCAGATATCTGGTATCCCATCACATATACTAGAATGTTCCATCATTTAACCAACTGTGTAATCACATTACACAGCGTGCAAGTCAATCTCTCTGTGCCTTATATTTTTTTCACGTGTAAATGAGATAAATTATATCTGTCTCATTGGGTAGATTAAGTGCTTAGAACAGTGTCTGGCAAATACTAGCTGTTCAGCAAATGATACTTATCATCATCATCTGCCCTAAATCTTTTTGCTGAATTAAGAATTTTAGCAAGTCAGTTTTTCATTTTCCTTTTGTTAGTAGATACTCATCTTTGGGCTTTAAAAAATAATAATATTTTTATAATGCAATAATATCCTTAAAATGATTGAACATAGTAAGTGTTCAATAAATGGTAGTTTTTAGTATGGTCACTTCAAAGCAAACACTTTCATCTTTCTTTCTTCCCTCCATGTACTAGCTATATACATGCTGGTGCTCCATTTTTAATCTCTTTGGATCTCAGTTTCTTACTTTACCTACCTCACAGGGTTGTTATGAGGAATAAGATCATTTTTGTGAAAACACTTATAAAACACTCTACAGGGGCGCCTGGGTGGCCAGTCATTAGGTGTCTGCCTTCGACTCAGGTCATGATCCCAGGGTCTTGGGATCGAGCCCCACATTGGGCTCTCTGCTCTGAGAGACGCCTGCTTCTCCCTCTCACACTCCCCCTGCTTGTGTTCCCTTTCTCGCTGTCTCTCTCTCTCTGTCAAATAAATAAAAAAATAAAATCTTAAAAAAACCCTCTACAAATATGAGTTAGCATTCTTGTTTATTGTACAGATTACTTCTTTTTTTATATTATTTGTAAATCTCCTTCAAATGATTTTGAATGATACTCAATATTTTTCTGTAAGAAAACAGAGCTGAAATCTCCATTCGCATATAAATTGCTTTCTAAAATTAGGTGTGTATTTTCTAGCCCTTACACATAGAGGCTGTGATTGCAGGGGAAGTACAAGATCCCACTAGCCTCCCAGTTTTTCTTCTTCTTGGTGCTGAGCTACTTTCCTACCTCACCTGAAATTTCTTGATTAGTGTTTCTAGAAGGATGGACAAGAAAAGTCTAATATCTGATAACACATTCATATTTTACCTGGAGAGGTAAGGCAAACGTAGGTGTTGAGAGAGGGGACTTCCTCCTAAAACTTCTCAGAACGAATTAATTGATTAACTAGCCCGGAATTAGCTAAGAGCATTCATCCTACAAGTATGAGATCGTAAGATGGGTAGATTTCTGCGGAAGAGCGAAACATGATCACAACCATCTAAGAATAAATAGCTCAACAAGCTTTTATTCTATTTATGTCCAGCAGAAGGTGGCTGCTTCCCTAAGATGCCTCCCACCAGATGGTGACTTCTCAGTTCATTTTTAACTACCTGCAAAAGCATGGCACAGGGCTCTGACCTCATTTCATTTTAGAATTCACCTTTTGTTTCAGCACTATATCACTATAGCTTCTGACTTCCATCTGGACAAAAAAGTTCCTCAAAAGGCAGGAGGTCAAAGTCATGGGCAAACACATATGCACATGAATATATTTACTTTTATAAACAACTTACTCTTCATAATCCATCTGTAATAATGGGCAACTGATTTTTTTGTTTCAGACCAGGTTCCCCTCTCTACATACATAATAACAACAATCTCTATTGACTTATTGACTCAAGGAATGAAAACTGATTTTAAATTATTCTAAAGAAAACCTAATTATGAAGACATTGGAAGTTCTCTCTATATAATGCATTGTAAAGTCAATCCAATAGATTGGATCATCTGTATCAATCCTCATTCCCCAAATTTCCCTTTGTTAGTATTCATGACTGAGAGTTGACAGCACAATTATATATTAAGCCTCTAGAAAAATCAGGGTAAGGAGTCACTAGGGAGCTTAGCCACCACTCTAATCAATTACTTTTTTTGCCTGGATTTATGACCACACATTGCCCCCTTAAAATTAGCCTGGAGGAGGTATCCTTTTTTTTTTTTTTTTTTTTAAGTAAGCTCTATTCCTAACATGGAGTTTGAACTCATGCCTCTGAGATCGAGAGTCACGTGCTCCACTGACTAAGCCAGCCAGGTGCCTGAGGAACAGAGATATCTTAGAGGTAGGTGCTACTTGTAGGAAAAGGTATACAGCCTGTAGAAGGATCAGGATCTGCTCATCACTACTATTGAGAAAATAACTCGCAATGAGCAAAAGATGGGTTATTTTGTTATTTTACTGAATGCAATTTAGCAAATGATGTTTTGGAGAAATGACAGTGCTATACTGCTCTGCCATCAAATATAAATTCATCTCAGCTGTTTTCATCTTTCTTTTCCAGGATGAATTGATTATTGGACTGAATACAACAAATAGGTAACTGGGAAAAAGTGATATGTACATATGAAAAATAATATTAGTTAAAAAGAAATAATGAAAATATTTATGATATAGTTTAATAACTAATGATAATCACTCTCAGCATCATATGGAGAATTTTTGTTGCTGTGTACTTTTTAAATTTTCAGATTTTATGGCATAGAACATTACAGCTATTACTCCAAAAAATGTGAAGTTGAACATTTGAGAATAACTAGTCCAGCATCCTAATTTTACATATGGGGGAACTAAAGCCCGTAAATATTAGGTGACTTTCCCAAGAACATACAGCTAACTTATGGCAGAAGATCATACCAAATATGATCCCACATCTTCTGACTCTTAGTTTTGCATTCTTCCCACTCCCATGCACACCATACAGATAATTGCTTTTATATTAAAAATTAATTCATGCACATAGTTAAAATTATACTAAAAAAGTAGTCCTCCATCTTAGACATCCATTAAATTTATTCGGAGAGGGGTGCCTGGGTAGCTCAGTTAACTGGGTGTCAGACTCTTGATTTCAGCTCAGGTCATAATCTCAGGGTTGTGAGATCGAGCCCCACATTGGGCTCCACGCTCAGGGTAGAGTCTGCTTGAGATTCTCCCTCTCTCTCTCCCTCTGCCCACCCCCCCGCTCTCTCTCTCTCTAAAATAAATAAATAAATAAATAGTAAATAAAATCTTTTAAAAAATTAGCTGGAGGGCGCCTCAGTGGCTCAGTCGTTAAGCATCTGCCTTCGACTCAGGTCATGATCCCAGAGTCCTGGGATCGAGTCCCACATCAGGCTCCCTGCTCTGCGGGAAGCCTGCTTCTCCCTCTCCCACTCCCCCTGCTTGTGTTCCTGCTCTCACTATGTCTCTATCAAATAAATAAATAAAATCTTTAAAAAAAAAATTAGCTGGAGACCTGTTAAAACTACCAACACCAGACTGTATCTAGATCAATTATATCACAACATCTGCCAATGGGATCTAGGCATCACTAGTTTTCAAGGTTCCCCAGGTGATTGCAATGAGCAGCCAAGTTTGAGAATCACTGTACAAAAATAATTATAATAATTATAATGAAAAACAGTTGTCTTTTGCCTAACTCCTTCTAATTCCCTAGTCTACTTCTTATAATAGTTCTCAAAGTTTGGGCCTGGGACCAGCAGCATTGTTAAGAGCTTCTTGGAAATGCATATTCATGGAGTCCACCCCAACCTACTGAATCAGAATCTTTGAGGATGGGACCCAGTAAAATATGATTCTTATTCATGTTAAAATTTTGGAATCCCTATTCTATAGGCTTCCCTTTTTCTTTTTTTTTTTTTAAGATTTTATTTATTTATTTGACAGAGAGATAGCAAGAGCAGGAACACAAGCAGGGGGAGTGGGAGAGGGAGAAGCAGGCTTCCTGCCGAGCAGAGAGCCCGATGTGGGACTCGATCCCAGGACCCTGGGACCATGACCTGAGCCGAAGGCAGACACTTAACGACTGAGCCACCCGGGCGCCCTAGGTTTCCCCTTTTCAACTATTGTTAGTGATTTCCTCTGTGTTTACCTCCATCTCTGAATATGCTTATAATCCTATTTCTTATTTTGACAATTTTCTACTTCATCTATTGACTTCCTGTTATGGCAATTCAGAATTTATTTAGTTCTTCGTACTTTTTCTCCTGCCCTCATCCTTCCAGTAGAGTTATGTCATATTTTTTTGCTGAATCAATAAGTCTGTGTTTACATTATTAATACTATAAAATGTTTCCTGGAAAGCCTAGATAAATCTATGCTTATATGCCTTTTCTTACATAGTTATTGTTTGTCCTGAGATTAATAATTGCCTAGTTTGTTTATTGGTTTGTTTTCTATGTATCTATTCTTATTTTTTTGTACATACTCCACTATTTCTGTTATGCCTATTAATATAATTTTCTAAATATCCAACTATGAGATTTTGTGTCCAACCCATTTGGAATCCTATGCTCCTCAGCCCTCCATCATCCTGTTCTGATCTGGACTGCTTATTCTCTGAAGTCTGTGGTACAGCTGATATCCTAGAATTTGGCATCATCTTTAACTTCTTTCTCTCACGCTATCTTCAGTCTGTATGGAAATCTACTGCTTCTACCTTCAAAATGTATCTGGAATCTGATGCCTTCTCTTGATCTCCTCTGCTACCATCCTGTCCTAATCACCATCATCTCTCACCTAGACTGAAATTGTTTCCTTAATTCTTCCACCCATCATCCCCCCTTCAAACTATACTCCACATTGTGGCTTTTAAAAACAAAGTTCAGATCATGTTTCATGTACTTATAGTTAAGTGTAAATAAATAAAGGAGCTATGTGCTGTTTGTAAAATGTTTGTTACTTCATGTGTATGGGGTGGGTGGAGATGGGTTGGGGGAGAGAATAGGTGGACAGATTATGGGTGCGGTAATTCTGTATATCCTCACACTGATTTCCCTGTAGTAGATCTGTGTTATGGGGGAAAACAAACAAAAAAATGAAACATTTATACAGTGAATACTTACTATGCACTGCAAGGATACAGAAATAGAACATGTGATGTTAGCCTGTGAAAATTTACAAATTTTTATAGGAGATAAAACATGTACATACATTACACTGGACAAAACAAGGTTGGATTATATCTAGAAACTAGTATTATAAGGCATCCTTAGAAATTCAGAGAGAATGCATCATTTTGGCTGACTAACCAAGCACACTATAGAGAAGGCAGGATTTGTGTTGGGATTTAAAATATGGGTGGGGCACCTGGGTGGCTCAGTTGGTTGGGCGACTGCCTTCGGCTCAGGTCGTGGTCCTGGAGTCCCGGGATCGAGTCCCGCATCGGGCTCCCTGCTCGGCGGGGAGTCTGCTTCTCCCTCTGACCCTCCCCCCTCTCATGCTCCCTATCTCATTCTCTCTCAAATAAATAAATAAATAAAAATCTTTAAAATATGGGTAATATTTTCATGTGCAGAGACTAGATGGAGAAATTTTAGAGTGAGGTAACAGTGACAGTAAAATATGGAGCAAAGAAATATAAGGAATATAGATTAGGACAATTTGACTGATATATTGAAACTGTGCCAGAGAGTAGCTGAAAATTATGCAAAGGGTAGATAGGTTTTTATTGATGTTGAGCATTTAGTGGATCGGTTGCCCTCTTTTAAAATTGATTTAATTAATCCTTTATATATTATAGGCAACAATAATAGCTCTCAGCTAACCCAAGCAAGTAGATTTTATTATCTCCATTTTATAAATGAAGGAACTTGAAGCCCAAAAGAGTTAAGTAACTTCCTAAGGTCAGAACACTAGAATGTGGTTTGGTGAGTATTTGAACCTATGCAATCTCATTCATAGAGCCTGTGTTCTTAAATACCACCTATACTGGTGTTATTTGCCTATTATATATGTTGCAAATACTTTCTCCATTTTTCATTTATCATCTTAACTTTGTGTATGGTATCTTTCACAGTGTAGACGTTTAAAATTTTTATGTAGTCATATTTTCAATATTTAAAAAATTTTTACTCAGTCATGTTTCATACCAAGAAAGGTTTAGTATGGAGAGTAATTAAAATATTCTCCTACTGAGCACACTTGTCATGATGAGCAATGGGTTATGTATGGAATGGTTGAATCAATATAAATATTTTCCTACTGTATTTTATTCTGAAGTTTTAGCTTTTATTTTTAACTTTATGATAATTAATCTTGAATCTTTTACTGTGTGTTTCTATGGTCTGAGGTAGAGATCTAACTTTAATTTCCCCCAAATGGCTAGCCAATTGTTCCAAAAATATGTTCTTTCTTTAGTGAATTGACTTGCCACCTTGATATAATTGATATTCAGAAATTAGCCATGTTGCTACACAATATACCAATTAGTGTTCATTCTGATTAAGAATTCTTTTAAATATCCAACCCTGGAAGGAATACCAATTAGAAACACTACAGTGTAAATTAGATAATGTTGGGTTCTTAATACCCAGCTGCCATAAATGTATCCAAGAACAGAAATTCTGGCTCCAGAGGTCAAATCTTCTGAAGGAAGAAGATGATGAAAGAAGAAAAGTTGATTTTTAATTTAGGGTATGGGTGGGAGAAACTATTGCCTTCTTCACAATTTGGTCTTTTATAGGCAAAATTCTCACATTTTGGATGACAATAATTGGAGAACATCTGGCACCAATTGAAGTAATGAGGACTTATAACCTGACTTTTTAGTAAGCAAATCTTTCCAAATTTTTCTAATATTTCCCAGCTTTGGACCAAAGGAAAACCCATCAAACAAAACAACCATAAGGATAAATACTCCAATGAAGGCAATTGCCCTGGAAATGTGAAATTTAAGATGGGTTCTGGGGGTGAAATGCCAAATCTTTTCATTTCCTCCAGGACAACATCATACATGTATATCAGTGGTCCTTCTGTATAGAGTAGCAGGAAATCTATATGCACATATTGAATAATTTCCCCCCACTTCACTATATGCGTGCTCTGAACAATTCATGTCCTTACTTGCCTTCACAATGGTTCAGTGTGATCTAACACAGATTCAACCATCTGTCTGCATTTTCTTCCATTTGCAACATTTGTTCTTCCTGCTGATCTGACTGCTTCTCTTCTCTGCTTTCTGATTCAGACAGAGCAATCTGTTCCAGAAATGTACTTGTTAGCCAAAAGTGAGTACCTTGGACTACAGAAATATAAAATTCACCCCAGCTAACATTTAAGAAAACCGCTGTTTTGTTTTTTAAGCATATTGCCTGGCAAGCATTCCAAGTTCTTTATGACAGACACTTTTCAACCTGTTGACAAAATCAAATACATATAAATCTAAAACCATGCTTGGAAGAAATAAACAGTTTTCCTTGGACATGCCCCTGAGGATCTCTAGTGTCCTGGTTCATTAAGTTTCAACATTCCTTCTTGAGACGTGCTTCTCAGAACATCCTACTGAAATAACTTACTTTCCTCCTGAAGTACTTTCTTTAGTTGTTCTCTCAATGTGAGTCTTTTAGTGGTAAAGCCTCTCAGTTTTGTTTTTTGTGGGGTTTTTTTGATAGTATATTTCATTTTCATTCTCAGAAGATCATTTCAATTATATATTATTTCACTATCTTCTAGCTCCCATTATCATTATTAAGACCTTAGCTGCCAGGGTAACTTCTTTGTGGGGAATCTATCTTTTCTTTCTAGTTGTTTTTAAGATCTTCTTCCTGTCTTTGTTGTTCTGCAGCTTCACGCTATGTGTCTACATGGGGTTTTTAAATTTTTTACTGCTTGGGATTTATTGGGCTTCCTGAAAGTGACAACTGATGTCATTCATCAATTTTAGAAAATTCTTAGCCTTTATTTTTTCATATGTTGCTTTTCCTTATTTGAATTACCTCTTCCAGGAATTCTAATTAGCCCTTCTCTCTCTATACTTTATGTTTACAAAACTCTCTTTAGTGTTTTACACCTATTTGTCTCTCTGAGCTGGCAATCGGAATGTTTGCCATTATTTATTCTAGTCAGCTGTGTCTAATCTGCTTTTTAATCCTCTGGTTGAGTTTTAAATTTTATTCATTACATTTTCACTTTTAGAAGTTCAGTATTGTTAGTTTTCAAATCTTCCTGATTGGTTCTTGTTGTCTTTTTCTCATCGCTTATGTATTTCAATCTCTTTTTTTAATCTCTTTTATATTTCTACAAACATATTAAGCATAGTTATTTTATATTTTTGTCTGATAATTCCAGTATAAGAAGTTTATCAGGGTCTGGTTCTCTGGTATATAATTTGCTTTCATATCTGGTGGATTGCCCCATTTTGTGTTTGTGATTTTTAAATTATTATTAAATAATACTTAGAATTCTATCATAGAAATTTGGGCTAACATAAGAGCATGCTCCTCCAGGGAGGGTTTGTGTTTTCTTTTCCAGGGGCCTAGAAACACAACACACCAATTCCACTTAAATTTCAACATTCCATTAGAATAAATTTAGGCTCCAAACCCTTTTGAAGGGCCACAATATTGTGGAGAGACTTTTTTTTTTTTTTTTTAACTTCTACCCAGAGACAATTCTGAGACCAATCATCTATTTTACTATCAGCAGGGTCAGGTTTCTTTTTTTAAAAATGTCATTCTTGCCCTGAAATCATAGGCCTTCCAGGGTTCCATCTTTATACAGTGTGATCTCTGATCTACTCAAGACTGTTCCTACGTACTCTTCTGCACAGTAGTTCTAAGCTACCATGACTCATAGAGTTGGCTAAGAATTTGATGACTTCAAGGTTTACATATCTTCCTAATCTTGTGTTCCTTGCTTAAGCCTGTTTTCAGTAGATTTCCATTACTTTGTTGCAGACTCATTCAATAATTTTAAGTGAATTATCCTTAATTTTAGAGAACAGTTTTAGCTGTCTGTGGCAGGAAGGTTTTAAGATCTCTAATCCACCATATTGCCATACTACTGACATTTTTATTTCTCTTTCACTTTTGAAGGATAATTTCACTAGATATACAATTGCTTCTAGGTTGATTTTTTTTCTTTCAACATTTGAAATATTTCACTCCACCCTCTTCTTGCTTGCAGAGTTTCTAATAAGAAGCCTGCTGAAATTCCTCTGTAATGTTTTTTCCCCCCCGCTTCTTTCAAGATTTTCTCTTTGTCTTTGGTATTCTGAAATTTAAATATGAAATGCCTAGGTGTGGGGATTTTTATTGTTTTTATTTTTGTATCACTACTGCTTAGTGTTCTATGAGCTTAATTGATCTGTTGTTTAGTATCTATCATTAATTTAGGAAGATTATTGGTTATTATTGCTTCAAATATTTCTATTGCTCTGTTTTCTCTTTCTTCTCCTTCTGGTGTTAAAATTATACATATGTTAGACCTTTTGCTTTTGTCCTCAGTTTTTAGATGCTCTGTTCTGTTTCTTTTATTCTTTGCTTTACAATTTGGAAAGTCTCTATAGACCTATTTTCAAGTTCACTGATTCTTTCCCCAGCCGTGTTGCGTCCACTGAAGGCATTCTTCATTTCTATTACTGTATTTTTAAATTTTTATCATTTCTTTTGATTCTTTCTGAAAGTTCCCATTTTTCTGCTTATGTTACCCATCTGTTCTTGCATGTTGCCTACTTTTTCCATTAGAGTCCCTAACATATATTTTAAATTCCCTATCCTTTAATTCAAACATCTGTGACATATCCGAGTCTGGTTCTGACAGTTGCTTTGTCTTTTCAGACTGTGCTTTTTCTTGCCTTTTAGCATGCCTTGTAATTTTATGTTAAAAGTCAGATATGTTGTGTTGGGTAGTTGCAACTGAGGCAGACAGATCTTTAGAGAGAGATTGTATGTTACTCTGGCTAGGAGATGTGCTGTTTAGTGTTCAAATTTCTCTAGTGCTCTTATATTTTGGTCTTTTCTGAGGAGCTATCAATCTGTGTAGACTTTTTTCAGCTATAATCCATTATTATTATACTAAAACTTTACTGGTATGGTGGTAGAGTGTGTGGGAGGAAGAGCATTTTATAATCATCTAATTGAGTCTCAATCTTTTAGTGGGCTTATGCCTTGAGAATTGTGGCCTTCACAAGTGTTTCTATCCCTTCTTCAGTTGAATAGCTTTTATCCCATATTCCCTACTCTCTGGCTGCAGTGTTCTCAGTCTATTTCCTTAAAGCCTTGTCCCCTGTTGAGTAAGGTTTTGTTTGTTCTTTCCCTTATGTAAAACAGGAAGGTAAGAGGGGTCTGGAGTGAGGAGGAATTACCTTTCCTCTCCTGGGATAAGTTTGCAAAATTGTGCTTTGGCAACAGCTTTTTCCCAGGAGAGTAGGCCTTTTTTATGGAGAAGTCTCTGGGTGTGGTTTGCGATTGTTACCTTCCCCACCCCTCACTCACCCACTGCCAAAACCAAGGATGAATTTTTGTGGGATCCTTACCATGAGCACTTGGACATGAGTTCCTGGACAGAAAACCCATGAAAGTGTGGGAGCCCCTCAAGACTGCAGTCCCTAGGGGTTTTTCACTCTCACACTAGTTCAAACTCGACCTTCAGCAATTTGTCAGAATTGCCATTTTTAAGTGTTCCTGCCAGTTTATGTTTCCAGTGGTTTCTGCTTCAGGTAGGCAGATTTTGATTGCTCTTTCTCTCTGGTACCTGCCTTTCCAGATTTCAGGGTATTGGTTTGCAATAAGGCATCAGTTCTCAGGCGGATCCAAGAAAAGTCACTGATTTTTCAGTTTGTCCAGATTTTTCTTATTGTAAGGATGGCAGTGATAACTTCCAAGTTCTTTACATGTCAGAGCTGAAATTAAAAGTTTCACTATTGGGGTGCCTGGGTGGCTCAGTTGGTTAAGTGTCCAACTCTTGATTTTGGCTCAGGTTATGATCTCAGGGTAATGGGATCAAGCCCCACATTGGGCTCTGTGCTCAGCGTGGAGTCTGCTTATCCCTCTCTCTCTGCTCCCCACCCTCCACTCTCTCTCTCTTTCAAATAAATAAATAAATAAAATCTTAAAAAAAAAAGTTTTACTATTGGGGCACCTGGCTGGCTCAGTGGGTAGGGCATGCGACTCTTGATCTCAGGGTAGTGAGTTCAAGCCCCACATTGGGCATAGAGCTCACTAAAAACAAAACAAAACAAAAAAAGTTTCACTATTGACTTTTACATTTTCACTGCAGTTTGAGTAATGCTTTGTTTTCAAACAAAAGAAAAGAATACTGCCTAACTTACATAAAAAAGTATTTGTGGGGCATCTGGGTGGCTCAGTTGGTTAAGTGTCCAACTCTTGATTTCAGCTCAGGTCATGATCTCAGGGTTGTGAGATTGAGCCCCAAGTTGGGCTCCATACTAGGCGTGCCTCCATGCTAGGCATCTGCTTAAGATTCTCTCTTCCTCTGCCCCTCCCCCCGCTTGTCTCTCTCTCTCTCTTAAAAAAAAAACAACAAAAAAAAATGGAATTTGTCAGAAGGATATTGAGAACGAAGACAGCTCTGGGGCATTAATTAATAAGAACTATAGGGAAAACTGATGGAGGGAGGTGGGTGGAGGATGGGCTAAATGGGTGATGGTAAGGAGGGCATTTGTGATGAGTACTGGGTCTTCTATGTAAGTGATGAATCACTAAATTCTACACCTGAAACCAATTTTGCCATATATGTTAACTAACTTGAATTTAAATAAAAACTTGAAATTACAAAAAAAAAAGAAAAAAGAACTATAGGGAGAGTTTTATCAGCAACACTTTAGTTAGGATACCTCCACTGAGATGAGTGAATTTCGACTATTTTCAGTACCTTAATTAGTATATTCAAGATTTGAATTTTAGGAATTCAGGGAAGAAGGTGGCAGAATTTTCCAAATCCTTACACAAAAGTAGAGCAAGCAACTAGATTGCAAAACTATTTGGGGAGGATTTTTAATAGAACTAGATGATAGGCTATCCTCCCAAACGCCAAAACACCAGTATCTATAGGTCTGTGTATTATCACTGCCTTGGTAGAAGAAACCTGGGGAAGCAATAAGGCATGTGACAGAACTAAGAACAGCATAATACCTGAATAGCCAACAGGTGTCCTGGAAATTGCAGTGGATCAATTCAAGAACAGCAGCTGCAACTGGGAAGAGTTTTGCCCAATCCCTTAGATGATAAGGCATGATGTAAGGACTGCTGGAACCATCTATCTCCAATTCTCAAAATTAATTCACCAGAGTTTTCTTGCAATAGTGAGCCACACACTAAAAGAGAAACTTCTGAGAGTAACATAAATTTTGAGAATAGTGATA
This sequence comes from Leptonychotes weddellii, assembly GCF_054177405.1. Classification (NCBI taxonomy): domain Eukaryota; kingdom Metazoa; phylum Chordata; class Mammalia; order Carnivora; family Phocidae; genus Leptonychotes; species Leptonychotes weddellii. The sequence goes on along the minus strand of NC_138373.1, from coordinate 117,413,632 downwards.
ATAGAGACTTAAAAAGGCAAGATTTGGAAAATAATGGGAGGGGGAGAGAGCCAGAAAATCTTAGAAGTAAACCTCTAATTTTTTAAACACTATGTAATGAAACAACAGAAAGAGCTTTATGTAGGGGCACCTGGGTGGCACAGTTGGTTAAGTGTCTGACTCTTGGTTTTGGCTGGGGTAGTGATCTGGGGGTCCTGGGGTGGAGCCCCATGTTGGGCTCCATGCTCTGTGTGGAGTCTGCTTGGGCATCTCTTTCTACCTTTCCCTCTGCTATTCCTCCCTGCCACCCCCGCCCCCCGTGCTCTCTCTAAAATAAATAAATAAATGTTTAAAAAAAAGAAAGAAAGAAAGAGCTTTACGTAGTTAGACAAGCTATCTGCAACAACCCTCCTTCTTATAGTTTAAGGAAATGAAATTAATATAAAATTGAATAGAGAAGAATCACAGTCAAATCCCTTACAAAGTTACTGTAACATAAAGAAGAATAAGGAACAGATAATTTCCTTATAGACAATGAATCATGGAAAACACATACAAAAATCAGATCAGTACTGTAATATACTATTTCAAAACAAGCTAAAAGACATTAAGAAAATGATGCAAGGCATAAAAAAAAACAACATAAATCAGAATCAGAAAAAGTCAGAAATAAGGTGATATTCTCAATAAAAAATTAAAAACAAAAGAAAATATAATTTTAGAAATAAAGATAACTTAAAAGTAACACAAGCATTAATAAATATATCAAATAATTCTTTAATAGAAAAAGAAGTAAAAAGGATGCAAATTTTGAAAAGGAAGAAGAAATAAAAAAGGGAAAGAAAATTAGAAAAAATGACAAATATTAAAGACAGGTAAAGAAGATCCAATATGTAAAGCCTTTATGGCCCAACAATCTATATTGAATAATATATTGTATTATGTAGCATAGACACATAGAATGTGGGGAAAATTGGCACAGCACAAACATTTTTAACTGTACTAATACTAATTGGTATTGGATTGTTATTCTGAGACTATTGTGTATGTATGTGGGATAAAACAAATGAATAATTATGGGATATTATGACCTGTGTTCTTGAGAAATGGGACTCAATAAGGAAGAAACTTCTGGTTTCCATAGTTTTATTTTATTTTATTTTATTATTTTTTTGTCATAAGTGTACTCTTTAATCCCCATCACATATTTCACCCATCCCCCTACCCACCTCCCCTCTGGTAACCATCAGTTTGTTCTCTATAGTTAAAAGTCTGTTTCTTTATTTGTCTCCCTCTCTCTTTCTTTTCCCCTTTTGCTTCCTTTCTTTTGTTTCTTAAATTCCACATGAGTGAAATCATATGGTGTTTGCCTTTCTCTGACTGACTTATTTCACTTAGCATTATACTCTTTAGCTCTATTCATGTTGTTGCAAATGGCAAGATTTTATTCTTTTTTATTGCTGAATAATATATATATTATACATATAATATTGTATATATTATATCACATCTTTTTTTTAAAAAAGATTTTATTTATTTGACAGAGAGAGGGAACACAAGCAGGGGGAGTGGGAGAGGGAGAAGAGGGCTTCCTGACAAGCAGGGAGACCCATGCAGGGTTTGATCCCAGGACCCTGGGATCATGACCTGAGCCAAAGGCAGATGCTTAACTATTGAGCCAC
>NC_138373.1:117365193-117411471 GCF_054177405.1 Leptonychotes weddellii | reverse complement strand
CACCCCACCCCCCACTCCAACAACACTCAGTTTGTTTCCTGCAATTAAGAATTCCTCATATCAATGAGATCATATGATACATGTCTTTCTCTGTTTGACTTATTTCACTCAACATAATACCCTCCAGTTCCATCCACGTCGTTGCAAATGGCAAGATCTCATTCCTTTTGATGGCTGCATAATATTCCATTGTACCTATATCACATCTTTATCCATTCATCTATCAATGGACACTTGGGCTGCCCCGACAGTTTGGCTATTGTAAAAAATTCTGCAACAAACATGGGGTTACATATATACCTTTGAATTAGTGTTTTTGTGTTTTGGGGGATAATATCCAGTAGTACAATTACTGGATTGTACAGTAGATCTATTTTTAGTTTTTTGAGAAAACTCCATACTGTCTTCCATGGCTGCACCACTTTGCATTCCCATTAACAGTGCAAGAGGGTTCTTTGTTTTCTCCAGATCCTCACCAACACCTGTTGTTTCTTGTGTTTTTTATTTTAGCCATTCTGACAGGTGTGAGGTGATGTATCTTTGTAGTTTTGATTTGCATCTCCCTGATGATGAGTGATGTTGAATATCTTTTCATGTGTCTGTTGGCAGTCAGATGTCTTCGTTGGACAAATGTCTGTTTACGTCTTCTGCCCATTTTTTAATTGAATTCTTTGTTTTTTGGGTGTTAAGTTGTGTAAGTTCTTTATATATTTTGGATACTTTATGTATTTTGGATACTAACCCTTTATTGGATATGTCATTTGCAAATATCTTCTCCCATTCAGTAGCTTGTCTTTTAGCTTTGTTGATTGTTTCCTTTGCTATATAGAAACTTTTTATTTTGATGTAGTCCCAATAGTTTGTTTTTGCTTTTATTTTGCTTGCCTCAGGAGACATACCTAGAAAAATGTTGCTGTGGCCAATGTCAGAGAAGTTACTGCCTATGTTCTCTTCAAGGACTTTTATGGTTTCAGGTCTCACATTTAGGTCTTTAATCCATTTTGAGTTTGTTTTTGTGTATCATGGAAGAAAGTGGTCTAGTTTCATTCTTTTGCATGTAGCTGTCCAATTTTCCCAACACTGTTTGTTGAAAAGACTGTCTTTTTCCTGTTGTGTATTCATTCCTCTTTTGTCAAAGATTAATTGACCATATAATTGTGGGTTTATTTCTGGGTTTTCTAATCTATTCTATTGATTCATGTATCTGTTTTAATGCCAGTACTATACTATTTTAATTACTACTGCTTTGTAATATAACTTGAAATCTGGAATTGTGATACCTCTAGTTTTGTTTTTCTTTTTCAAGACAGCTTTGGCTCTTCAAGATCTTTTGTGGTTCCATACAAATTTTAGGATTGTTTGTTTTAGTTCTGTGAAAAATACTGTTGGTATTTTGATAGGGATTGCATTACATCGGTAGATTGCTTTGGGTAGTATAGACATTGTAACAATATTTGTTCTTCCAACCCATGAGCATGACTGTCTTTCTATTTCTTTGTATTGTCTTGAATTTCTTTCATCAGTGTTTTATAGTTTTCAGAGTACATGTCTTTCAACTCTTTGGTTAAGTTTATTCCTAGACATTTTATTGTTTTTGGTGTAATTGTAAATGGAATTGTTTTCTTAATTTCACTTTCTGCTGCTTTGTTATTAGTGTATAGGTATGCAACAGATTTCTGTACATTGATTTTGTATCCTGCCATAGTTTGTTATGAAAAATTATCTATCACTTGTATAATTGTTCTGCTATATGTTACATGTCTTTTTATTTCTGTCTGCTTTAAGATTTTCTCTTTAATTCTGTTTTTCAGCAATTTGGCTATAATGTACCTAGTTGGGGTTTTCTTTGTATTTATCCTACCTAATGGCATGATATACTTCAAACTTTCTTGGGAAATTTTCACCTGTTATGTCTCCATATTTTTCCTGCCCCTATTCACTCTCTTCCTTCCCCTTCCATGACTCCAATTATATGTATGTTAGATCACTTGATATCTTCTCACAATTCTACTAAAGTAGGTCTACTTATTTTCTTCATTTTTGTCCCCCTTTCTGTTGTTTAGATTAGGTAATTTCTATTGAAATTTCAGTTAACTGACTCCTTCACTTCACTTAACTTTCCCTCTGTCAGTTTTACCTGAAATTGTCTTTTTTTGGTCTTCATTTTTGGAGGGTACTCTTATTAGATATAGAAATATGGGTTAAAATTTTATTTCAGCACTTTAAAATGTCATTTAATTATCTTATGCCATTTCCAATTGCTGTATATCCTGGTCAATTTTTCATCTTAGATATTATATTTTCTAGATCAGAGATTTTCATTTGGATCTTTTTCTAAAAATAATTTTCATCCCTCTAATCCCTCTACTTACTCTGCCCTTTAGTTAATTAATCATGACTAAATTTTAATAGCTGTTTTTAAATTCTTATCTACTAATTCCAACATTTAGTCCAGTCAGGCTTGGTACTGATTTTTTCAATATGTCTATAGGCCATATTTTTCCATTTCTTTTCATGTTAATAATTTTTTGTTATGTACTGGACATTGTAGGCACACTGAATATTGTCTCTGAAAAATGTTAGTTTTTTTGGCAGAAGTTGACTAGACTAAATACAAACTCAGAATTCTGTCTCCCTTGGATGCACAGTGGCTGAAATGTGCTAAGTACCCCCACCCTTTCTGCTGTTGTTTTCTACTGGGTGCTTTAGAGTTTCCCATTACATGAGCATAGTTCTGGGATCATCCAAAGACTTGGATGGAATTTTTATGCATATTTTCAGACTCCCTTATTCTCAGCGTTCTCCCTTTACTTCCAGCCAGTGTGTCAGCTCTACACTTTGTCTTAGGATTCCTTGTGCCGCTAAGACTGCAGCTTTCTACTTGACTTCTAGCTACCCCATGCTCCACAGACTGGGAATTTCCCTCGGACAAAAAGCCACAAAGTACATTTCCCTAATTGCAAAAGTCAACATTCCTTTAGTTTTTGTTTCCTTTTCATTGTTCCCCAGAGCCTTCAACTATTTTTTTTTTAATATTTTGTCCAGATTTTAAATTTATAATCTGAAGGAGGGTTAGTCTGACATATGCTACTCTGTTATTACTGGAAGCAGAACTCATTCTAGTAATCTTTTCCACTGTGTGTGTTTGAAAGCAAAGAGTGCTAATAGCAGTGAGCACATCTACCCCAGGTTTTGATTTTAAATACCAATCTCCACATTTATACCAGTTTTGTGGTATTTCTGCCAAAAATGTATAACCTTAATCTAATTATAAGAAAAGATCAGACACACAACTTGATGGCAACCCTGGATGTGTCCTGAACTTATCAATCTACATAATTCCAGAAGTGGGATTGAGTGGGATGGTATTAACTGAGTGAATGGTGCAGAATTTTCCAGGTGGGCCTTTTTACTATATTGTGGTTCTGACTGGATTATGACTTTTAACATATAATCACAGAAAATTTTATGGTCCTTTTCCTCCAAGAAGTAACTCAATTGGGGTGACTGGCTGGCCTAGTCAGTAGAGCACACAGCTCTTGATCTTGGGGCTGTGAGCTTGAGTTCACATATAAGTTTGAGTTCATATAAGAAGGTACCATGTTGGGTGTAGAGATTACAAGGAGTAACTCAAAATGAAAAAGAAACACTAAACCATAAAATATACAATTTATATACTGAAAATAAAATATCTTCTTTCTAGGAAACAAAACAGTGATTTGGAACATATTCCCTTGTTTCTTCCTTTAGCTTGCCTCCCAGTGTTGGTTTCTATATAGTAAATGCAATAACCCCTTCTAGTTTTGAAGTGGCCTTGTGTAGGAGATGAAACTTTTTGTTCCAGCCCTGCCCCAGCTCTTGGTTACCTCTCAATCTTTTGTGCTTGTCCAAGTATCCTATTATATTTTTAATAGCTCCAGTAGTTGAGGATGTTCTAAGAATTGTCAGTGTACGAAGGAAAGGACCTCAGCATCTACATTTAGGCTGACTGGAAGCCAGACCCTCAGACAGCAGCTTTTAAAATTACGTAAATATATACAGTCCTGAGGGGCCACAAGTATAAGCCCCACTGGCCACCAGAATCAGGTGATCTGGAAATATTCTTTGGGTGGCAATCACAAAACTCAGGGCTTCAGATGACTGTATAAACTTGTTTATGGGAGATACTGGCAAGCTAGAGGAAGGCAGAGGAAAAGTGCCAAGATAGCATCCACAGCCTACATTCCTTGAGAGCAGCTGTGTAGGCCACTAAATGTGTGCCAAACCTGAAGCCTGATCTTTAGTTCAAAGCTCCAGGACAAGCAAAGTGGCCTCCTTCACAGAAAGACTGGGGAATGTGCCTCAATCTGCTGTCTGTGCCATGCCTTTGAAGTGGTAGCCTGCCAAGAACGGTCTGTCTATTGCTACAAGCCTGGGCAACCCAAGGGTGCAAACCCCTCTGTTCACCAAAACCAGGCAATCAAAAGGGCATCCCTTGGGCATCAGCTGCAAAAACCAGGCACCAGATGCATGTAAAGCTCCCCCCAAAGACACTGACACTTTGGAGCATGACAAAGGGTGAGCATAAAGATTGTGCCTGCCCACTGAAGTCTTTGGAAAGATTATAGTAATTTACCTGATAAAGAGTTCAAAGTAATGGTCATAAAGCTGCTTGCTGAGCTGGGGAGAAGAATGGGTGAACACAATAACTTCAACAAAAAGATGAAAAATATAAGAAGGTAGCAAATAGAAGTGACGGAGCTGAAGAATACAATAAACTAAACTAAAAAAAAAAAAATACACTAGAGGGGTTCAACAGCAGACTAAATAAAGCAGGGGAAAGGAGCAGTCAACTTGAAGACAGGGCAGTGGAACTCAATCAGAGCAGCAAAAAATAAAAAGAATGAAAAAATGAAGATAGTTTAAGGGACTTGTGGGACAACATTGAACAGATTAAAAGTTGCATTATAGGGCTCCCAGAAAGAGAGAGAGAAGGGGCAGGAGTCTCATTCAAAGAGATAATGGCTGAAAACTTCCCTAACTTGGGAAAGGAAGCAGATATCCAGATCCAGGAAGCCCAGAGATTTCTAAATAAGATGAACTGAGGGGCTCTTGGGTGGGTCAGTCAGTTAAGCATCCAACTCTTGATTTTGGCTCAAGTCAGGATCTCAGGGTCATGAGATTGAGTCCCACGTCAGGCTCTATGCTGGGCATGGAGCCTGCCTAAGGTTCTTCCTCTCCAACACCCCTGCCCACTCAAGCAGTGCACTCTCTCTCTCCCTTAAAAAAAAAAAAAAAAAAGATGAACTCAAAGAGACCCACACTAAGACACATTACAGATTTTCCTCAACTTATGATAGGGTTACATCCCAATAAACTCATTGGAAATTGAAAATATTGTAAGTCAAAAATGCATATAATACACCCAACCTACCAACATCATAGTTTAAACTAGCCTACCTTATGTGCTCAGAACACTTACCGTTAGTCTACAGTTGGGCAAAATCATCTAACACAAAACCTATTTTATAATAAAATGTGGACTATCTCAGGTAACTTATTTAATACTGTACTGAAAATGAAGAACAGAATGGGTGCATGGGTACAGAATGCTGTAAGTGTATCAGTTCTTTATCCCTGCAATTGCGTGACTGACTGAGAGCTACAGTTCACTGTCACAGCCCAGCATCATGAGAGAGTATTGTATTGCATATCACTACCTGGGAAAAGATCAAAACTCAAATTTTGAAGTACAGATTCACAATATTGTAAATGCGTATTGTGTATTCAGTAGAAATGTGTATTGCTTTCACACCATTGTAAGCTGAACCATTGTAACCCAAGACCATCTATATAATTAAAGTGTCTAAAGTTAAAGGCAGGGAAAGAATATTAAAGGCAGCAAGAGAAAAACAACTTATGGGTACCCATATCCATACCATATCATACCATACCACACCCAAAAATCAACAGATTTTTCAGCACAGACTTTGCAGGCCACAGGGGAGTGACACAATATATTCAAAGTGCTGAAAGAAAAAAAGGAAACTTACAAGCAATAAAACTCTACCCAGAAGTGGCGGGGAAAATGGCGGACGGGAAGGCGGGAGAGGAGAAGCCTGAGAAACCGCAGCAAGCTGGAGTCGCCGGAGTAATGGCGGGGAAAGTTCCAGTTGCAGCGCTGAGAAGCGATCAGCTGCAGAAGAAGCTGCAGACCTCCCAACAAAGCCTCCGAAGATCTCCAAGTTTGGATTTGCCATAGGTAGACGACAAAGAAAGCCTCAGCCATATCCATCAAACTTGGATCAAGTAAGCCTAAAGAAACTGTTCCAATGCTTGCTCCAAAAACCCTTTCAGTAGCAACAGCTTTTAATGAAGATGAAGATAGTGAGCCAGAGGAAATGCCACCAGAAGCAAAGATGAGGATGAAGAATATTGGAAGGGATACACCAACATCAGCAGGACCAAACTCCTTCAATAAAGGAAAGCATGGTTTTTCTGATAACCAGAAGTTATGGGAGTGAAATATAAAATCTCATCTTGGAAATGTCCATGACCAAGACAATTAAATGATGTGTTTTGAAATTGGGGTGTGGGGTGGGTGTAAAGTTAAAAGGAACAGTTTCCTTTTTTAAAGAATGCTATAAGACTATCTTTTTTTTTTTTTTTAAGATTGAGTGGTACACTAATAAATGAAAGTTTGAAATTTAAAAAAACAAAAACAACAAACAAACAGAAAACTCTACCCAGAAAAATTATCATGCAGAATTGAAGGAGAGATAAAGAGTTTTCCAGGTAAACAAAAGCTAAAGGAGTTTATCACCACTATATTAGTCTTACAAGAAATGTTAAAGGGATTTCTTTAAGCTGAAAAGAAAAGGTGCTAATTAGTAACAAGAACACATATGAAAGAAGAAATCCCACTGGAAAAGTAAACATATAGTAAAGGTACTGGATTAATTACTTATAAAGCTAGTCTAAAGGTTATAAGACAAAAGTAATAAAAATAACTATGATCAAAATAACTAGTTAAGGGATACACAAAAAAGATGTAAAATGTGAAATCAAAAACATAAAACATGCATGTATGTGTGGAGAGTAAAAATGTTGAGCTTTAGAAAAAGGTTCAAACTTAAGTTGTTATCAACTCAAAATAGACTTGTAAGTTGTTATAGTAACCTCATAGTAACCACAAAGCAAAAATCTATAGGAAATACACAAAAGATAAAGAGAAAGAAATATGAGCATCCCACTAAAGAAGATCATCAATTCACAAAGGAAGATAGCAAGAGAAAAAGGGAACAGAGAGGAACTACAAAAACAGCTACAAAAACAATTGAGAGAATGGCAATAAGCACGTATCTATTGATAATAAATGTAAGTGGATTAAATTCTCTGATCAAAAGACATAGAGTGGCTGAATGGATTAAAAAAATAATACCCATTTATATGCAGCCTACAAGGACACACTTTAGATATAAAGACCCAAACAGACTGAAAGTAAAGGGATGGAAAAAGATATTCCATGCAAATGGAAACCAAAAGAAAGCTGAGTAGCTACATTTATATTAGACAAGATAGACATTAAAACAAAGACTGTAATAAGAGACAAAGAAGGGCATTATATAATGATAGAAGACTGAATCCAACAAGAAGATATAAGAGTTGTAAATATTTATGTATCCAACATAAAAGCACCTAAACATATAAAGCAAATATTAACAGACCTAAAGGAGAAATAGACAGTGCTATGATAATAGTAGGGGACTTTAATACCCTACTTGAATCAATACATAGATTATCCAGACAGAAATTTAAAAAGGAAATGTCAACCTTAAACAACATATTAGACCAGATAAACTTAACAGGTAATTATGGGACATTCCACCCAAAAGCAGCAGAATACACATTTTTTTTTTCAAGTGCACTAGAACATTTTCCAAGATAGATCAAATGTTAGGCCACAAAATAAGTCTTAATAAGTTTAAGAGGATTGAAATAATATTAAGCATCTTTTCTGACCACAATAGTATGAAACTAGAAATTAATTATATAAAGAAAACTGGAAAATTCACAAATATTTGCAGATTAAACATGCTACTGAACAACTAAGAGGTCAAAGAAGAAATCAAAAAAGAAATCAAAATATACCTTGAGATGAACGAAAATGTAAAGGTAACATACGAAAATTTATGGGATGCAACAAAAGCAGTTCTAAGAGGGAAGTTCATAGCAATGCTCATCTCAAGAATCAAGAAAGCCTCAATAAACAACTTCTTTACACTTCAAAGATCTAGAAAAAGAAGAACAAATAAAGCCCAAAGTTACTAGAAGGAAGGAAATAACAAGGATCAGAGCAGAAACAAATGAAATAGAGAAAAAAGATAATAGAAAAGATCCAGGGGTGGTTCTTTGAAAAGATAAATTAAACTGGCAAACCTTTAGCCAGATTCATCAAGAAAAATAAAAGCACTCAAATAAAATCTGAAATGAAAGAAGAGTTAAACTGATGCCACAGAAATACAAAGATTCATAAGATATTACTATGAATGCCAAAAAACTGGACAACTTCTAGAAGTTTCTAAAATTCAGTCAGCTAGGAAACTAACAAATTTCAAAAAAATGATTTTATTAATAAAGATTTGTGTAGCTAAAGACAACACATTATTTATGACAAAAATATAAAGCTTTTCAAAAGATTAGTATTTCAGAAGAATAAATATGGTAGCTTCCAATTACAAATAAAACATGGTTTTGTTTACTAAATGTATATGAATTTTTTGGATTATTTTTTAAACAATCATCTGAGATACATAATATTCTAACATTAAAATGGATAATCAATTATCTCAAAAATTATTCCCTACACATACTACTTATTAGCATTTTGGACAGGTAAGTCAAGATGGATTAGGACCATGATAACTTCTAAGTCTTGGTTCTCCAAATGATGTAAGCCAGTCATCGCCTCTGACAATTGATTTTTTTTTCTCTATATAACACCTTGACTCTTCCTTTTTTTTTCCACTTGCTTGAAAGAATTTGGGATTAGGGGCACCTGGGTGGCTCAGTCAGTTAGCACCTGCCTTCAGCTCAGGTCATGATCCCAGCATTTGGGGATCGAACTCTGCATTGGGCTCCCTAATCTGTGGGGGGCCTGCCACTCCTCCTGCTTGTGCTCTCTCTCTCTGTCAAATAAATAAATAAAATCTTAAAAAAAAAAAAGAATTTGGGATCAGAATGAGAGGCACTGATCATTATTGATAATTTAAAAATCAAATGTCAATATTGAATGAAGCAAATCAAGTATAGACATCAGCTACATTAACCTAAGGTGGTTGAGTATGCAATTATTTGATCCAGAACATACTCTCTATCTCTGCTGATCATTCATTGCTATCAGTAACTATCTGAATAACTCTGGATGGCATCCTTGAGAGACTGCCTCAAGGATGTCTGTGATTGTCTACATCCATTTATAAAATATTTATGGACTAGACAAATGGTCAATAAGCACTTGAGAAGATGCTCAACATCATTAGCTGCTTGAGAAATGCAAATTAAAACAACAATTAGACACCACACTTACTAGCATGGCTAACATAAAATGACAAGCAAAAAAAAAAAAAAAATGCCAAGCAATAATAAGCATTAGTGAGGATATGGAGGAATTAGAACTCTTATTCATTGGTGAGATTGTAAAATGGCTCAACCACTTTGCAAAAACAGTTTGGCAGTTCTTCAAAATGTTACACATAGAGTTACCATATGACCCAGAAATTCCACCTCTTGACATACACCTATGAGGGTGGAGAACATATGTTCACACAAAACCTTATAAATGATTGTTCACAGCAGCATTTTCATGATAGCCAAAAAGTGGAAACAACCCAAATGTCCATTACCTGATGAATGGATGAACAAAATGTAATAGATTCATATGATGGAATATTATTCAGCCATAAAAAGGAATGAAATGCTGATATAGAGGCTACAACATGGATGAAACTTGAAAATACTATGCTAAGTGAAAGAAACCAAGGCAAGAAAAGGCTACACATTATATGATTCCATTTATATAAATGTCCAGAATAGGCAAATCTATAGAGATACAAAATAGATTAGTGGTTGGGATGCCTGGGTGGCTCAGTTGTTAAGCTTCTGCCTTCAGCTCAGGTCATGATCCTGGGGTCCTGGGATCGAGCCCTGCATCGGGCTGCCTGCTCGGCGGGAGGTCTGCTTCTCCCTCTCCCACTCCCCCTGCTTGTGTTCCCTCTCTTGCTGTGTCCCTCTCTGTCAAATAAATAAAATCTTAAAAAAAAAAATAGATCAGTGGCTTCTAGGGCTTGAGGGGAGGAAAGAATTGCTAATGGGTGAAGAAGTTTTTGAGATGATAAAAATGTTATAAAATTATATAGTGGTGATGGTTACACAACTCTGTGAATATAGTAAAAACAAATTGTATACTTTAAAAGGGTGAATTTTATGTTATGTGAATTATTTCTCAATAATGCTGTTATAAAAAATATTTACTGATTACCCGTTCTGTGCTGGAAACTCTCTAAGTGCTGGGAATAATGTAGTGAAGACACTAAAGACCTGGCTCTTAAAATAGATGTGTCTGCTGAATCTAAGTTTGTATCCCTAACAGACTGCACATAGTAAGGGAAAATTTGGCAGAATACTTTTCCCCCCATAGTAATTTTCACTTTACCCTTCTCTGTAGCCTTTTCCACTAAGAATACATAAAAAAGAAACTGTCAAAGAAGTAAAAGAGGAAAATGAGCTGCCACAGGTTATAAGAACTTCAAGAAGGTAAGAATGAACAAAATTATGTTTTGAAACAAAAGATGTTTCAGAGAGGTCAAGAAACATACCCCTTGGATTTGGCAATTAGGAGGTCTATGGTAATCTCCTACTACTGTTTCAGTGGAATAGCAAGGGGAGAACAATTTTGTAATTGTTGCACATAGCACAGTGCCTGAGACATAGTAGTTGCTAAAGATAATATTTGTTGGATTGAGAATAAGTGTGCTGTGAGAAAATAAAGACTATACTTACCTGAAGTCCTCATGAGTAGGGAAAATAGAAAATGGGTGGATTTGAGGGAATATGAGTTAAAGGAATTTATTTTTAGTATAAGAAAAATAGTCTGAGAACACGTTGCTAGTAGAGAACAAAAGTTTGTATGCAGTAGAAAGAGAAAACGGACTTGCGGTCCACGTGAGCAAGTTCACAGACAAACCATTCACGAAATACAGTGTGGGCTCAGGCCCAGGGCAGGTGTCCACCAGGGCAATTCTGCCACATGGGGCTGCTCCTTCCTTGTCCCCGGCCTGTCCCAGTCCAGTGCCACAGCTGCTCCTGCTGCAGTACCTGCTGTTGAAACAAGCACAGTGACAGCAAGTCAGCCAGGGCCCAGGGCCCAGCACTTACTGAGAAGAGGATCCATGGAGCGTGCATGACAAATCTGAGTGTGCTTGCAAGGAGGCCCCTTCTCTGTCATCTCCAGTCCTAGCTGGGACACACCAGCCACTGGGCAAAGGTCTTGCCGATACATAGCCATACATAGGACATGGTATGGCTATGGGTTAGGCTCCTGGGCATTCCTTCTGGCCCTAGCAAAGACGGGGGGTTGTGGAGGGGTGGCCAGAAAGGGAGCTGGGTGGGGGCCAGAGGCAAGTTCCTTCTTAGCAAGCTGGGGCCTAACCACTCATCCCACGACTTGCAGATGTGCTGCAAGGTGTGGAATAGGTGAGAGGGTTCCTCTGAGATTAACTTAAGTCTTTGTAGATACAGGTATATGTGCAGGGGTGGGCAAAAGTTTAGGGAAATAATATCTGATGGCTTCAAGTTTATTAATCAGGAAGTGAAATCATCTTCATAAAAGTGAGGGTGAATAGTAGGGAACCAAGAAGACGGCTTGAAAAGAGCAAGGAAGATTTGGAAACAATTGTAAAGAGTGGAAATATAAACTTGCCAAGCACAATATAAACTTGCCATAAAAGGATTGCCAGGGCATGGTGAAGTTTCCAATGTAACTGATAAAATTATCCATTAATATACCTAAATGCTTAAGATTTTGAAGTTTTCTTGGACATACTTTCTTTAAATGTCTTCCAAGAGCTATTTAACTTCAGGGTGCATGGGTGGCTCAGTTGGTTGGGCGGCTGCCTTCGGCTCAGGTCATGATCCCCGAGTCCCAGGATCGAGTCCTGCATCAGGTTCTCTGCTCAGCAGGGAGTCTGCTTCTCCCACTGCCCCTCACCCCACTTGTGCTTGTGCTCTCTCTCTCAAATAGATAAATAAAATCTTAAAAAAAAAAAGCTATTTAACTTCAAGGATAAAAAGATAAAGAAGGTGGGTTAATGCTATACTGACATTTTCTTATGTGTGTGGATCTTACTATTTTTAGAACTCAATTTAAGAATAATTCAGATTATAAACAATACTTAACATTTTTTCTTTAATGAAATTGTCAAACATAACTTGTGTTAACTCAGATATCATCTTTGTTCTCTTGGGCCATCTAAGACATGGATGAGACTGACTTTCCATCATCATCCTGTGGATTGTAGTGGTTCATAAGTTTCCTTAAGATGTATGTATATTCAGGGCGCCTGGGTGGCTCAGTCGTTAAGCGTCTGCCTTCGGCTCAGGTCATGATCCCAGGGTCCTGGGATCGAGCCCCACATCAGGCTCCCTGCTTCACGGGAAGCCTGCTTCTTCTCCCACTCCCCCTACTTGTCCCTCTCTCACTGTGTCTTTCTCTGTCAAATAAATAAATAAAATCTTTAAAAAAAAAAAGATGTATGTGTATTCCCTAAAATCTTGTGATCTCATAATCATTTCTGGCTTGGAGCTCCTATTTCCATTTACTTAGTCTGGTTTATAGATCATGTACCTTTCTGCTCATGTTGCCTACTTCCTATTATGTTAACCCAGTTGTGGATTTTGGTCTTCATCCCAGTAGCCACTAGAAACATTCACAGAGGCAGAGATATTTGTAGAGATGACTTTGTTGAAGGTAGTAATATGCAGGGATTCTTATATCACAGTAACAGAAAACAGCTCATCTTGATGTCAGCCTCTTGTACTTTTCTTACTCTTCTTACTTTTCTGTCCTCTATTCTAGGGAAGAAAACCTCAGTTCCTCCCACTCTTCAGTGGAGAGTCATTTAGCTCTCTATGTTTCCTACTGCCAAAGTCAGATTGAGATACATCTTGGCCTATGCAAAACCAATAAAATGCTCAACTGAACGAACAAATGGACCTTTTTAAGAAATCTTTTTGCGTCCCTTACATAAGTCTCTAGTCAATTTCATTTTTTGATTCTTTTTCAGAACTTATCATTAAAAATGTTGTTTTTCTTGCAAAAGATAAGGCCATTAGGCAAAATAATTCTTTATCTGAACTAAAAAGAAACTTAGATGCTGCCCCTCACTCCTGTATTGTACCAAAAAGAATTCCAGTGAGAGGCAGATCACATAGCTTTTCATACTCCTGAGTTTTATTTTATTTTTTTAAAGATTTTATTTATTTATTTGAGAGAGAGAGAACATGGGGGGCAGGAGGGGCAGAGGGAGAAGCAGGAGCCAGAGGTGGAGCTTGATCCCAGGCAGACAGGTAAGCGACTGGGCCACCCAGTTACCCCAGTATACTCCTGAGTTTAAAAAACTCTTCCATATAATTTTTTTTTTTTGCGGAGAGAGAGAATCTTAAGCAGGCTCCACCCCTAGGGCGGGGCCTGGCTGTGGGGCTCCTCAGGGCTTAGGGCTTGGCGCTTATCACCTGAGGCTGGATCTTACAACCCTGAGATGACCTAAATCTAACTCAAGATTCGGGTGTTTAACTGAGTGAGCCACACAGGTGCCCCACTTTTGTATAACTCCTATAGTCTATAAAACATGCCAACTTTTCAAAGCAGACCATGGTTTTCATCAAGGCACCAAAGTCACATGATTTCTTCAGTGTTTTAATTTAAACTGTGGTATCATTGATAGGGATCTCCTATTGACCATCGTGCAATCATCATTACATATACCTAAAAATCCCTAGGTCAGATTTTTCACCAAGAGAAAAAAAAATAAAAATTTACTTTGTTAACAGGTAGACCTCATTTTTCTTAGTTTGGTGGAGCTTTCCTCTGAAATAGCCAACAAGGTCTTATCTCTCTTCCTGAGGGTGGTTTGTTGAGCTCCGTGTGGAGAATTAAGAAGACTGGGTTTATGTCATTAGACCTACCACTGGCTGTTTATGTCAGCTAAGTGCCATAACTGAACCTAATTATTCATTAATTGCTCCCTTACAGGGACGAATAAAGAAAAAAAAAAGGGACTGTTTGAGAACCGTTGAGAAATGTAAAGAAAATTCTTTCTTATTAGCCATGCAAGCAGTGAAATGGCCCAATGAGTTCAAGATAACGTTGTAGGGGTTTTGAAGGGACAGATCAATGGTGAGGAACATGGTGACAAGAATATAATCACATGCTGTCCTCACCAATGAGATAGTACCTAATATATCAAGAAGAATAAACAGGAAGTATTTTAACAGGAGGATGAGAAGGAGCCTGTGATTTGAGCAAACCAGTATTCTTATTTCTAAGAAAAACACCCTCCTAGGATAAACACAGCAGGTGTTTCAGATTCAAAATGGTTTGGCTGTTAACATTAATGCAATTGTAGCTTAATGAAAAGGATTCCATGCTGTGACTACAAAATGTGACTGGAAATCATTACAATAGCATTAATAACAGTAAGATAATAAAATGTCCAGGGCATGGATAGTTTTTAAAAAGTCATTACTAGCAGCAGTAACTCGCTGCTCTAATATGGCATTGTAAGGAATAGAGAAAGCAGGGAGATCACCACCTGGATGAGCAACATAAGCCTAGGTGAAGAAGCCCCTGGGTTTTGTAGAGAAGGGGGAAAGGGATGGCTAGAATACCAGAAGATGAAGAAAACTGGAAATACTGCTAGTTAGGCAGGGAAGAACATCAGTGGCACATGTAAAAGAACATCTTAGCCGATACTCTATGTGTTATTCTGACTCTGGTGTTGTATTTCTTTTTGGACATTATAAAATTGTAAAATCGATGATCAGACTTTTTCTAGGACCTTCTGAGGAGTTAGAGAATCCTTCAGAAATAGAAGACTGGAATTGATAACTTAAGACAAAAAAAATGAATAGAATATTGATTGGGCTGGAGATGTGTGCAGGCCATTATTCACAAGTGAACTATGGATAATAATAATAGTAACTACCATTTATTGAGATTTATTCTATACCAGGTACTGTATTATGCACTTTACAAATGGAACTTCATTTAATTTACATAATAAGGAAGGTGAGTATTTTCTTATGTTTATGAATAAAGGAAATTGAGGTTAATTAAATGCATTCCAAAGACTAGAATCTGTAACATAAATGGGGTGTTCCAAGCAGGCATACTTCTAAGGAAAAATTTAGTAAACTCTGAGACCAGGTATGATGAGATGGTGTTATTTACTTTGTCTTCAGAGAAGAGATTAAGACTTGGGCCAAACTTGGGATGTTAGTGGAAAAATAATTATCAAAATCTTGTCCTCACCTTGCTACCTTTTCAAGCACTACTCATAAGTTGCTGATATTACTATGCTAAACAAATGAAAAGAACTCCAAATCTCATGGACCTTACATTTTAGTGTGGAAAACATCATAAATAAGTAAACAAATATTAAAATAATCTCAGATAGTGATATTGCTATGGAGAAAATGTAAAGATGAAATGGGGGAGGTTAATTTTAATTAGGTTGGTTGCCTGAGGAGGCAAATTTGAGCTTTTTCTCAAATAATGTGAATAAGTCAGCCATCTGAAAATCCGGCAGAAAAGCATTTCAGATAAAGTAAATATTTGGGAAATGATCTGATTGTTAAATATGGAGGTCCTAGACTATTAAAAGATTGCCAGTATTTTGGTAAATAAAAAGAGCTTCAGTTTGTCTTAATGTTTCCCCTAACTCTTTTACTATTTAGATACTCAGTGGTCCAGTCTGCTTCTAAAATCCCACTATAAAGATAGTTCGTGGCCTCTTGTGTGGAGGCCTCTTGTGGCCTTGTCCCAGCTCCTAAAGGAGAAAGGCATCTTTCTAACTATAGTGATTGTTTATAAAGACATATGCAATGATTCCTCCCATCTGTGTACAAGTGTTTCTTTACGACAGTGACTTCACTACTTCTCTCATCAAGAGATAAAATCCTCTCTCCACACCCTTGAATCTGGCTGGCCTTGTCACGCGCTTTACTAATAGAATGCAGCTGTCGGGCTTGTGAGTGTAGGCTTCAAGAGCTTCTGCTCTTGTCCTCTTGGGACACTTCCAGTCTCCTCAAGAATAAGAAACCACATGGAGACAGTGGCCCAGCCAAAGAATCACCAACTACCAGACTTTTGAGTCAGGCCAGCTTTGATCATGCATCCCTAATGGCCTCATAATGCAATGAGTGACCGTCGGCAGAATGAGTGAGATCAGCAGAAGAACTACCCGACTGAACCCACCTCAAATTTCTGACCCACAGAATTATGAGCAAATAAAATGTTTGTCATTTTGAAACATTTAGTTTGTTATGCAGCATATATCATTAAGAAACTAGCTAGGCTCCAAAGATCTTTCTTTTGGGCTTTATGTTATCTTGCTCTGACCTGAAGTTGCTGACTGAATGCTCCTTCGAGAGTTCTCTTGAAAAGTGCCGGAACACGTTATACTAATCTTTCATGCCTTTTTCAGATGACATCAATTCAAATTATCTTATGTGTGTATATCAGCAGAAAGATTAATTCTACTTTTTTGATAAAGTATCCTTAACTTATTATTCTGAACTAACAGACATACGACACTGCTGAACTGAACAGATGGATTCAGAGTTCTTACTCACTGTTCCAAACTTTCGTTTTCTTTTAGCACATGCTCTAAATTCCCAGTTTAGGAAACTTTTATATATTATGCTACTCACCAAGTATAGGTATCTAGTGTCCTGAGCACTAGAATCTTGACTACTAATTGTCTGTTGATTCCTAGTGTGTCAAGTACCCACCATTCCTAATCAAAGGGGCAATTTTGATTTGGGATGTTAAAAGATATAATTGAGAGTAATGGAGCTCACATTAATAAGGGAATCATACATAGTTCTAGCACACTATGTAGCTCTGGCCTTAAGTACTGGTTCCATCCCACTAAGATTTGGAAGGATATGAAGACACTGCTTATGACATGTCTTTATGGTTTTCCATTGTAATGGCTACACTTATTCCTTTTTGCTACTGAACAGATCCAGGCTGAATAATTCTTCAATTACAGAAGGATGCCTGCTGCAGCCCCTTTTAGGAACCTTCTTTTTTTATTGTTGTTGTTACTATGATAGTTTTATAAGGATCTATGAAGTTTGATGAGTAATCAGTTTCTGACATGAGTGTTGACTGAAAACCCTTCCTCTGCTATTCATAGTTCCACCATTCTATGGTTATTTGTGTATCATTTAATCAATACCCCTTTTCTACTTTCCCATCAGCATCAACTGTGGTCAGAGTTATCCATTTGCTGACCCACTGGGATTTGTGTGGTTTATTCAAGCAGGTGGAGTATACTAGTCTCAAATAATAGACTGACCATGTAATACCTCAGCCAGTTTCATTTTTAACTCCAGCTTTTCTGCATGGTGTCATATCCCTTTTAGACCACCCTCTTTCTGTTCCTAAGCTTATGTTCCCTTTTAGACTAGGCACTCAACTTCCTGCTTATTTGAAAAACAGTTCTCAGTTTAGAGTAGAAACAAATGGTATTTCCTGAACTCAGTCAGTTGTTGAAATTATGCCTCTGGTCATTCGCCACATTAAATATCCAGCTCTGCACTCTTACCCATATTCTTTTTAGTGATTAACACGCACATCTTCTTAAGATGTCCTTTGGTTAGTGTATGATGGTACATGAGACTTTAAACATTTTAAGATGAAAGTCAGATAAAGTCCATTAATGCTTTTTCATAAGGGATAGCAGATTTATAATTGGCAGATGTTTATAGACTTATTAATCTATAAAATTCCATCTCAGAAATCGTTTTCTATGATTCTATGTTATCAGTATCTAAATGTGAAAGGTCAAGAGCAGAATGAGCTGGAAATATTTGTAGGACGTTAGCGCGAAATTTTGAGAGATTTAAATGGGTATTGAAGACATTGGTTACCATTTACAAGTAAAACATAAAACCCGAAAACAACATTCCAAATTCATAGGTGTGATTTGGCAAACTAATATTTTTATTATGTTTTTTGAATGACGTAAGTCCTGCATGAATATGTTGTCATTGTGAAAAATTAATATACAAAATCATGCAGAATAAAAACGTAAGCATCTCTTATCTTTGTTTGAGTTCCTTCAAAAGCCAACTCTGAGAAAATGACTTGAGAGTTTGGTATAATGTGAAAACTCCTGTTTTCCTCTTTTACTCACTGCTCACTGAATACTTTTGTACTCCGAGTGTGGGGTGATTTTCCCATGCTAAGCAATTCTCCAATTCTCTGTGGACGCCAGGTGGGTATCCTACAATTCAATTAAATTCTGACACTACTTGGATACAGCACCAGATCCCACAAGTTAAGGGCCCGATCTCAAAAGATTGCTGTCCCATTTCCGATGCCAATCACAAGTTCAGGTTGTCATCGGGGCTTCTGACTGACTGGGTATAAATCAGAGGTTCCCATAATCCCCTCATCAGGTTTGATAATCTGCTAGAATGGCTCACAGAACTCAAGAAAACAGTTTATTTACAACATTACCAGTTTATTACAAAGGAGCAGGCAGATGTAAGAGATGCATAGGGCAAGGTATGAGGGAAAGGGTGTGGAACTTCCATGCCCTTTCAAGGCATACCACTGTCCCAGCATTTCCATGTGTTTACCAACCCGGAAGCTCTCTGAACCTGGTCCTTTAGGGATTTCATGGAGGCTTCATTACATATGCATGATTGATTAAATCATATGACATTGGTGATTAAGTCAACTTCCAGCCCCTGGCCCCTCCCCAGAGGTTGAGAGATGAGGCTGAAAGTTCTAATCTTCTGGTCATATGGTTGGCTCCTCTGGCAACTAGCCCCTATCCTGTGGTCATCTAGGAGCTTTCCAAAAATCACCTAATTAACATAAACTCAAGTGTGGGTTAAAAGGGGCTTGTTATGAATAACAAATGACACCTTTATCTCCCTTATCACTTGGGAAAGTCCAAGGACTTAGGACTTGGTGCCAGGAATAAGGATGAATACCAAATATATATTTCCTATTATAAATCACCATATCACAATAGGTATTTTGGTAGGGAGACAAAGGAGTGAAGAAAGTGACAAGGGAAAGAGAAGAAACCCCAAAAAAATGAATTACTACTGCAGACAATTGAAGCTTAATCCTGTTGGAGAATCTCTGACAAATCCTGTAGAATTGTAGAAATTTGCTTTAGAATTTTCCTCCTTAAAAAAAAAATTTCCTTCTAAACTATTCTTTTCCTTAATCTATTTATTTAGTCTAAGACTAATTAATATCTTACTGTTTTATTCTAGTGTATAGTATGTTTTGATTTCTAGTAGGGTAAATTCTCTTTCCTATTGCTATTCTTTTTAAAAGCTAATAATGTTTTTTGGGTTTTTTGTCATTGTTGTTTTTTAAGTAAGCTCTACACCCAATGTGGGGCTTGATGTCACCACCCTGAGATCAAGGGTAGCATGCTCTATGACTGAGTCAGCCAGGCACCCCAAAGCTAATAATGTTTATACATTTTTCCTTCTGTTTAATTTTTAGAATAAGCTAATCATGATTTTTTTTTTTTAATTCTGAGGGTATTTGGGTTGGAATTGCTTTGCTTTATAATAAATACTGAGTCTTCCCATTCAGGAACATGATATACCTCCAGTTTAGTTGGGTGTTTTATATGTTTGTAAAAGTTCTATTTTTTTTACATGGATTTTGTACATTTCTTGTTTCATTTTCTCTTCAATATTTTATAGTTCTTGTTGCTACTCTGAATGGGATCTTTAATTTATAATATTTTATTTATTTATTTTTTAAGTAATCTCTATGCCCAAGATGGGGCTTGAATTCACGACCCCAGGATCAAGAGTTGCATGCTCTACTGACTAAGCCAGCCAGGCACCCCTAATTTATAATTTTAAAACATGTTTTTGTAAGAAAGCTATCCATTTCTGTAGGTTGCCTATGTGTGCAGCCATCTTACTAATTAGTTATTGACAGGCAAACTTTTATCCCTTTACATTCTCCTCCTTTCAGACTCTCTCATATCAGTAATAGGAGACACAATTTGGCTGCTTTTTCCCCCACCTCTTCCCCTTGAGATTAAAGACAAGATTTTATGTTTCTGACTATTTTAACTAGATTTTACTTGCCTTTTGGGATCTATCTAATTTCCACTATTACCACCACACATCAGTCCCCTGGAATACACTTTTTCTACTTTAACATTCTAGCTCAAGTAGAGCTAGAATTCAAAAAAAAAAAAAAAGAACTTTAGTGAATACTAATGACTATTAAAGGACATGTTACAAACAACAACAAAAACCGTATTTATGTAAGTGCAGAATTTTTACCATAGCACTGTTTACTTACTTTAAAAGTATAAAGAACATTTCTTCCCAAGTGTCAACATATTTCTTTACACTGGACCTGGGCTTGATTTTCATCATTAATTCTATGGACATCAAAAAGAAGTAGAATAACTTGTATAAAATCTCCTTGCTTTTGGAGTACCTGGGTGGCTCTGTCAGTTAAGTGTCTGCCTTTGGCTCAGGTCATGATCTTGGGGTCCTGGGATCCAGCCCCACATCCTTGCTATTGATTTTATATTAATAACCTGTATACTCTATAATGTACTATATTATGCTCTTGAAAAATATAAATATAAATTTTTCCTAATAATGTGACTTTTTCTTTATTCCTTGCCCGAGTCCAAACCGAATTTCAAATAAATCTTTATACATGATAATCTGAGTTTCTGAACTTTAGTAGTAATATGGCATTGTCATTAAGAGGTTTGAAACTAGACAGACCTGGATTTGAGTCCTGACTCTACCAATTATTAGATGTGAGTGTGTGAAAATTACTCAACCTCTTTGAGATTTAGTTTTCTCTTTATAAAATGCTACTAATGGAGCGCCTGGGTGGCTCAGTTGGTTAAGCGACTGCCTTCGGCTCAGGTCATGCCTGAAGTCCCAGGATGGAGTCCCGCATCGGGCTTCCTGCTCGGCGGGGAGTCTGCTTCTCCCTCCCCCCTCTCATGCTCTCTCTCTCATTCTCTCTCTCAAATAAATAAATAAAATCTTTAAAAAAAATGCTACTAATAATATCTGCCTCATAGGGTTGTCAAGATTAAGGAGCTCTAGTTTGGCAGTTAGTGCATACTATTTTTTCTATTGCCATAGTTCTTATTTTCCTAGGCATTATTTGATATCCTATTGTTTATGCTCAATATTTTAATTTGAGTTGATCTAATAAAATATAAAATCTTAGGAAAACAGTGAACTCTGAGATTGATTCTATAACACTATCTACTTCCTTCTAATATTCTAATCAGAATCTCAATGGTTCCAAGCTTTTTATTAAGGCTTTTTGCCCTTAACTATAGAGCTGGGAGTTCATACATTAAGAAGTCAGGTTATTTTTATTCTTTTCAATGGCATGGGTCACAAGAGAATATTCCTTTCAAAATACAGAGTTGAGGAATAAAAGATAAATAAGAAGTCAGGCTGTGTGAGGCATAAATTGGAAATATATTGTATTACATTGTAAGAGATAAATGAATTTATAGCATCAAAATAAATGACTCAATGTATTATTTTTGCTATAATTTCAGGCCATACTAAATTACTTGCAGTTTCATGGCCATACCATGAAGTTTTATCTCTCTCTACCTTGACACATCCTGTTTTCGTCTTCCTGGAATTCCCTTTTCTCCACCACTTTTATCTATCTAGTCTATTAGCTCTTCCCAGTGAGCTAATACAATACATGTGTGCTTTCCTAATGCAATGTTTCAGGTCATACTGGTAAATATCACCTTCATCAGCACCAGATCAATTACTATGCTTTTTCTAAAGCCGTTTCTCTTCTAAGGACTTATTACTTACCTCTGTTCTTGTACTTATTGTATTATATTATTACATTATTACTTTTGTCTGTCTCTGTCCCTTACATTACTGTGAGCCTGACCACCCATCATATATTTGGCATCTAGAGGTGAGTTGTAAACGTATGTTAAATGAACTGACACTTACATTGCACGTTCATGTCCCTTGACTTATCAAACCCCTAAACTTCTGAACTACTCAGCTATCCGTTCATTCCCTCTATTTGTTTATCTATCCCACCCACTTATTCTGTCCATTGATCCCATCGATCCACCAATTTTATCCATCTGCTTATCTGCTCCATTAGCCTATCCATCCATTCCATCTATCCCATTCATCCCTGTCTATCCAGAAAATACTTAATATGTGATTTGTAACACTGTGATTGGCACTAGAGATAAAAAATGAGAAATACGTAATTTCCTGTTTCAAGGAACTCATAAAGGGGAAGTGGAACAAGCTAAAACATAAATCACTCTTCTGTGTTTTGTAGTGATTAATGTAAGAAGTTAATGTAATAATAGCACTATTTTTAATTAACTGCATATTTTTATTTTCCAAAAATACAGTAAGTATTTGTTTACAAGTGAAGTGGGGTTTTACTTTTTTCTTGGAGTTGAGCAATTTTATGGCATAAGAGATAATATTAATGTTCCAGAAAAAATATAGATCTGCTTTTTCCATAACCCAGTAGACTTTTAAAGCAATAGTAGATAATGTGGTGTCTTCTGATATAATAATAAAATAATAAAGCAAAATGTATGAGCATATTTTATTTATTTTTATTATTTTTTCAATTTAAATTCAATTAAGTAACATATAATGTATTAGTTTCAGAGGTAGAGTTCAGTGATTCATCAGTCTTCTATAATACCCAGGGCTTGTATGAGCACATTTTAATGTTTATGGTTTTTAAAATATTTTTTTTCAGCCAGAAATAGATAACTGTTCTATTTTAAGAAATGAAATTAAGAAATAAAATTTTAATCGTAGATCCAAACAAGATTTTAAAATGTATTGCACAATTGTAATTGAAAGAACAGAGAAGAAAGGCCAGCCTCCTTCTGCAAGTGGGTAAAAGGACCAGGCCTTGGCTTTCTTACCCCACTGGCCATATGAAACCAGAGAGTGGAAGAGAGACCAGGAGAGCATACTATGCATGAACACTGAGCTTTAACATGGTGTCCCTACCGACTAGTAAAATTCAGCCCCTTCCCCCAAAAAGATTCTGATTGATGGGAGGAATAACTCTTCATCCCAGTGGTCACCGTAAGCCCAAAGGTACTCAAGTGTTTTCTCAAGACTCACAGTGCTCCCATCTCAACCTTGAGCAGAATTCTATCTTCTATGTTCTGAGGTCAAAACATAAGGAGAGGATGAATGTTTGCATTTTGCAAAATGTTATTTTATCTGTGGATAAAATTATTGCTATGACTTAGGGGATTTGGAGGCTAAGCAAAGAATGTGAAATAAAATTCTTCAAGCTAATTACACTATATTTTTATAGTTTAAATCACATTATATTGTTTAACATTAAAAGTAAGCATATTGGTATTCTGTTGAACCTCTGCTAGATTTAAACAGTTAAATGTTCTCATTGAGTATCTTTTGCTAATAAATAAATTGCATCTAAAACTATAATTAACTTGCTATTTCCTCTAATATGATGTGCATGTATTTTAATGAAAGTTATAGAAATTATGTGTTTTACTTAAATGGCAAATGATTTAATCATGTTGTATCATTAAATAAATCTCAATGGAAGAGAGAACAACTTAAATCTAAACAAATATGCCTCTACTTTTACTACCAAAAGTTATCTAAAACCAACATGCACTATCTTATTTTAGTTTTTTTTAAATTGTATTTTGAAAGACTTTGTATTTCCCCTGTTTTGCTGCCTATTTTTATCAACTGGAATAGATTTGATAATTGGGTTATTTCTGCCATTTTTGTGTACATAAAAATTCAAGCCTGCTGTAAATATGTATTTGTAAAAAAAAACAAACGAACTTCAAAGCTGAAAAGATACTGTAAAATATTTTATCTGAAAGCTTATTTTGGTAAAAGAAGATAGATAAATGAGAAAGTTCGCTACTATGAAAATAAATAATCAAATTGTTTTTGTAATGCTCTACTGTATTTATTCTAGAATTAAAAGATTAAATTAAAGCTAAGTAAGAGTCCAACTATTTTTATATTTTTAGCAAAGTAGAAAATAATCGCATACTGCTCATTCCTTTGGCTTTCCATTACTAACTCTCATCTGGAAGGTTGCATAGCATACTATGTTAATTGATTCCCAAGGGTATAATATAAACTTCCCTATAAAATATGATCTATATACTAATCTTTTGACAATAAGTCGATGTAATATTCTTTAGGAAATATAGAAATGAAAGGAATTAACAAAAGATATCCATATTTCATAGTTAAAACAAAAGCACATAATTTATATCAAAGTACTTTGAAAGATATAGAGTGCCATGCAAATATAAAATAGTAATTTTTAAATTTTTAATCTTACCTTTCCTCATGTCTTTCCTATTTATAGGGCTTCTTTACACCTTTCATGTGATCCCTATTCCACTTAAACTGTTGGCCAGTCCTTTCAGGCAGAGAATAAGAAAGAGATAAGGAACTAATAAGCATGGTGTTAGGCACTTTAAATAGTTCATTTAATCTTAGAGCATGAAAAATCTTGTTGTTGGATAGGCCAGATGTCTGTTTCTCTTGTGGCCATAGAAGAAATGGGTCGTGGTTGTTGTTTTGTTTGTGTCTGCTTTTGTCTTGATGTTATTATTTCTGTTAGTTTCCTTGCTGCTACTTTAATGAACTTGAAACTTTTAAACAAAACAATAAACTATCGTCTAATGATTGGACTGGAAGAGATCTTTAAGGACCCTTGGGCCCAATCCATTCTTCACTGTAGAGATAAAGAATATAAGGGCTACTGGGAGGAGCATCACAAGGACTAAATGCCACAAGCAATAGTTAACTTTTTCCTGGTCATTCTTAAACTACTTCTCTGTTTAGCATCTAATAGTGTTAGGATAGAAGTATGCCCCAGGTGCTATGATAGCATGAGGAGGGATACTTAACAGAGGGGTGTGTGTGAGAGAGAAAGTGAGAGAGACAGACAGACACAGAGACAGACAGAGACCTCAGCACCCCTGTGAACAACCAGGAGCGAAATGGGTGGGGAAAGGCTTCTTGCAATGATTGACACATTAGGATCAATAAGGAGTAATCTAGGCAAAGATAAAGAGAAAAGGGCATTAAACTCAAAGGAAACAGCATATAGAAAGATATGAAAGTTCAGAGAATATAGGTGTATGAAACTGAGTGAGGAATTGGATTGATACAAATGACCAAAGGAAGAACATCTCTGAAATGTTTATTACTTCTAAAGAAAATATCAATATTATGAAGACTCAAGAGGGAAATTCTCAAGAGTTCTGAAAGTGTTTATTTTAATGAGCTTGTATTTTAACTGTTCAGCCTCCTCCGCCCGCCCCCCCTCATGTTTTTCTTTTTTGCCATGGCTACCAGGAAGCTTAATGCTTAATATTGTATTTAATTATGGTAGCCTCTCTGAGACTTGTTTTTCTTATATAATTATATAATTATGTTTATCTATTTTTTTCATTCCCTTCTCAGTTACTTGCTTTTAATGATTTTTCTCTTGTTTTAAGTTGTCTCTAAAAAATTATTTGTGTTTATTTATTGATGGCCTGGGAAAGTCCCTGATATGGAAGAGAAGAGAACATCAGAAGAAACCCTGCCTAATTCCCTACTCTGGCCAGGGCTGCCCCTGTAGTGACCAATGGTTCCTTTTGTGAATGTAGAGAATAATTTTTTGGTGATAACAGACGCAATTCAATGGCGTAGCCATTTAATTAAAATGTCAAAGCTTAGATGCGAATAGCAAAAATGAAGATTGGTGGCTCAAGCACAGAATAATCTTTTATAACAATCAAAGAATTTCCTTTATTTCTTCCAGTGATTCAAAGTTTAAATAAGCTTTTTATATTCCACATAAAATACACAGTTAAAGTTTCCAGGAAGGTATTTTTTTGAATCCTATTTTTTTTTAATTGATTCTAAAATTTTTTTTTATTGATTCTAAAACTGTTACGACAATGTTATGGACTGAATGTTTGTATCCTACTACCAAGTCATATGTTGAAATCCTAACCCCCAATGTGATGGTGTTAGGAGATGGGCCTTTGGGAGGTGATTAGGTCATGAGGGTGGAGCCCTCATGAATGTGATTAGTATCCTTATAAAAGGGACCCCAGAAAACTCTCCACCTCTTCTACCAGGTGACAGACAGACAGAAGACTGCTGTCTGTGAACCAGGAAGCGGGCTCTCACGAGACACCAAATCTGTTAGTACCTTGATTTTGGACAGACCAGCCTCCAGAACTGTGAGAAATAAATTTCTATTGCTTATAAGCCATTAAATTTATGGTATTCTGTGAAAGTAGCCCAAACTGACAAGACAGACATGGCGTGGTAAGTACAAAAGTAGAATTCTCCTATGAAGTTGTCATAGAAAAGGGAACTTTGTGCTGGTTCTTGGTCAGCAACAAGAAGTTTGCTAGGTGGGTATCTGTGCTGAGGAGTGAGGATTGTGGTGGGGAAGGAATTTCATATGCACACATATAGGACCTTTAGAGAAGAGCAACCTGGTCAGATAGGCTGGACTATTAGATATGGCAGGATCCTTTGTGATGGCAGAATCCAGAGTGAATGACTGACAGAAAGGTATAGGGGTGGGGGTCAAGATCTCTCTAAGGCAGGATGCTACCTTTCTTTATCCTTGTATTTCCTTTAGAAATTTATATAAAGGAGGATTAATAAGATCTACATATAACAGTCTTCTTCACAAGGTAAATAAGTCCACAAAAAAAAAAAAACCCAATTCATATCTAGATGTCGGAGATATTTATCACTGCAGTTACTTTAATATGATGTGCAAGAGAGATGGAAGGTTAGAAAAAATTGAGATGGGCTTGAAAGGGCAGGCTGACATCTGTAGTTCTTATTCTTTGATCTTTGCCTCCGGTCTTTGATGTTATAACAATTATCAAATAGCAGTTTGATAATGGTGAGTACTGTAATTGGGGAACCTTGTAATTTTGCAATGCTGAATATTCAGTACAGCATTAAAGTGATTTTCAGCAGTATGCCCTGATTAGGCCAGGCTATTTTCATTTAGCATCACATTATTTTCTGTTTATTATCAGGTATAATCAAGACAATGAACTTATATAGGCTGGAATAGCACAACTGCCCATACGCTATGGCTGTGTCAGTGGGCGGACTGAGCTGAAGCACGGCCTCCCTGTTCATACTGGTTATTTTCATGACTGATTGTCAAGTATGCGGCTGGACTGACAATGTAACCAGTCACTCCAATCTGTTGTGCAATAGTTACTTTGTACTTCTGAATTTAACCCCTATGGATCAAAAATATTGCCAAGGTAAAGCTTTGTCTAAAAATATAAGTTTTATAGGTTATCCATTTTGCTATCACTTTTTACTTCTGCCCTTGTTACTCTATTGCCTAAGCTATAAATCAAGATTCTCACAATTACCACTAAATCTATCCCATATGACCATGGCTACAATAAAAACAGATACTATTCTATATGAGGGATAGATGTGTTTTTTTAAGGGTTTCATGTAAAGATTTCAAATCCAATTTTTCCATTGCTTCCATTAACAAACAGACAGATGTATCCACAGAAAATTTGTTAGCCCCAAGGAATAATAAAATCACTCTTAAGGAAGCAGTGGATCCTTTACAGTAACCATTTTAAAGGAAAATATCATTATGAATATATCCCTGAGAAAATAAAACAACTCTTCCGTATTACTACTAAAGAATTCTTTTGTAGACAGAAGTTTCAAAGGCTGCCCATAAGCTATAGAATAAAATCTAAATTTTTAGTATGATATCCTTGTATTAACTTACCAACTTCCTCTGCACTATTCTTCCCCAAGAGATCTCTGCTCAAGTCTTATGTTTTTCTTGCCAGTCTCTGAAGATATGCTGTGATCTTGCTTCAGGACCTTTGCATTCAAACTTCCCTCGCTCTATGCTTAGCAAGCTTCTATTCACTTTTTCCTCCTCTTACTGCTATTTTTGTGCTTACTCGACAACTTATGTCTATTACATTATTTAATTCTCACGAATAATCATATATGTGCCCATGGATTTAGTTGCACAGGTTCATTGTAACAATAAGAAGAAGAAAGAAAAACTGGAAAAAAATCAGCATCTAACAATAAAATATTGATTAAATAAATATGATACATCTATATAATGGGATACAATGCATCCATGAAAATGATTTTATAGAATAGTTAATATTATGAGGAGATATTGACAATGTACTGTAATTTTAAAAAGCAGATTATAAAATTCTATATATAAATAATCCTATTTTTTAAATATATAAATGCATAAAGGAATGAAAAGATATATGCTTAAAAAGAATATTAAACTACTTTAACATTGTCTTTTAGATGGCAGAATACCTGATAGTCTTTGTTTTTCCATAATACTGTTATTACTTTCATAGAGAGAATTAGTAATTATTTTAAAAGTCATCCATCTGTTTAGATGGCTATTTCATCTAGGTGGATTACAGGCTCCTTTATATTATAGTGGTAATTAATATATTATATTTATTTTTGTATATAAGGAATCTACCATAGTGGCTGGTATAGAATAATCACTTAAATATTTGATAGATGACCAGTAGTATGGTGTTTGTCACTGCCAGTTTGTTGATTAAAACTCTTTACATGTATGTGTAACTCCTTTTTTCATTTCATCAGTGAACTATACATTCTTTTACACATAAGGCAAATTCATAATTTATTAGCTTCTAGGAACTATTATATTTTGCTGCTTTAGACTTTGGTGAACCGCAGAGGTGGTTCTTATAGAGAAAAACTCGTATTTTTCAGGAATCAACTTTTGCTCCGTAACAAACCACCCAAAATTTAGGAGCTTAAAATAACTACTATTTCTCATGGTTTTATGGGTTGGCTAGGATTTCTGGCCTGGGCAGACTTTAGCTAGGGTCATTTGGTAGTTTGATGGGGCTGAAAGTTGTAGAATGCTCTCACTACATGTCTGGTAGTGGGCTAGATGTCAGCTGGGGCACCAGGGCTGACTTGACCACAAGCCTAACATCCAGCATCAAGCTAGGCTTTATCACACTATAGTGGTCATAGGGTTCCTAAGAGCAGCAAGAGAGCAGCCCTAATGCATAAGCATTTTCAAGGCCCTGCTTGCTTCTTGTGTGTATGTCTCATTGGCCAAAGCAAGAGACATGGCCAAGCCTAATTTCAAGGACTGGAGAAAGAGACTCCACCTCTTAATGGAAGGAACTGTAAAGTCACATTGCAAAATGATGTATATATAAGGATGGGAAGAATTCATTGCCAGTTTTGCAATCTATTGCAATTTATAATAGTGACATTATTGGAATGATGGAAGATATTCTAGATATATTAAATACATATTTCAGATTTGAATAAGTATTATAGCTTTTGATTAAAAAAAGAATAGAATGTTTACCCATAGTTTACCTTAGTTGCTCAATACATGTGATTATTATTATTTTTTTTAATATATATTTTTTAAAGATTTTATTTATTTATTTGAGACAGAATGAGAGAGAGAGAGAGCTCATGAGAGAGGGGAGGGTCAGAGGGAGAAGCAGGCTCCCCGCTGAGCAGGGAGCCCGATGCGGGACTCGATCCCGGGACTCCAGGATCATGACCCGAGCCGAAGGCAGTCGCTTAACTGACTGAGCCACCCAGGCGCCCCAATACATGTAATTATTATGTACTGAAGGAAATCCATCCCCAGAGCATGAAACAATACTGTGAGTGAGTAGTCAGTGACTGAAATGTAAGCTTCAAAGTAGGGAATGGTAAGTGAGAACGTTGAAATATAAACTAAAGCAAGATGACAAAGGGCTTTGATGCCAAAGTTAAGGAGCTTAGATTTTATCCTATAAACAGTATAGAACCTGGGAGGATGTTAGGCAGAAGAATGGTGGTCAGATCGACTTTTGAAAACCTTAATCTGAGGTGATATGAAGGGTGAATTGTAAGGGGAGTAATTAGAAAGCTGCTGGAATTTCCAGGCCAAAGAAGAAAAGGGTCTGATCTTGGGGATTAGTATACAGTTGGAGAAATTGTTAGGAAGCATAAAATCGCAAGTTTTTGTTTGTTTGCATTTTTTTTTTCTTTTTTTTAGACTGGTGGTGGGGATAAAGGTGAGGGAGATGTAAAGAAATAACTCTTGGATTTTTACTTTGCATTTCTGGGAGGCATGTTATTCCACCAACGGAAATGAACAGAGGGATGGAAGAGGAGATGAGTTTTATTGTGGAGTATTGAGTTTTATTTAAAAAAAATTTTTTTGAAGTTTTATTTACTTAAGAAATCTCTATGCCCAACATTGGGCTCAAACTCACAACCCTGAGATCAAGAGTCACATGCTCTTCTGACTGAGCCAGCCAGACAGCCCTAGTTTTAAATTCTTGTGGGGCATTCAGGAGAACTTTAGTAGGCAATGTGAGTCTACAGCTCATGATCCTGAGATCATGACCTGAATGTCTAGACTAGAATTATAGATTAAGGCAGTGATGTGCTGGTATATGTTTAACAAGCAGCTCTGGGGTGAGTGGGAGTCTTGATTTCCAGCATTTGCCAATTTCCGTCATGTAATACTCCCACCGTAGCCAATTTTGAGCAATCAATGTGATATCACTGACCATGGAGCTGGGAAGAAATTGGTATAAGCCCCTATTGTAAGCTGTTGGGAGTGGGCTCCAGAACACCATTGGTAACCAATGTATTTTGGGTCCAAGTATTTTATCTAAAATAAATCTAATTCTCAAAAATCCCAGCAAAAAAAGGTATTCTTTTTTTAATGAATACATGGCTACTAATGTTAAAGCTGGATTCAAACCCAGCTCAGTCTAGCTCCAAAAACCATGCTTCAGAGTTAGTCCATGCATTTTTGGTAGTAAATCATCTAATTTTCTTAATTGTCTCTTTTTTTTTTTTCTGCTTAGGAAACCACACAAATTCTGTAGTTGCACTTTATGTTGAAAAGTTATTGTGGAGGAAGTACATACTATATTGGAAGTAAGGATAAACGTTTCTGAACAGAATGTCAGTTTCTGGCTAAGGCCCTGATTACTTCTATCAAACATATATATTAGAGATATTAACATATTACTCTATGTCTGCCTATATTCTTAGGTTGGGTTCTCCCTTGAAGCAAAGCCTGAGAGTGATTTCTTTTTTTTTTTTTAAAGATTTCATTTATTTATTTATTTATTTATTTGACAGAGAGAGAGAGAGACAGCTAGAGAGGGAACACAAGCAGGGGGAGTGGGAGAGGGAGAAGCAGGCTCCCGGTCGAGCAGGGAGCCCGATGCGGGGCTCAATCCCAGGACCCTGAGATCATGACCTGAGCCAAAGGCAGACGCTTAACGACTGAGCCACCCAGGCGCCCCCTGAGAGTGATTTCTTGAAAAAGTGTTTTATTGAGAAAGTTCTTTCTAGGAAAGGCGTGACAGAAGGATTTATGTGTGGTAGTCAAACAATGTTAGTGCTTTTCTTCTTCCAGAAACTATATGTTGAATATGGGTTTTGAACGAGAGAGAAAGAAAATAAAGAGCCTGTTTCCAATTACTTTAGGATTATATAACAATGAGAATCTCTGAATCTGCACAATTTCTGTCCTGAACATTAGTATTGCTACAAATTTTTGGCACTGTGCAAAAATTTTGGAAAGCAAGCCTTATTCTTGGTAAATTGAAAGGTATTAATCAATTTTTATTTCTCCTATTTCAGAAAGCTATTTGAGGGAAAAGGACACCATTGGTAAGTGTTTTCTTTTCCTCTGACTGAATTTTTCTATGCCCTTTTCACGGTCTTAAATTGAGAAAAACTGGCTCACCTGACTAAGGTCCCTGTAGAAAGCCACTAATCTTCAGCTGCTTAGTAAACGCTGCAGATTAGGAGGTTTAGCTAAAAGACTGTAGAACAAAAAATGCAAAGCTGTATTCGCCTTATAGTTGGGTCAAGACTAGACAAAAATGTGAAAAAGACAATGTTTTTCTTTGGTGTTCCTGACCTCTCCTTTCATACCCCCTTTTCCATACTTTTTTTTTTTTTTTTAAGATTTTATTTGTTTATTTGAGAGAGCGTATGAACGGAGGGGAGGAGGCAGAGGGAGAAGGAGAAGCAGACTCCCCACTGAGCAGGAAGCCTGATGATGAGGGGCTTGATCCCAGGACCCTGGGATCATGACCTGAGCTGAAGGCAGACATTTAACTGCCTGAGCCACCCAGGCGCCTCTTGAGTAATAGTATAATAGTATTCCCATTTCTTTTTGTGGAATTACCTTTCAGCTATTAAGTGAATACTTGATGAGACTATAAATCAAGGTACCTGCTGAGGAGTAGGCAGACAACACAAGAGTCAGTCTGACTCTTTCGTCCTGGTTCTTTGACTCTTTAATGGAATAATTCAGGGATGTGGGGAAAACAATCGTTGGCTCCTCTTGTTCTACGAAATCTCTCTGCCAAAACAATTGAACAGTGCCTATTCCTGAGACCACTACAGCTTCCTGGTTTTTGTCCTTTCTCATCTTGCCACTTCAGGCTTTTGCTTCCCCTCTGTGAGAACTTCATTGTCTTCCAACACATTCTTGCTTAGGTTAGCCAGGGAGGCTTCTATTGCTTACAACCAAGACTCACATCCGACTCAAGGTGTGAGGAGACATGATGGCTCTCTGTGAACTACTTAGCATCTCTGGGTTTTGTTTTTGTTTTTTTTTTTCATGTGTGAAAAGGAAGTGGTCAGACTGCATGGTTTCTAATTTCCCCTCCAACTCTAAAAAGACATAAATATATAAAGCTAGCTCTCATTAGAAGTCTTTAGTAATTCTGAGCATTTGCCCATTCCTAGGTGAATAGGTTGGGGGCTAAAGCACTTTCCCATTAACTATGACTTCTAATTTGGTTTCTTAGCGTGCTTTCAGCCTCTAGACCTTGGAGTCCGTTTAAGGTCATTTAAGTAGAGGCCGCATCTGTGGTATCTGAATTATCTGGCTAAGCATCCTAAACTCACTGGATATTTGCCAACCATATGCCAGATCAGGGTCTGTCAGAATGGCCTCATTTTAAAAGACTATTTAAATGCAAGAGAAATTACATTTGAGAGAAAGGAAAACATGGGTAAAGAGCCCAAGGAACTGGCACAGCTGGGTATCATTAGCAATAATCAAACCTTACCCAGTACGAAAAGCAACAGGAAGTGAGATGGGGCACTGTATGTATGTATGTGTTGGCATGAGTATATATGTATTTGTGTGTATGTTTATAGGTATGTATGTGTCTTTGTAAGAGAGTAAGTGTGTAACTTTTTTTTTTAATTTGTTTGCCCACTTTTCCCACTCACTTCTAACTTGAATCTCTGTACTGTATCCCAGTGGGAGTACTTGATGTGTTGAAATCATCTTAGAATTTCAGTCTTTGAGGCAGTGACTTTGATGCTACAGACCCAGAGGAGGGTTAAATAATTACTTTATTAACCGGGGAAAAAGTGCAAATACTAAACAGTTGCTGGAGAATCTAAGATGTTTGAAGAACAGATCCATGAAAGATCCTATCCTTTTTCTCCAGTTATTACATATTTAATAATGATTAATCTTCTAATTATAAAATAATACCTTTATTTAGAAAATAATAACTTGAAAAATAAATGAAGTATATATAAAGGAGCAAATAAATATTACCTATACTCCTACCACCCAGAGGTATCCATTATTAATATTTTGGTATGTATCTTTTCATTTGCAGAAGACGGTCTTTAATGCAATAATCCAAATTTGGGATTTACTGAGCCTAGTTTGGAAATTCTTCTAATTCTGAACATGTGTTTGGTCACCAATTTGCTAAATAGGAACAAGACAAGAGTTCCCTTAGCAACTCTTAATTTTTTAAAAATAGACTTTTAAAAATAACTGTCCTGCAGATTTTCTTTTTGAAGCCTGTAAGTATTTTACTTTTGCTCCTCCCCAGCCCCACTCCCTTTAACTCACTCTACTATACCATCCTCTGCTCTCTTCAAGTGTAAGCCAAAAGTCCTCACAACTACACAAATCCATATTACATATCTAAGTAGGAAGAGATAGTCAATAATAATAATTGAACACATGTGGCAGGTACCACACCTAAGGCTTTTTATGTGTCATCTCATTTAATCCTCACAAAGCCTTATGGTAAAGATACTACTAATATGTTTATTTTACTGGTAAGGAAACTAAATATCAGAGACATTACGTGACTTCCTCAAGATGGCCATAAGCTAGTTACTGGTGAAGCCAACATTTCAGCTCAGGTTTATCTGATCTCAAAGCCACTATGATACTGCAGCATTTGAGACCAAAGAAAAGGCATGCCTAGCCAAAATTGTGAAGACATTAAGTCCATGTTTAGTGCTCTCAATGCCCAGCCAGTAGGAGGCTTTTTTGCAAATAGTGTATGATAAGAAGAAAAGTATCCATGAAAGGCTTTCTCTATTAAGGTAAGTGGGATGGTTTGAACATTATGAGGTTCATAGGAAATATTGACCTCTAGAACATTAAAGCTGGCATTTAGAGCTATGCTAAGTATAGTATGATCTAATTAATTCCTTCAATTTACAGATAAAAAACTGAGTCCTGGAGAGGTGAGGTTACAATTTCTTGGCATAATAGAGTATGGCTAGAATCTGGGTCTCTTGATTCTCTCAACCTAGAGCTTTGTGATCACACCAAGTCCTCTTTGTTTCATAATATATTTGAATCTGATGAAACAAAATGGCTTTATTTATTTTTTTCTTCCAAGATTTTATTTTAATTCAAGTTAGTTAACATATAGTGTAGTATCAATTTCAGGAGTAGAATTTAGTGATTCATCACTTACGTATAACACCCAGTGCTCATCACAACAAGTGCCCTCCTCACCCATTTAGCCCATCCTCCCACCCACCTCCTCTCCAATAACCCTCAGTTTGTTCTCTTAACTGTAGAGTCTCTTATGGTTTGCCTCCTGCTCTGTTTTTATCTTATTTTATTTTTCCTTCCCTTCTCCTATATTTATCTGTTTTATTTCTTAAATTCCACATATAAGTGAGATCATATGGTATTTGTCTTTCTCTGACTTATTTCACTTAGCATAATACACTCTAGCTCCATCCACATCATTGCAATTGGGGCAATATTTCATTCTTTTTGATGGCTGAGTAATATTCCATTGTATCTATGTAGTACATCTTCTTTATCCATTCATCAGTCAATGGATATTTGGGCTCTTTCCACAATTTGGCTGTTATTGATAGTGCTGCTATAAACATTGAGGTGCATATGCCCCTTCAAATCAGTATTTTTATATCCTTTGGATAAATACCTGGTAGTGCAATTGCTGGGCCGTAGGGTAGTTCTATTTTTAACTTTTTAAAGGAAATTCCATACTGTTTTCCAGAGTGGCTGCACCAGGAAACAAAATGATTTTAAATGGACTTTAGAAGATAGTACGTTTCCATTTGCTAGATGAAATTCTCTAGGTTCAATTTTTTTAGGCCAAGACCACATAATGACTAATATTTACGTTCAAGGTTTTGTATCTTTCTGATATTTTTTCAACAGAAGCACATGAGATTCAACCAATTCATATCACTAAGTTTTAAAATTCCCATGTGAAACTTCTTCTGCACCATCTGTCCTATGTGTAATTTTAATTTATATGGAACCATTTAAGGCAGAAGTTGTGCCTGAAATGGTTTCATATTACAATGTGTATTCTTTTTTCTCTCTTTGGCTCTTTGTTTTAATTGTTTAAATGGAAAAATATGTTAAAAACAAAGAGTAACTAAATGAAACTACACTGTAAAACACAGTCCCTTCATGTAGTTTAATCAAACAGTGTAGAAAATAAAAGGATAAATTGATGTGTATAGATTTACATCTGTTTGAATTCCTATGACTTAATCTCAAATATACTTATGTTAGCTCATTCTGAAGTTTTCCATCATGAATTCGGTGCTTTTCTTCAACCCAGAACTCAAGGCCTTATTTAAGCCACTTTACCTTCAGTTTTGAAGGTATTTGTCTTTCCCATTGGTTTTGACCTTAAGCTCGATCTTCGGCCTGAGTTTGACTACTTGAAACAATTAAGATGCAGAAATAACAAGAACCTATCTCATTAGG
The DNA here is from genome assembly GCF_054177405.1 of Leptonychotes weddellii. Taxonomy (NCBI): domain Eukaryota; kingdom Metazoa; phylum Chordata; class Mammalia; order Carnivora; family Phocidae; genus Leptonychotes; species Leptonychotes weddellii. Next base: position 117,375,035 of record NC_138373.1, on the reverse strand, counting down.
ATAGAAATGATGAGAACAGAATGTCCATTTAGTTTTATTCTGATAAAGTGAGCTGGAATTCCCAGAAGATTGAATAAGAATAGATAATGAGGGCAGGCGTTATCACATTAGTAGACTTATGAAGTAATTCTGTGGATGTCATTTGACTAAGTATGTTTTGGAAAACTAGGCTCTGTCAGCACCACACCCAGGACATTTATTATAGCATGCATTTCATATAAGCATATATATATTTTCTATATTGATGTCTTTTTTTTTTTTTGAGTTTGCTAAAACCTTGGGTGTGTTAAACGAAATGCAGAGAAGAAAGATATCTAAATGCTGGGTGACAAATGAGAGTGATAGATGCCTATAATTATACATCTAGGAATCTAATCTGTCATCCTTGAGAAGAAAAGCATAGTATATGATTAAGGAGTGAGCTACCTTGATAATCTCTTGCATTTAAGAATGCTTGTAAGGTAAACAATTTCATTTATATTTAGGTATTTATGGACATTTGTACATCTTTTAAAATTGAAATATATTTGACATATAATATTATGTAAATGTAAGGTATTCAAATGTTAATTTGATACATTAATATATTATTATATGATTGCCACTATAGCAATAATTAGCACCTCTATCATGTTACATAATTATGATTTCTTTTTAATGGCTATAATAATTAATTTGCTAAGTCTCTTAGCAAGTTTGATAAGTATAATACAATATTAGTGTCTATATTCACTTTACTGTGCATTAGATCTCTAGGGTTTATTTACTACTTGTTGCAAGTTTGTATCCTTAAACAACATGTGTCCTATCCCCCAACCCTTCCTCGTAACCACCATTTTAATCTCTGTTTTTATGAGTTTGCCTTTTTAGAGTCCACTGAATATCATATAGTATTTGTCTTTTTCTGTTTGATTTATCTCACTTAGTATAATGTACTCAAGTTTCATCCATGTTGTTGCAAATGTCAGGATTATATATACATACATAATTTATAAATTATATGAAATATATATTCTGTTATATATATAAAATATTTTGTGTATGTGTGTGTGTGCATCATCTATCCACACACACATCCTTATCCACTCATCCATAGATGGCCATTTAGGATGTTTTTATATCTTGACTATTATGAATAATGTTGCAATAAATGTGGGAGTGCATATATATCTTGATATCCTGTTTACTTCCTTTGGATATATACCCAGAAATGGAATTCCTGGATCAAAAAGTAGGTCTATTTTTAATTTTTTGAGGAATTCCATATTGTTTTCCTTAATGGTTGAAACATTTACATTCCCACCAGCAGTGCACAAGTGTTCCCTTTTCACCACATCCTCACCAATACTTGTTACCTCTTGTCTTCTTGATGATAGCCATTCTAACAGGTGTGAGATGATACTTCATCGTGCTTTTGATTTACATTTCCCTGATGTTTAGTGATGTTGAGCATCTTTTTATATACCTGTTGGCCATTTGGATATCTTTGAAAAATGTCTGTTTAGTTCCTCTGCATATTTTAAAGTCAGATTGTTGTGTTTTGTTGTTGTTGTTGTTATTGAGTTGAATAAGTTTGTACATTTTAATATTCACTAATTATACAGTATTCAGAAATATTCTATGTCCTTATAATATACCTTTGGCACATGACATAAAGAAAATTGGCACTATTTATGCATCCAGAAATCCTTTTCTCAATTCCCTGACAGTGGCAAAGGCTGAGGGGAAAAAGAGAGTTTCCACATTTTTTAATGACAAGTCCTGTTCTATGATGTGGGTGATGAAGCCCTATGTGGGGCTTAGATTCATTTACTGTCAAATATTTACTAAATGTTTACTATATGCTAGGCACTGGGCTAGGTTCTGGATACACAGTGGTGAATGAGGTATCTATTACCTCTGCTTGTTGAAGCTTCCAGTCCCATGGACAAGACAGAAAAGATAAATTGTAAAAATGCTTTAAAAGAAACAAGCTGAGAACTCTGGTAGGGAATATTTGGGGTAGAAATGATGGGCAAGGAAGGCCTCTATAAAGAGATGACATTTAAATAAAATACATGGGGGCACCTGGGTGGCTCAGTCAGTTGAGCGTCCAACTCACGGATTCAGCTTAGGTCATGATGTTGCAGTCGTGGGATCAAGCCCCACATCAGATTCTGCGCTCAGCATGGAGTCTGCTTCAGATTCTCTCTCCTGCTCTCTCTCTCTGTCTCTCAAATAAATAAATAAATAAATAAATAAATGTAATCATTAAAAATAGATAAATAAATAGAATACATGATGAAGTGGGGTAGGGGCGAGGTGGTGGTTTTGGTTACTACCATTTATTGAGCTATAGGCCTGGTCTAATTTTTTTAATATATTATTTAACAACTCTATAATATGATGCCCACATTACAGATGAACATACCAAGGTTACAAAGCCAGTCAGAAGAGGAGGGGAAATAGGGAGAGGGGGACATAATCCTGGGTCTCACTCCAGAGTTCATCACCTTTGAAGCTATAATTCCATTTCAAGTAAAACTATCATAAAGGAATAACCAGAAGTTAAATTACAAATTTAAGTAAAAGGATGACTCAATTGTCTGTTTTTCAAATTTCTGCTTATCTTCCATTTCAGGAATGAGGAGTGATTTCAGGTTGAGTTACAGTTGCATTTAATAACACTCTTTATTTTCCATTTTTAAATGATATATGTGTAAGAGGCTATAAAATAGGTAACCTTAAAAATTGTAGAAAATAGTCAGATTTACTTGGAGAGAGGCAAAGAAATAGAGTGGGAAGGGAACATATAAAGTGAAAAAGCAAGAAATGACCACAGAGGAGATGGATTTTGAGTAATGAGAGAAAGTCTTCCAAGTTGGAGGTTAGCCTGAAAGATAGGTTTTTCTCCCTGCTACCTAAAGCTAGTGAGATCTCCAGAGTTACCCCAAATACAATTACAGAAGGCACTCTCAGACATTTTTCAGGAAGCTTGAACAAAGAATATTCACATATAATGGGCACATCTCTGACATTTCCTTAATTCCATGGATTTATGCAAAATTAGGTAGAAACAGAAAACCTATAGAATAGAAATTATATTTGATGAAATCTATGCAGCTGGGTTTGAAAGTTATTATACTTTAATTTTTTTTTATTTTTTAAAAGACTTTATTTGAGAGCAAGAGAGAGCACGAGCATGAGTGGGGGGAGGGGCAGAGGGAGAGGGAGAAAAATAGGGAGAAGCAGGCTCCCTGCTGAGCAGGGAGTCAGGATCATGACTTGAGCCGAAGGCAGAGGCTTAACTGACTGAGCCACCCAGATGCCCAGAAAGTTGTACTTTTAATAACCGACTATTAAATAAAGCAGGCAGAGAAAATAAAAACTCTTGGTTGATTAGAATATTTATCCTGATCTCAAGTTGGGACCCACCTAGATTATGGTCCGGAAAAAGCTAAGTAAGGAGAGAACATGCCAGAAAAATTACCCAAAACTTCAAAACTTGACATAAGGCATGTGCATGCATACAGACACACATACACAATGGACATCATGTTTTTCAATATAAACAGGCACAAAGACCCCTCAAGGATTGTGCAGGGAATGTGCATAGTTCATAGCAAGGCTTACTATTGACTGAAGACCCAGACTTAGTAAGTTTGCTCTGTTAACTTAAAGACTTGGTCAGGTTGAGATGGTGGTGGAGATGGGTAGAAGAGATAACCCCAGAGATTTATGGCCCATTGGTCATTATCAGTTTATATTTAAACCAGCAATCTTAACATTGCTTTGTTAAATTTCCTATAAATACCCAGCTTCTTAAATGCATTTTGAATTGTCATAACATCTTACTGGTTCTCTCATTAGTTAATGAGTTAAATAAAATCTTCTACATGTGTTAATTTCATATTTGCTTTATAGTCATGATTTTCCTTTTTTTGTTTTTTTTTTGAAAATTATACTTTAACATAGAGGATAAAGAATCTACCCACATTAGTAATTTTATTGTGTTTTATTGATGCCCAGTGAAGTGGGATTTGTAATTTGCTATGAATATTTATTCCTATTACTCAATTTTTAATTCACTGGGTACATTTATGCCTGTTAGTTAAACCTCCACAGAGGAGGTTTCATTCTTTTAACTTAGTGCTTTTGCAAACAAATCCTCAAAAATTTTAATTAGGTGAAATATCCAAATTTGGTGGACCCAATTAACATTTGTAGCTGGGACCCTGATGCCCAGAGTAGACAAAGGAAAGGCCAATCTGGTGTTAAAGCTAAGTAGAGCTGACATCTGATTTCCTCATTTGTCTCATTCTCCTTTTGTCCTCCTGTATACACTTTGCAGGGTATTTCGAGACAGGTTTTTTAAAGAGCAGTTGAGTGGGCCAGTAGGTAATATCTGTTTGCATTCTTTTGTTATTTGCCACTCAGTAAAGTGAATGGATACCCAGTTGCTTGACAATAATCACAAATGCTTAGGTTCTATGCTTATGGTGTTTCACTGATTTAAAAGAATATAGATGCCTATTTCACAAGTAGTGCTTATTAATGGGTTTCTCCATTTCCTACACTGGAAGTTAATAATAGATAGTTGAGATTGCTTTGAATTATGAGGAAACTTTGATATGAAGAAAGTGTACTGATAATAAAGCATTCACTTACTGATCACATCTCATTTATCTACATTCCATTAATTCCATACAAAGTCATGCTCTTTGACTGAGTGTTTTGTGTTTGTCCGCTAACGTGCTAAGGAAAAAACAACTTTTAAAAATTCCCAGCTCAAAGTATCCTGGTATAACAGTTGAAAGTGATAACTTGAGCTTTACTGGGGAGTATATCAACACCAGCAGTATTTTTCACTTCTGTGAAACAATAACAACAACAACAATGATGAGGATTATGATGTCGACAATGACGATGAAGAAGTTGAAATGTAAATGCTCTAATTTTGTCTGATCACTGTGTCAGGCACCTTCCAATATTGATAGCTCTTTTGTGTGAAACCCATTAGTCATCTTTCTGCAATTGCAAGGGGGAAGGTAGGAGGGACCAGGGAATTGCCATATTACTGTAAAAGAAACTAGGGGCTTCTTTTATGTTTTATAACGACTTGCTTCAGACAAGTCAAATACTTGTTGGATTCCTGGATGTTAAAGTTCCAAAATAAAGTCTCAAGACTGCTCTTCGTATCCTGAAACTTTAACCTTTTCTAAAACAATTATCTTGCTTTGATCCTAACTGGTGAAGTGATATTTGGCTAGTCAGTTAACTTCTCCCTTCTAAGTTTCCTTATTTTGAGGACGTAGTTATTGAAACAGGTGATTGGGAAGATTTCTTTTAAGTAAGCATTTTTGAGTCTTTAATTTGGGCCTTCGTCTAGTGATATCCAGGAATTTATAAGCTCTAACTAATTTGTGAGCTTCCTTTTAAAATAATAACACTCGACAGCAGTGTTTACAGTTTATAAATTACTCCCAGCAACAGGTTTGTCCCCTCATAACTAACTGCTTGTAGTACATAGTAAATGCTCAGAATATATTTGTTGTGAATTAATACATTCTGCTATAAATGTTTAAATGTTCCTATTTTCTAAGTATTAGAATAATAATAGATGAGGAAAACATTTGGCCTTCACTCATTTTCTTTCTGGACATGAGTTAATTATAATCCATTATAATGGAAAGTAAATAATTTCTTAAGCGCTTTGCAAAAGGTAGAATATCAAAAGAACATTGGATTTGAATATAGAAGAACTCATTTCTAGTCTGGCTGTGCAACTCAACTGTATAGTTCATATCCCTTACCCACAAAGTGGGAATAGTATCTCACAGAGTTGTAATATATATGAAAGCACTTCATCATCATCTGTGAAGTGCTTTACAAAGGTGAGATTTTCTCATTCTTTGGGCGCCAGGGTGGCTCAGTCGGTTGGGCGACTGCCTTCGGCTCAGGTCATGATCCCGGGGTCCTGGGATCGAGTCCCACATCGGGCTCCCTGCTCTGCAGGGAGCCTGCTTCTCCCTCTTCCACTCCCCCTGCTTGTGTTCCCTCTCTCGCTGTGTCTCTCTCTGTCAAATAAATAAATAAAATCTTTAAAAAAAAAAAAAGGTGAGATTTTCTCATTCTTTGACTTACACAACCCTACATACTATATTAAGCTCTGTTAATTCTTTTTTCCCCAGGATTAAAATGGAAAACTGGAAAGGTTGATGGACTTATGTTCACACAATCAAGCTGAAAAGCCAGGGTGGTTATGACAAGGTTAAGATCTATTTATCAGAAGTGAATGAAACAGAAAGGTCAACCTTCCTAATCATTTTGATCATCTGGGTAATGATGACTGACCAATTAGATTGGCCATTGACATCCATAACAGATGTGATCAGCCCTACCATAGGTAATTTAATGGAAACAACAACCATTAACAACACAGGACTGGAAGTAAAGAAACCTGGGTTTAGACTCCTGCCAATGACAAGAAATATGATCAAAAGTTAATCACTCAGCCTTTCTGAGACTCAGTTTTGACTTTTGTGAAATTATGGTTGGTTGACTTTCATGTTTCTTATTTGGCATTATTGCTGATTCTTGTTCCAGCCATGTCTTCCAATGATGGAGTTGAGGTATTTTCTTTTTGTCACATTTTTATGTCTTCTCAAATTTATCTGGAACAGCATTTTAAATTATTTTTTATGCACCTACTGATCATTGCATTTTAGGTTAGTCAAAACATCAGTCTTGGCTTTTATGATTTGATGTTTGAAAGGATATTTCCAAAGGAAATTTAAAGAGACTGATAATTAAATTTACCTGTCCACAATTCAGAGAATAAATTTGGTGGGTTCTTTTAATAGCAAAAATGATTTTCTCAACATAGTCCAAATTAATAATAAACCAAAATGATTGTATTCTAAGATTATGTATATCTAAATCATAAAATGAGACTACTGATTTAATTAAATCAGATCAAATAAGGTTTTTCTTCAACAGCACATCATCGCAAAGCTTACAGATATTTTGAAGATAAGCAAAGCAATATTCTAAGCTCACTTTTAGAGAGAGAAATTTGACTTAGGAGAACTAAACAAGTAGGGATGGTAAACTGTCTTTCAAGGACACTGGAGAAAGTGTCTCCCTTGAGACATGTAAATGTGAATCAACCTAGTGAAGCAATTCATGAATCAGCCTTAAGTAACTATAGTGAATCAGTATCTCCCTATGATATCATATACCTTGTCACCATTTATTCATTTCCCTATCAACCTTCTTTGGCTGCTATAAAGGCCAAATAAGCAAGGAAGTGATAACTCAGGTAAATGCCTCAGGGCTGTAAAGTTTTCTTGAGATGAGATCAAGCAGGACAGAGGCTGAGTACTGGGTCTTTGCAGCTGGCAACCCCTTGTAGCTATGTTAGTGTCAGCTACATTGGGTACTTAGTTACTGGTATAAAGTCAGGGTTCTTTCCAGGAAAGAGAAAGAAAGTAGCTATTGCTTAGGCAATACTGTCTTCCACACATATTATCCAGCATACTCATAAATGACTAATTTCCCAAAGAAAGTACCTGTTCAATCATGATTCCCAACTTTTACTCCCTTCCTTTTAAGCTACAGGGCCACTGGGCAAAATAGAAAAGAAAAAAAAAAAGCTAACAACTTCTTTTACTTGAGTATTACTGAAGTAACTTCCATGGAATCATAAACTCTGAAAAAGTTTATAAAGCACTGTTTTAGTTTGTTAATTTTTCTTAAATTGTCACATCCAAAAATAAAGACATAATTCGAGACTAGTTTGGCATGCATAAAACTGAACTACCAACTCACTTGTTTATATCTGGTAGTTGTTTTTTTTTTTTTTTTTTAACCCAACCTCCATGCCAGATCAACTCAAACTCTCCATTCCCTCAGTAAAACTTACCCATTGAAGCCCACAGTGCTGAAGATCCAAGACTAGGGAGGTCATTCTCCAGTGTACTCTACATGTCTTCTCTTACTAAAGCTTACTAAAACTCAGTTGTGCTTTCCCAAGCTGTTTATGATAATTGCACATGTTCCTGTAATAATGTACTTTGAATATTATATAACAAAATAAATATGAATGCAAAAATAAAATTGTTTTGTGAGAATGAAGTTGACAAAAATTAACTCGAAATGGATCATTGACCTAAATGTAAGAGCTAAAACTATGAAACATCTGGAAGAAAACATAGGAGATGATCTTTGAGATGTTGGGTTAAGCTCAAATTTCTCAGAGAGGACACAAAAAGCACAAACTATAGAAGAAAAAAATCAATAAATTGGACTCTCATCAAAATGAAAAACTTTTTATCTTTGAAAGAAAATGGAAAGGCAAGCCATGAACTGGGAGAAAATATTTGCAAAACATACATCTGATATAACACACATCCACAATAATAAAGAAGTCTCACAATTCAATAATAAGACAAACAACCCAATTAAAAAATGACCAGAAGGGTTGAACAAGTAAGTAAATGGATGGTGGCTGTAAGAGCCAGATTTCTCACTGTTGGAGAGGGAAGTTTACAGGATGAGCAAGAAGAGAAGGCTAGAATGAATCCTGTGGTATTGGATTAGAGGTGGAGACATCTTATGTATTAGCTTAATATGTACACAAATGGATAGATACAGAGACAGTTATAGATCTGCGGTTTCATACACGTAACCTAATTCTGTCTGCTAAGAGGGCATAAGGGATTTCAAGTACAGCTGGGCCTCATCCAAGCAGGAAAGTGGTCTATTCAATCAGGCCTCAAGAACTCATCAGGCACCTTCTCTCTCAGCCTCTACTGCTCTCTGTGGTCACATGGTGTCTTCAGTATCTCACCTAATGCTGCTACATTTTCCAATTTTTCTTGCAACTGGATTTTCCAAAAATGGCACTTTTATTTAAAAAAATAGCTCTATGTTTGGGTCCACTTATGATCTCTATTTTGTCATTGATTTATAAGTCTATCTTTATGCCAGATCACAGTGTCTTGATTGTTGAAGTGTTACAAAATGATAGTGTAAGCCCTGAATCATTGGTCTTTGCAAGATTTTCACTCTTCCAAGCTCTTTGCATTTCTATACACATTTAAGAATCCTCATATTAGTTTCTACCAAAGACCACTAAAGATTTTGAATAGCATTGTATTGAACCTGTATATCGATTTAGGAAAAAGTCACATCTTAATAGTATTAATTTTTCTGGTCCATTTTATCTATTTAGATTTCTCTTTAGTTTCTCTTGCTAGTGTTTTGTACTTTTCAGTGTACAAGACTTACACATATTTTGTTAAATTTATTATTAAATATTTCATGTTTTCATGCTGTTTGAAATGTTAATTTTTAAAAAGATTTTATTTATTTATTTGAGCGAGAGAGAGAGGGAGAGCATTGAGGGAGAGTGTGAGGGAGAAGCAGATTCCCAACTGAGCAGAAAGCCCAAGGTGGGACTCTATCCCAGGACCCTGAGATCATGACCTGAGCTGAAGGCAGACACTTATCACCTGAGCCACCCAGGTGCCCCAAAATGTTAATTTTTAATTTTATTTTCCAACTGCTTGTTGCATGTATATATGATTTCTTTGTATATTGACCTAGTAGTATCCAATGGCCATGCTAAACTCACATTTATTTTAATAGCTTTTTTGGTAGATTATTTTTGATTTTATACATAAACAATCATGTTTGAAGTCAAAAAGATTTTTTTAAATTTTATTTTATTATGTTGTGTTAGTCACCATACATTACATCATTAGTTTTTGATGTAGTGTTCCATGATTCATTGTTTGCATATATCACCCAGTGCTCCATTCAGTACGTGCCCTCCTTAATACCTATCACTGAGCTAACCC
>NC_138373.1:117303541-117364693 GCF_054177405.1 Leptonychotes weddellii | reverse complement strand
GGGGTAAATACGATGAAGGGATGGAATATGACTGTAAAGATGAAAATTATAAAAGATTTTATAAAAGGAATTGATAAGATAAGAAGTTGGTTGAGAAAAGAAAGAAGAGAAATTAAAAAAAAGGGGGGGGGAGAGAATGTGATCAGGCAGGAGACTAGAACAAAGCCATACCTAGAGATTTAAGGTATATTTTGGTCTGTTAGAAGAAACTGTATCCCAAAATTTTAAAGAGAGAACAACTTATATATACATGCAAAAAATAAGGCTAGCTACAATGAAGGGATAGAGTATGACTCTAAAAATGAAAAATAAAAAAGTTTTTTTTAAAAAGGGATTGACAAGATGTTGGTTGAAAAAGGGAAAAAGAGAAATTAAAAAAAAAATAGAAAAAGAGAAAAAAGAAAAATTTTAAAAATTAACTTTGAAAGACTAAAGAATCATGGGAAAAAAGCCATGAATTCTATGTGCAGTATTCCCTGGCTGGAGTTCTGCCGTTCTCATTGATGGGTAAACTTGGTCTTGGCTGGCTGTTCTCACTGATCTTCTGGGGGAGGGGCCTGTTGCTGTGGTTCCCAAATGTCTTTGCCAGAGGCGGAATTGCCCTGCCCTTGCCCGGTCTGGGCTAAGTAATCTGTTCGGGTTTGCTCTCGGGAGCTTTTCTTCCCTGAAAGCTTTGGAGGACGAGAGTGAAAATGGCGGCCTCCCAATCTCTGCCCTAGAGGAGCCAAGAACTCGGGGCCCCACTCCTCAGTGAGCCCCCAGAGAAAAGCAGTCAATTACTCCCGTCTCCCCCGACTCCGGCTGCACTCCGTGCTCACCCGGCCTGTGACCAAGCATTTCTATCTCTGGCACCCGACTCTGTGTGGAGTCTCCAAACCCAGCATATCCCTGCGGTGTGCTCCCACGCTGCTCCTCCCGGGGCAGAAAGGGGAGTCTCCCCGGATCTGCCGCTTGTTGGGTCCCTGCTGGAAGAGCAGTGTCCCGACTGTGCCGCGGATCATGGTTTATGGCAACCCCGAGCTGACAGCCCGCTCCTCGGCTCTGTCTCTGCAGCCGGCTTCCCCACTCCAATACCTGGGAGCTCTGCCGCACTCAGGCACCCCCGGTCTCTCTGTGACCCTGAGGGTCCTGAGACCACACTGTCCCCGCGAGGTTCCACCCCCTGCTTAGCCACTGGAGTGGCATCCCTCAGCAGAGCCGACTTCTAAAAGTTCTGATTTTGTGCCCCCGGCTCTATCACTTGCCGGTAGGGCTGATGGAGACCCCCTCCCCCGCCGTCTATCTTCCCAAATATCGCCTCGGATTCACTTCTCTGCACGTCCTACCTTCCAGAAAGTGGTCGCTTTTCTATTCAGATAGTTGCTGCTATTCTTTTCTTCCATCTCCTGTTGAGTTTGTAGGTGTTCAGAATGGTTTGATCCCTATCTAGCTGAATTCCTGTGACCAAACGAAATTTAGGTCTCCTACTCCTCTGCCATCTTGCTCCTCCTCCCCAAAAAGATTTTTTTAATTTCCAATCTGTATGCTGTTTATTTATTTTTCTTGCCCTATTTTGCACTGGCTATATTGAATATAGATAGTGAGAGTGAACATCCTCACTTTGTTCTTAATTACAGGGGAAAAGTGTTCAGTCTTTCATTAATAAGTATGATATTAGCTTTAAGTTTTCCATAGATATCACCAATGATTTTTTAATCACAACAGCTCTTAAATTTTGTCAGATGTTTATTCAGCTATTATGGTGATCATATGCTTTTTTTACTTTAATTTGGTAAACTACATTGATTGACTTTTGAATATTAAACCAACCTTGTATTCCTAGAACAAATTTCATTGTCATGATGCATTTACATTTTATATGTTGCTAGATTTAATTTCATATTTAATTTCAAATTTTCATACTTCTTTATTCTTATAATGTCTATCTGATTTTGGTATCAGAATAATGTGGCCTCATAAAAAGAGTAGCAAAGTATTCCCTTGTTGTTTACTTTTCATGTCTGTGTGAGATTACCATTTTTTCCCCTTAGATGCATGATAGAATTCACCAGTGAAGTTCCACTCCTTCTGATTTCACTTTTCATCCTATTATCACAGTTAACCTCTTTTAACTCTTTCTGACCTGAATTCTTCTGGATATTAGCTTAACCAAAAGGTATTTGTTGATAAATAGAAACTGCCTGAGATTGATAAGTTTAAAACTAGTCATAACTTAAAAAGAAAAATGAGAGTTTATCTCACTTCCATTATTCCCATCTTCTCTCCTCCTTTGCATTTTGTCTTACAAACAACTCTTCAGTATTTTACCCTAAGTTAACTCTAAAGGTGGAAAAGCTATACATAACCTTAATATTATTTTGATAGTAAATTTTATTTAGTGCCAGGCCAATTTATCATGCGAAGATTATATTTCCTCCATTACAAATTCAAAGTAATGACCTCTGGCCTTTTTGAAGGAAAATGTATACTCTTTGTTACATTTTTATTAACTTCCTTTGATCTTTATTAACCATTGGCGCACTTTAGTTTGTTTCATAGTTAGACCATGTCTTCCATGTGTTTTTATTTTGTTTTGTTTATCCTGGGGTATTTATTTATTTATTTTAAGTTTTATTTCTTTAAGTAATCTCTACACCCAACATGGGGCTTGAATTCACAACCTGGAGATAAAGAGTTGCATGCTCTTCTGACTAAGCCAGCCAGGTGCCCCTATTTTAAGGTTTCTACTTACCTTTCTTTTTCCATTTGCATTATTTGCTTCTGTCATGTATTAGTTTCTCATTGCTGCTATAACAAATTACCACAAACCTGGTGCCTTATCTTAGCATTATAGTACATTTCAGTAGTTCAGAAATCTAAAATGGGTTGGTAAGGTTATAGTCCTGCTAGAAGCTGTAGGGGAGAATTTATTTTCTTGCCTTTCCAATTTCTAGAGACTATCCACATTCCTTAGCTCATGACCCTGCATTACTCAATCCTCTATTTCTGCTGTCATACTTCCTTCTCTTACTCGACCCTCTTATAACCAATATATTGGGCCTACCTGTATAATCCAGGATAATCTTCTTATTTCAGGATCCTTAATTTAATCACATCTGCAAAGTATTGCCATGGACAGGTTCTGGGGACTAGGATGTGGACATCCTTGGGGAACCATAGTCATATATACAATATTTTCCAACTTCTCAATCATACTTTTTTATGACATCAAAAAGTATATTAACATAAGATATTTAGGGTCCTGGGGAATCAGATTTTCTCCAGAATTATTTCCTAGTTTGTTTATTCCTCCAAGCTTATCATGGCACTAACATTAGTCTAGAATAGAGAATATATATTTTTCAATACTGTAACTCTGTACCTCTCCAGATGACTAGGCTATTGTTTCTCTTAAATATTAGGCAAAAAAGCCTTTTGAGCAAAGATGTGTGTGTTTTTCTGTCTGTGATTCAGCTGAAAGTTGAACTAGAACCTTCTTGGAGGAAGCTACTTAAGGCCTTAAAGTCAGCACATTCTTATTCAAGTTTGTCCTTCCAAGACTCTGAATGTTGTTGCCTTATTAAATACAATGCCTGAATCCCAAGAATCAATGGACAACTAATTAGCTGTGTGCCACCACATAACAAGGACTCAAACTCAACTTTTTAGTTAAAGGAAACAGCTACTCAGTATGTACTATATAATATGATAACTCTATAATGGATACAGTAGTGAATCTAATAGTTTCATAGTGGTTTAAAGAGGCTCAATACTGGGGTTTTATAGGGACATTCTATTGAAAACTAGAATTGTTTGTTCCTTTAGGATTGTTGTGCTGATAAAGATGTCAATTTAGCCATCTTGGTATCACAAGGGGAGAATCTGCCTGAGAGCAAAACCAACGAAGAGAAAAAGCAGAGCCATGAGCTGGAAAAACAGATAGAAGAAGAGATTAAGTCCCAATGAGAATTTTTAAGCCTCTTGATCTAGTCATGTCTAAAGCCAACTGTATATGTCAGTTATGTGAGTCAATAAATTCCTTTTTTTTTTCTTAAGCTAGTTTGTCTTAGTTTTCTTCACAAGGTAAGAATGCTATTAAGATAAGAAATTCATGGGGGCAGACATATAGATCAGTACTTTACCCATTTGAAAATTTCCCTGAGATAACTTAAAGCTCTCATCCAAATGTCTTATACCCTCTTTTCTCAAAAGGAGCAATAGAAAACATAGACTATTGTTATCTAACATAGACTGTTGTTACCTAATGGTAATTTCTGTGAGATGTTTATTTATTCATATCTCAGAATGAAAGTTTACAGTGGGAATTGGGTGACCATAACTTTCTAATGGAGGAAAATAAAGTCCCTTAAACTCTTTAAAATTCCCATTCACTTTACATGAAGTTTTATCTTACACACACACACACACACACACACACACACACACACTACAGAAAGAAACTACAGTATTCCACATATAGTTTTAATACTAAGGTCAAAACCATGTCCTTTTGCTGGTCAATCCTCTTTCCTGTACATAATTACTTCTAAGGACCAAAAAAAAAAAAAAATCCTCATTCCAAACATCTGTATATTTGCCAAATAATCCTCCTGCTGGATTTACTTTGGATTTAGTTCTCAAAGATAGACTCTGAAGTCTTTAACTGAAGGAAACACACACACACACACAACCACCACCACCACCAAAAACCTAAAACACAAATAGACTTTACTCAGGCTCTGTTCTGAATTCTGAGGAGATGCCTCCTCCCCATGTTTTAAATTTTAAGAAGAACCATCTCACCTTCCAATGTCCACTTTAAAAAAATATTTTCCATACTCTTTCTGACTGTTACATGCTTACAAATTTTGGAATTGTTTGTCTAATGTTATTTGCAAAGAGTGACTTCTTGCAGCTGTCAGTAAATGTGCTATGTCTCCCTCCCTCAAATCCCAGGATAATCCCCTCTGAATGTCTGACAGACTTTATAGAATTATGATGACATTCAGAGTGCTCTCAGGGCTCTGAGCCACAGAAAGTATTTTTCAACATTATAATTTATCTGTGATCTTTTTACTGCCATGTCCTCTAAAATACTCAGGAAGACAAAGTCAGCATGGCTTGTTCTTGGGCACTTTTTGTTTTGTTCTAGGAAGACAATTTTTGGATCTGAAAAGTGGATAATGCCATACTCACACTTTCCACTTTGTACCATTTACGATGAGAGACACCAAACAAATTGGTGGCTTTAGACATACATGGCTTGGCTGGCCCTTTGTCACTCTGACAGCAACATGTACCCAATTCTCAATAGACCTCCCATACTGAGGTCTATTACTTAGGGTAACCATCACACGAGCTTTGATAAAGCTGGCTCTTAGCTCTGAGTCTGGTCCCGAATTTGCTTTATAACCCTGCAGCCTGGCGGGTGCCTAAAATAACCTGATTACCAGGAGAAGGAGCAGAGCGGGCAGAGGACCTTTAGATGGCTATTATAGAGTAGCCCTCTGTAGGCAGACCCATATAGAGCCATCCCCCATCACTAGCAATTTAGTAAGGAATTGCTTTATTCTGGAGCTATCGCCTTGGAGCATAGTGCTGCAGAAATAGGATTTTGATGTTGGGGAGTGGTAGGAAGATCATTTTGAGGCCCTGGACATTGCCTAGGTTTATATGGCACACTGTGAAGGGCATGCTGGCTGCTATGGGAATTGGGACTACAAGGGAAGAGAAGAGAGAAGGGCACCAAATTCAGATCCGTTTGTCTGGCTCACAGTTTTGCCAAACGGTGGCTCTGTTTCAGGGCTAAACCCTTTAGTAAAGGGTTAGGGAGAAACACTCTGAGTTTATTCCCCTCCCCACGTTGATGCTTCTTTAGAATGTTTTTTATTTTGTGGTCACATCTGAGTTTGCCTGACTTCTGCATGCACAGAAGCAGTTTCATGCTGAGAGTTGTTACAAGGTAGATCAGTGAATTAAAAATAAACCGAAATGTTTGCATTTTAGGTCAAAACGTTTATACTGCTCTGGTGAAGAAACCCAGTAATTTTTTCATTATTTAAATGGGACATATGTCTACAAGACATTCCAAGGACCTGTCTTTTTGTAGCTACAGATAAGAATTCCTTTAACTGCTAGCTCTTTACCAGACTTCTATTAGCAGAGCACAAAGTAATTATAGTTGTCTGATTGGCTGGTATTATTTGGAAAAAGTAATTGTCCAAAAGAAGAGAATATGCAGACAGAATGATTTAATAATTTGTATATCAAATTTGCCCTTTGGGTGGTTGTCATTAACATATAAATTAACTTATAAATTATATTCTGAACAGTGTGTAAACTCTGGAACAATTAGATAAAATAAAACCTCTCCACACACTAGAATTTCCCGTAATTCAGAATGGAGAAAGAACACAAGATTCTGAAAATACATGAGACTGCCTCACTATGCCATAGCATTTTAAATCTCCTCCAGTTAAAGGCTTTCTTTAGTATTTGGGTATAGCTCTCTTGTCAAACAGGTAAGCAGAAGGCAGAAAATGCAAGCTTTGGAAGATCTTCCTACATGTCCAAGTGTGCCAAGTCCTGCTTGGCCATTGAATATTCATACTCTACTTGTAGCTTCAAAACCAGGGTGCAGATTCTGCAAAAAGCCCACCTGAGAATAAACTTTTCAGATCTACTACAATGAAGTCCAGGAATCACTGCAGTAGTTTATACTATCTGGTCTCAAATGCTTTTGAAGTCCACAAAGTGGGTCATGTCTAAAAGGCCCAAGATAGGGTATTTAAAGATACTATAATATTTCTAAAAATATTTATAAATGGCCAAGCACACTGACGCTAATTGATTCAGTAACCAATGAAGACATCTTTGTTAATTTTTTTTTTTTAAATAAAATCCTTTTTTCGGGGGCACCTGGGTGGCTCAGTCGGTTAAGCGTCTGCCTTTGGCTCAGGTCATGATCCCATAATCCCATGATTCCCTGCTCAGCAGGGAGCCTGCTTCTCCCTCTACCTCCTGCTCCCCCTGCTTGTGCTCTCTCTCTGTCAAATAAATAAATAAAATCTTTTTAAAAAATTCTTTTTTCAGATTAGTGAGATCCCTCTCTGCATTTATTTATGTTTGAGGGTGCCCAAAACAGAAAATGTAATAAACATCCATGGTAAATATTTGCCACCAAAATGAACAAATATTAAGTTTTATTCCCTTCAGTTATTTTTTATTTTTTAAGTAAAGCATTAAAATCTCTACATTTTCTCTGCCAGGTCCATTATCTTCCCTTTCCAAACAAAGGTCGGCATCATCTGGTGTACGTATCCCAATTACATTTCTGTTCTTGTGTTATATTTTTTTATGTTCTTTAACAGAATTATGTAATATTCTCCATGTCTTGCCCAATTAGAAAATTTTTATTATATTTTCTAATCTTTATTGTTAGTATGTAAGTATGGTGTTTTTTTATTGTTTATCAATCTTAGATTGGATAATCTTCTGAATTCTCTTAATTTTACAAGTTATCTGAGGTTTCTTTTGAAGTTCCTAGGAAAATGATCATATATTCTACAAATAAAAATTTGGTCTTTTCCTTTCCAATTCTTTTTTTTTTTTTTTAAAGATTTTATTTATTTATTCGAGACAGAGAGAATGAGAGACAGAGAGCATGAGAGGGAGGAGGGTCAGAGGGAGAAGCAGACTCCCTGCCGAGCAGGGAGCCCAATGCGGGACTCGATCCCGGGACTCCAGGATCATGACCTGAGCCGAAGGCAGTCGCTTAACCAACTGAGCCACCCAGGCGCCCCTCCTTTCCAATTCTTATACCTCTTTTATTTTGTATTATTTCTTTGGTTAGGAACTTCAGTTCAGTGTTGAATAGTAAGATGATTATAAGCATCCTTGTCTTAGTTCTTATTTTACTTGAGGTGCTTCTAAAATTTCCCCATTTAGACTAATGTTTGTTGTTAGTTTTTGATAGATTTATTTGATTAGGTAGAAGAAATTGCCTTCTATGCACATTTTTTAGGTTTTTTTTTTTCTGCTTTATTGAGAGAAGCATATGGCATTTCTTTGTCAATCTCTTAATGCAGTAAATGTGATGATTTAATTTGAAGATTTTTCCAATGTTAAATTATTCTTGCCTTCCCAGTCTTAATCTATTTGGTCATTATCTATCTATCTATCTATCTATCTATCTATCTATCTATCTATCTATCTATGCATTCAATTCCATATGGCAATTTGGGGACTTTTTAGTTATTTATATCATTCATTTAACAAATATTCATTGAGTACTTCCTATGTGCCAGGCACTTAGGCAATACAAGTACAGTAATGAACAAAATAAATTAAAAAAAAATCCTTGCCCTCATAGATTACATTTAAGAAAGCAGTCAACAAGCAAGATTGATAAGTAAAATGTATAGCATGTTAGATAGTGATTGCTATTAGAGAAAAGGGATGTAAAATCTGTGTGAAGGATTGGACTTTAAATTGAGCATCCAAGAAAGTCTTCACAAAAATGTAAATCTGAGGAAAGGCCTGTAGGAAGGGAAAGGACTTAACTATGCAGCTAACTGGGTAAAGAATACTCCAAGCAGAAGAAACAGAAGTTAAGCCATCCTAAAGTAAGGACATTGCTGACCTATTTTTTTTTTTAAGATTTTATTTATTTATTTGACAGAGAGAGATACGGCGAGGGAGGGAACACAAGCAGGGGGAGTGGGTGAGGGAGAAGCAGGCTCCCCACCGAGCAGGGAGCCCGATGCGGGGCTCGATCCCAGGACCCTGGGATCATGACCTGACCTGAAGGCAGATGCTTAAAGACTGAGCCACCCAGGTGCCCCATTGCTGACATATTTAAAGAAAATTTGGCAATTTTTTTCCTAGAAAATTTGCCTATTTCATTGAAATTTTCAAATTCATTGGTATACAATTACTTATAATGCTTAATTATTTTTTAAAATGATTGCATTTGCAAAGTGACCATTGCTTTAGGTCACTTTTTGTTTTGATTAGTCTACCTAGAAGTTTGTCTATTTTGTTATTTTCTCAATATTATTGTTACCAAATACACTCTGTAAATTGGAATTGACAATTTATACGTTGCATCTCAGATGTGCATAAAAGCTACTTTGTATTTCTTTACCTCAGATGACAGCCTCCTTCTTATACTCGTAGATGGCTCTAGTAAACTTCTGAATATCTTCGGTGTCAAAGAGGAGCTCATGAAAATTTGGTAGTGCTAGCCCAATCTCTCTCTCATTCTGCCTAACCACACCATGCTGCCATTTTGACTCCACTCCGCAGCTGAGTGTTATTGGCATGAAGGCATTCTGCAAGGTAGCCTCTTTAGTGATTCCACAAGAGCACAAGCTGCCCTCTTTTTGCCATTGCTCTCAAACCCTTCACTGACCATCCGCATAAGCTTGGGGTTGCATAGGATTTGCAATTAAAACTTAAAGAATCATCAGCACAAAGGAGAACAGAGAGGCCTAGTCAGAGAGAGCTGACTCACCCTGAAGCAACTTCCTTGCTTGGATCAGGCCAATCGCCATGAGTTATAGACACTTTAGGAGTAGAATTAGTAAGACCAAGGACAATGTCTGAGACAAATGGGATGAGACACTTCAACTAGAGTGTATAAATAATATTTTTTGGGTTTTGTATTTTATGATGCTATGATATCTTGAGGCTTTAATAGTTAGAGATTATCCCTCTCAGGATTAGAGAACTCCTAGAGATAGCAAACACTCACCTGAAAGCATAATCGTTAAATGCAAATCAACCAATCCAGAGCCCATATCCTCAACCACCTCCTTACGGGGCCAAGCCACTATAATCCTGCCTTAATCGTCCCAGGGCCTAGTATCAGACAAGTAGGGGAAGTTCCTATGTCTCAGAACCCACCAAAATTATTGAAACTAGCCAATCCTAGGTGTGTCTACTTTGTTTACCCTTCCTGACCTATTCCTTCACACAAAAACCACAATAAAAGCTCTCACCCATGCTTTCCTCTTGCTCCCTCTGATTCCTGACTGACCCTGGTGCTTCCTCATTTGGCCCCAGTTGGTATGCCATGCCTCTTTCTAGGGATCTGTGAATATAAACTTCTTCCTTGATGACAATCATTTCCATGTTTGGTAAATTTTCTAGGAAAAAAATTGCCAAATTTTCTTTAAATATGTCAGCAATGGGGCACCTGGGTGGCTCAGTCTTACCATACCTGATTAGAACAAATCCTGGTACATTTTAAAACATAGAGGGCCACATATAGAACATAAGCCTGTGTATGCAATACCGTTAGGATGTTAAAGGTCCTTTGCAACTAGATGCCATCTTAAGAAGGAAGATATTGGGGAGGAGGGAGAAGTATTAGAGTCCTTGAATGGGGATTGAAGTAGTTCACAATTCCAATCTCATAGATAATGAACTCATTGCTGCTCTTGGTGGAAACTTTTTTGTCAAACTTTACCTTTCTGAGGATAGTGGCAAGTGATTATGGATGATACTCCTATAGCTGCTTAGCCCCAGCATTTAGCACCATTAAAAGGCTTCTGAGTTAAGTTAGGAATTTCTGCTTGAATGTCCAGTGCTTTAGGCTGCTTGAAAGGATCACAGAGGTAGCATCACATTTTGCTTTTATTATCAGAACAATGTTGTATAGTGTAATCAAATTACCTGAGTTTGAATCTAGGCTCCATCACATGGGCTATGTGACCTTAGACAAATTATTTAATCTCTCTTCACCATAGTTTTCTCACCTATAAAATGAAAATAATTGTAATTGTACCTACTTCATGGGGTGGTTGTGAGTAGTAAATGAAACAATCCATAGAAGTTACTAATTTAATACCTAGCACTTACTGAGTTATTAATTATTATGATAACTAGAATGATTATTCATATGTCTTTGTGCAGGTACTGTGCTAAGTGGTTCCTTGCTTCCTCTATTTTCCCAGTGTCCCATCGTAGTATTATTACCTAGGAATAGAGGAGCTGGGCTTGAGTCCTTTGACTCTACACCCTTACTCTTATTAGCCATCATCTCCCCATGACTGGAGGTTTAAGAGAGGGTAAATCAAGGAGAGAGTTCAGGAATTCTGGCACCATTCTACTATATCCAAGAGTGAAAAACAAGACTACTTAAGACGCCTTGTGACATTTCTTATGTTGTCACCAATGTTGCTGGTATTTAGATCACTCAGCCCAAGCTGTAGTGTACAAGACATCTACAAATTTCCTTCAAAACATTTCAAGAATGTTATGCTTTTTTTCTTTCCCACAAAAAGGCAAACATTACTGAAACATTTCATTTTTGTTTGAAAAAAGATGTTCTTTGGCATCAAATATCTAACATGAAGATATTTTCTGGAACATCAAACAATCATTGATAGCTAACAATGCTGGTTTTGCTTAAATGAAAGCCATTATGAAGCCACCAAGTTGTCATTTAGCCAAGAACCATGAGATTCAATAAGTTATGGGAGCATCAGTATCAAAAGGAAAGATATTTTTCCGTTAGTACTGAACCTGAATGTTAATCTCTTTTGAAAAAAAAAAAGAGGCAAGATTGAAGGACAGTGAGAAAGAAAAAGAGAAAGAGAAAAACAAGTTCTGGTTGTTATTTAAAGAATATACACCAGTGAAACAAACTGTTCCAAGGCTATCATGTCATCATTTCAAATTAGAAGCAACACTGGTTAGAGGTATAAAATAGTATTGATAAAAATTTTGTAATTAGAGTTTGAACTCTAAGCAATTGCACTAACATAAATAGTAGTGTGTAAATCCCAGTCAAATAGGGAGTGGGCAACTCCAAAGAGGGTCACCAAGCAAAGAAGAGTTAGACAAATAAAGAAGAAGATCTAGACAGGGGAGGACAGGGATTCTCCCTTTGGTCCTCCCAGCTCAGGATTTACCTATCCCTTAACAAGGAAGGATTAGAGCAAATACCAGAAGCACCCAATGTATTATTTGTAGTGTTGTGTTATGAATGATTGCTTAGATTGATAGTGGAGTAACAATACACAATATAGCATTTATCCTTTTATAATCAATATAAAGTCCTGAGTAAAAGACCTCCTTCAGACATTGTTAATGCAACTGGGGAGAATTCAGCTGATAATTGCACTTATAGGCCTGTTACCCTTGCAACCTTTCTTTTTTTAAAGTTTTTATTTATTTAAGTAATCTCTACACCCAACATGGGGCTTGAACCCATGATCCCAAGTTCAAGAGTCACATGCCCCTCAGACTGAGTCAGCCAGGCCACACTGTCCCTTTTAAGCGTTCTTAAGAGAGGGAAAGATACACACACACACACACACACACACACACACAGGGAAAGAGAGATGGGAAGGGAGGGGGAGAGAAATAAGACCTAATGTCCTAAGCCACCATTTTGTGTAATGAATTAGCTTCTCTTCTTTGCAACTAGAATGTTACTATTTGTTATGTGCCATCATCCTTGGAAGAAATGAAAAGATAATACTCAACTCATTTTTTGGTAGAGTTTAATTTTCTTGTGGAACCTGCATTGAGAAAGTCTCCTAGAAAATGTCTTCCAAGGAGGCCTGGTGCCATCTGGATGTGTCACAAATTTCACTGATAAACTGAGATGTGTTAAGCTATTGTTTCTTGCTACTGACTCTTCACCCAGTGGCTTTAGAATACCCTTGAAGTATATTGACTTCGGAACCTAACAGGCATGGGTTCAAATTCTGGTTCTGCCACCTCCAGGCTGTCTGATTTAGGGAAAGTTACTTATTTGCACTTGCGAGAAGAACCTATCTATGCCATAATAGGAATGTCTTCCTTGCACGGTTGCCCTGATGATTTCATGAGACAATGCATGTAAAACAGACTTCAGCACACTATGAACTCTCAACAAATGTCATTCTTAACCACTGGATGTGACAACCCTGAGTACCCCCACCGCATAGCTTTCCTCTTGGGGAGACTGCAAACAACACAGAGCCATTAGCCCTGTTTCCTACTGAGCCATCTGGCATTGATTTTTCACTGCATATCCTGGGGACAAGCTGCACATCACTAGTGCCATAAAATAAAGGAAGCAATAATTCTCCTCTGACCATTCGACTGCTAAAATGAAGGGACCTGGAATTTTACACTCTCTAGGATAATACAGAAGGTCTTGTAATAGGTTACTCCGCGTTGCTGGTTTCAGGACTGTTAGCTGAGGGGGAAGGGGCGATTTGTATGCCAGAGGCTTTACATTATCCATTAGCATTGTGGTCTCTTTGAGTTCTTGTCATAACCTACAAGGTGTTTTATGAAAGAATTAACCCCAAGTAGCTTTTGCAGAAATAAAATAATATGCTACGGAAGGCTTGCTCATTTTCTGCCTGTATTTTACTGCTATGTAAGACATGGAGAGTGAGAAAATGGGAGAGAAAAAAAGAAAAAAAACACGAGGAAAGGCAGAGAGATGTGCAAAGAGGAGAGAGGGAAGTATGTATTGATCCTATTCTTCTCTGCTTCAACTAAATATGCATTTTCTACATCTCTGTTTCAGACTACCAAAAAACTAGCAGGGCCAAGTGTTATTTATTTATTTATTTTTAATTAAAGACCACGTACTGCTTTTCTTTCTGGTTTTAAAGGATGACATGTTTATTATAGAAAGTATGAAAGCATATTTTAGAAGAGAACATTTTAAATTTCCCATAATGTTGTCAAACAGATGTAACCATTTGTAATATTTTGGTGCATTTTGTTCTAATGTGTTTTTTATGTATGTATGTGGAGGCCATATTGAACATATAGTTTTGTATCTTCCTTTTTTTTTTTTAATCATTACTAGGTATATTTCTCCACATCTTTGAAAATTCTTTTAAAGATAAAATCTGATCAATTCATCATACCACACACAAAAATAAACTTTAAGTGAATCAGAGATCTAAATGTTAAAAAATTGACCTACACAATGCTAGAAAAAAACACGAATGATTTTTTTTTTATATATAGTCTAAATGGAGGGAAAAGTAAGTATGACTTAGAATTTAGATGCAGTTTAAGGACGCCTGGGTGGCTCAGTCGTTAAGTGTCTGCCTTCAGCTCAGGTCATGATCCCAGCGTTCTGGGATCGAGCCCTGCATCAGGCTCTGTTCTCAGCAGGGAGCCTGCTTCTACCTCTCCCTCTGCCTGCCTGCCTGCCTGTCTGCCTACTTGTGCTCTCCTTCTCTCTCCCTCTGTCAAATAAATAAATAAAATCTTTAAAAAAAAAAGAATTTAGAATGCAGTTTAAAAAATTGATAAATTTGATTACATAAAAATTAAACGATTTTCATGGCCAAAAAAAAAAAAAACCCCACCATAAGCAAAGTCAAAGGACAAACAACAAATTGAGAGTATATATTTGCGACATATATCACAGATAAAGTACTAATTTCCCTAAATATCAAAAACTTGTAAAGATTGAAGAGAAAAAGACCAAAATTCCTATAGAAAAAAATGGACATGAGATATAAACAATTTATATGTGTATATATGTATATAGCCCTTAAATAAAGAGACATCCAATTTTATTTATAATAAGAAAAATACAGACTGAAAGGAAACTGAAATATTTTAAAGTTTAGCAAGGCTGAGAAGAAAAGGGTACTCATAAAATACTGGTAGGAATGGAAAACGGTACAATCTCTATGGAGGGATGTGGTATAATAATAAATATGTTTGGTTTTTGTCCCAGATTCCTGGCACAGAGCTCCCCAAACCCTTGGAATTTCCTGAGTGATAGGAATATCTTTTGTTACTCATAACAAGCCTTTTTAGATTAGACCTGAGTTTATGCTAATGAGGTGATTTAGGCTGGCGGGGAGGGCTTGGGGAGGGGCGGGTCCCTAAAAGCCTCAGGATGAGGCCAGTGACCAGAAAGATCAAGTGATTAGAGGATTGAAATTTCAGCCTCATTCCTGACTTCAGGGAAGCGGGGTAAGGCAGAGCTGGAGATTAAGCTCTATAGCAACTCTTGAACGAGAAGGTTTGATGAGTTTTGGGCTGGTTAACACTCTGAGGTGCTGGGAGGTGGTGCCCTGGAGAGAGTTTGGAAGTTCCACATCCCTCCCCTCATACCTTTCCCTACGCATGTCTTTCATTTGGCTGTTCCTGAATTGTATCCTTTGTAAATAAACTGGTAAATGTAAATAAAGTATTTCCTGAGTTCATGAGTCATCCCTATCACCTATTTTTTGCACTCTTACATTCAAGAAATTCACTTTCTGAATGGATGTGGAAAGTTAGACACTAACTGGGACAGGAGAATGGTGAATAAGAGTCAGGACATATCAAAAATCATACCTTATGGCTGTGCACTTTTCTTATGGGTAAAGACCCTGAACAGCATAGCCTGGAGCTGGGCATGGGAGAGAAAGGAAGGGTCTTCTCACTTTCCTTCAGGCCAACAGTTTCCTCAGTCTCAAGAGAGGAATATATTTATAGACCATTTGAAAATGGATTCTCAATCCAGTTCCATCTACTTGTGGTTTTTATGTATACTAGATTTTGGCAAAAGGTTGATTACGAGTCTTCGATTTTAGTATTATTATAATTGTCACATTTCTTCCCATATCATTTCTAATTATTTTAATGGGGGAATTGGTAAAAGTTGCATCAGAAGCCATTTAAAATGTTAACTCTTAAATTTTTTATAGTAGTGTTCTATGAAATCCCATGGGGGATTTATCTGTCATTCTTCATTTTTAGTAACTTCTTCTCTGGATAAACTGTTGACTTCTCTTGATTTCAATTGAAGAATTTAATTTTTTAGATAAGTAAAAGTTTAATAAGCACAACATTTAGAATCTGTAAGCTAATCATTTCAGAGAAGGCTCTAGTCCTCATTGTTTTCTTATTAGGTTGCTAGGGCTGCTGTAACCAAGCATGACAAACTGGGTGGCTTCAACAACAGAAATGTATTGTCTCAGTTCTGGAGGCTAAAAGTCCAAAATCAAGGTGTTGTCAGGGTTGATTCTTCCCAAGAGCTGTTTGAGAGAACCTGTTCTATGCTTCTCACCTAGCTTCTGGTGATTTGCTGACAATCTTTGGCATTCCTTGGTTTGTAGAAGCATTATCCCAATCTCGCATTAATCTTCACATAGTGCTCTCCCTGTGTGCATGCCTGTGTCCAGATTTTCCCTTTATATAAGGGCTCTCATCATATTAAATTAGGGGCCACCCTACTTCAGCATGAATTCATCTTAACTAATTACATTTGCAACAACTCTATTTCCAAATAAGGTCACATTCTGCTGTATAGGACATCAACAAGTGAACTGGGGGGGGGCTGTGATTTAACCCATACCATTTACTATATAATAAGCAGATGTCCAAGAATTCTAATCCTGCCCCCACCCCCAATACACGTATGGCCAACTTTCTAAATTAAAGGCAGTGGGAAAGGACAAAAGGCAGAGGTAAGAAAGTGGAATAACTTTCACTGAACTCTTGTAATGTGGCAGTTAATATTAGGCATCTGAAGCATATTATATCATTTTATCTGATATCAATTTTATCAAGGAGGTAGGCACAAATGACAAAAGCTGAAACTCAATTAAGTCACTTTCCAAGGATCAGTTAGAAAGGACTTGGATATGTTTGACTGCAAAGCCCACACACTTTCCTCTACTCCCTCCTTGCCTCTCTGCAAAGGCAAAACATTCATAATAATGGTTATTATAAGAATAATAACAACAACAATAACTCATGGAAATGTTTCATTAAAGCAACTGCTTCTTCTAGCACAGAGCAAAACAACAAACAAAGCAATGGGTGATATTTCTGACAGGGTGATTCCATTCTCCCTAAACATTCACAGCAGGATTTTCCTTCCTACAGTTGAATAGAGGTTAATTTCTAAGAGATAAAGGGAGAAAAGAAACAACAGAACCCAATTTAAATATTTATGAATGTCAAAAATTTAAAATTCATATTTTTTTTACATTTGATTTTGAAATCTTCAGCCTGATGGTAAAGACAGTGCAATCCTGAGACTTTCATAATAGCAATAGCTCACAGTTATTGAAGCCTCCTATGTGCCAAGCACTGGGCCAAAAACTTGTCACGTATTGACTCATTTAAACTTCACACAATCCTGTGGGTTAACAGTGGCATAACCTCCACTTTACAGATGAAAAGCAGAGAAACATAGCTCATCTTCAAAGCCTGGTTCTCAAACACTATGCCCAGTTGTTTCTTGCTGAATAGAAAAGTTAAACCACCAAATGAGAGTTGTCTGTGATCAAATTTTTTTCTTAGTCAAGCATGGCTTTTTCTAATGGAGAAATTATAGTGGTTAGAGCAAGGGGTTTGGAGTCAGACCTGAATTTGAGTCCCAGTCCAACCTTTATTAATTACGTGACCTTAGGCAAGTTGTTTAGCCCTCTTGGGCCTCATTTATCATTTTCAAAATTGGGATAATAATACTTTCCCACAGGGTTATTATGAAAATTAAGTAAGATAATACATGCAAAGCCCAATCACTGCTGCATAGTAGTAAGTAATTTATTATTTTTATACAACAGGCATAGTACGCATTTGAATATTATTCAGATATGTTTCCATGTCTTATAAATCTTCTTAGCTGGCAACTTCTCACCCTATAAAAAAGAGGGTTTAAATGCTTCAGGAAAAGGATAGATACTTATTAGAACAAGAAGATCATTGTTTATTTGTGTGAGATTGAAACAAGACTCAAAAGCCAACTTTTTCTAGGAAAGAAATGATTTTTAAATTTCTTTTAGGTTTATTAACATACAGAGAATTGAGCCTGAAGTCTAAAATATAAATTTCTTTCTTTGGTGAGGGAAGACATTGCTTTGAAGTCTCTCTCCACTGGCTTTCTGTCTAGACTAGAATAAGGATAAAGCATAGAGGAAGTAGGGATTAGAGGAAGAAGCATAGCAAAAAGAGATTAAGGAAGTCAGCTTGCAGGGTCCTTGTAACAGCCCTTTCTCCTTAGGATTGGGAGCACCAGAAAGCACCTCAAGAAAGCAGGTAGAAAGAAGCACTTTCAGAAACACGCAGTAAGGTAGGAAGCCTCCAAAAACATCAAGGCTAATGGCCTGCTTCCCTGGTCTAGGCATAATATGGGAAGGCTGCCAACCTCTTAGAGAAGTCCAATCTGGGGTTAATTGCTACATCCATATGGTGTGATAGCAAGGATATGGAGGTGATGGTAAGAGAAGGCCAGGTCAATGAGCCATAGCAGCACTTTTGGTTCCCTAGAGCTCAGAGATGGTGAACACATGCAAGAAAGCAAGCAGAAGCATTAAAGTGGCCAGAGATCAGCAGAAGCCTAGGGTTAGAGTGAAGAGCAGGGACTTTCACCCCAGAAACTGGGAATGGAAAACACAGATTTCAGTAGTGGATGCTGGTATGTCTCCTTACACACTGTGATAGTGACCCCACAGCTTAAAAGAAGCCAGTAGACCCTCCCTCCCCTTTTCTCTTAGTGCCAGCTAGGAAAGGAGCCAGGGAAAGAGCAGAACTCTGAGAGACTGTATATTTTCCTGAGGCATCCAGGCAGAGATTGTAGACATCAAATGATAGGTCAGATGACATTACTGGATTGTACCAAAATATAGTGTATTTTCTTCTGCTACTTGCTGGGTAGGGTTTCTTGGGTAGAACAGATAAGATACAGGAAATAATGAAGTACAGTTTCTTTACACATCTGGCCTCATATAAATGTCCATGTGGGATGCTTAAAAACCAGAATATAGTCTATATTTACAGCAAGGACTGGTTATAGTCCCTACAAAAATTAGAATTATTATTATTATATTTTTCTAGAATTAGAATTAAGAATTGTCTTGAGGGTAGATCCATGAACCTATGAGGAAAAGAAGACAGGAGGAATTCAATCCGATTGTCATATGGAAATGCAGAAAGAAAGAAAGAGTATGTAGTTTCTGGCCTTCAAAATAGGCTATTTGAATATGCAACAAAAGAGTAGATTTGAAATTCAGACTTTTTTTTTTTAAGAAATAAAAAGATTTCCTAAATTTAACATTTAGTTTTATCATATTAAGAGACAGACTTGGTGACCCAGATCATAGAATTTTACTCTATATCCAGAACAGAAAAAAAAGATATAGAGAAGCCAAAAGCCTACTTCTTCTGACTTAAGTAATTTTGTGAATAATAAGAAAGAGAGATAGGTAGAAATCAAGAAGCTGAGAAGCCAAAGGCCTTGTCCTGTCCTCCGTAAACACCAGGCTTCAAGTGGAGGTTAGGGACTGTCTTTAGAAATATCTAGAAAGGAATGGGAGTCCGGAAGCACTGGACTTAGCGCTGTGCATCCTTTGTACATAGGGAGACTGAGAGCCTTTGGAAATAGCCTGCACAAAGTCAATTTCCACATTGTGCAGGGATGGCATGAAGGTAGTGACAGAAGACGGGTGGATAGATCTGTGGTATAAGTTGGCTTCTCTGGAAGTAGATGCTAAGACAGAATTTGGGGTGCAAGACGTTTATTAGGGATTAATACCTGTGAAAAAGGAAGGGAAGAAGCATGATTCGGCAGAGGGAGAAACTGGTGAGATTGTGACGAGACCCAGCAGAATCTCAGCCAACCCAAAGGGAAACTCTGGAGTGAGAACCACCAGTCAGTGTTGTAGTGCCATCTGCTGAATGGGCCAGGCTTTTATACTCCCACGTCAGTCAGTCATAAGATGAGTGTCACTCTGGGAAGAGTATGGCCTCAGGCAAGATGTCTTTCTGTAGCTGAAACAGCTCCCGAAGGAGCTGTAAGCCAGAAACCATCTGTTGATCACTCTCAGCTACCAAGGCAGTAAATCTTTCCTTGAAGGGAGATCTGGGCAGAGATCCTTCTGTCTACCACAGCCAGTGTGAGGCAAATTTCCTAATTCCCCTTACGTGAAGGACTCTGAAGTACCTATTAGTCCCAAAGAAGCAGATTCTTGAGTACTGAGAGGGTAGTGGATAGAGAGGCTGCTGGATAGATTTGCAGACAAAAAGGGCCAGTTGCCTCTTGGTGAATGCCATTTGAGGAAGCATTCCTTCCAGCCACTGGACATGTGAGACCAGGAGGATTCTGAGACCAGCGTAGATTTGAGGACCCCCATCTTGCCACCTAAATCACACCTATGTTACTCTTCACATCCAGGCGCCATCTTGGGAGTGGAGCAAAAGGAGCACTGAAGCATTTAGCATTTACCGGGGTTAAGAGACGAGAGATTGAAAAACCTAAAGAGATTTTAAATGATTGGATCAGACTGAGGTTCCATATTTAGACTAAAACTGGGTTTTTAATTTTCCATTATCTCGCAGGCTAAGGGATCATCCAAGAGAGAACTTGAGTTAAGAGGTACTCAAGGAAACTGCATCTGCTTTGTACATTTATGTGTATCTGCTGCATTACCAAAGAAAAACAAGCACCAAACCTTCCATTTAACAAGAATTCCGGACTTGGAGGACAAAAACGAGGTGGGAGATGGGGTCAGGATTATGTTTTTTGAGAAGATACATTATGCAATCACTAGCTTTGGTAGGTGGACAGTGTAATTTTTCATTCTGGCTTACTTCCTATATGAAGGTCTGAAATATTAGGATCTTATTCACTCTTGCTGACCATAAAAATTATATGTTAAACAAAGCCTAAGATTTAGTAACCTACAAATCACTTCTGACTTCCCGCTACTGTGAAAACCTACACCAAGCAAAAAAAAATGGCTGTAGTTGATCATAGTTCCCTATGAAAATTGCAAGCACCAAAATCTTTGGCAGCCAGAAACTAAAAAAAATTAAATCCACATAAATCTCTTCATCAGTAAGTAAAAGCCAGAACAACACAACTAAGACCCTGGGATCAAAGAATGGCAAGATGTGAGAAGCAGGCCATCTCCTGTCAGGAGGCCAGGCACAGCTCAGAATCGATGGGCAGAGCTTCAGTTGAAAGAAACCTGGGCCATCCCTTGGCTGTGCCAGCCCCTTGAGAAGGAAGCCACAGATGAAAATGTCAAACAAAACCTCGGACCACTATGGTTCGAATTCAGTTTAAACTTACTAAACCCCTCAAAATGCTCAAATGCTCAAGATGATCATTTTCACCATGGCTGCAAAAGCCTAACTCTGGAAGGAGTTACAGCTCCATTTCTGAATCAGGTTTGGGGGCATAATGGAATGGAACCTAGAGGATTTATTGTATAGTGTTATGACATGTGCTCTTAGGCATGTGAACATATCTTTCCAACCTCCCCAAAGTATCTGTAAGTGAACTCCTTTTCTTTTTTCCATCTCTTCTAGATGTCCATCATGTTGCAAATAAAACCGATTTTTATAATAATAATATTAACAACTGACAGTTACTGCACTTTCACTACATGCCAAGCATTCTATATACTGATTACAATCATTTTTTCCTTTTCATTCCTCTAACTCCTCATGAGATAGGAATTATTTTTTATTATCTCCATATTATCTTAAATAATATGAAGCCCAGAAAGATTAGGTAACTTGCAAAGTCACACAGTGAGGATAGAACTGAGTAAGGAGCCAGAAAAGATTCCCAAGTGAGGAAAATGATCAATAATGGTGAGATTGGCATAATTTTGTCTATGAATTCTGTGGTGTTGTCTTAGTCTGGGTTACCCAGAAAGCAGAGCCTGAGGCAAGGAGCTTGTGGTATGTTTCCTCAATTAGGGAATGCATTTCCAGGTGTGAGGAACAAGGGGAGTGAAACAGAAAAGGAGGAGCCACTATGAGACAAGATGATCAAGTTGGATTGTTCAAATCCACAGGATCGTCCTCCAAGAAGGTATATAAACTGCATCTCAAAAAGTCCACCTGGAGGGAGAAAGGGAGGAGAATTTATTTACTAGCCATCTCCTTTTGTCAAATGTTTGCCTCATGGGGCATTCACTCCCTGTATTTCAGTGATTCGCTTATGAGAGTCCTAAACAGAATCCTGTGGCATTCTGTATCTTGGCTTTAACCTCTCCCGGGGGTGGGCGATGAGAGGCACACAGGTGCAGCCTGAGGTGAGACACTGTCAGCAGGAACCCATATAGAGCTGCTGGTACTGAAACAAGAGTGGGATGTGGCTGACAGGATCTGAAGTGTTGCCTCAGAGGTATCTGAGAACTATGTGTCTTCTTTTCCCTGCAGGATAGAAAGAAGCAACTCAGTTCTAGAGTGTTACAAGTGGTTGGATGCTTATTAATGACTAGGATGCAGAAAGCTAGCTTGGAGTCCCATGTAAACATTGAAATAAATTCTCATGCCCTACTCTACGAAGCAGAGTCTTGAGGCACGTTGGACAATAGCAGTTACAAAGCATAAAAGGGCCAAAAGTGGAGGAGAGGAATATGAAAATATCCACTTAGCCGTTGATTCTTCCCAGAAAATTAACCGGGGGCGGGGGAGGGGGCCCAATCAGTTCTTGGAGTTTCCTGAGGAATATACCCTCTTTCCTGGAGTGGGAAGTACAACCAATTATGGTGTGATTTCATCTTGGTTGGACCATCTGGGTCAGACTATTGAACTGCATAGAGTGCCATTGCATAGTTCCCTGGTCTAGAGAATCTGATAAAATGTCTTGCTCCTATGCAATGGCTTCAGAAAACAAAATCCCCTTTGTTTTGGACTCAGCAAGATACTAACAGCCACAAGCCCACCTGGAGTCTATGGCCGTTAAAATTAATTTCATATAAAATTAAAATTCAGGGCTTTTAGTGATAAAAGTAGGTAACTCTCCATAGGCTGGGACTAATCCCCAATCGTTCTAAGGAAAGTGGACCCTGATAAGGAAGGTCTTCCGATTGCTAGAACCTAAGCCACCTGACTGAACCCGAATTGCAGGGGCAACTGGGAAAACATCTGTCATTTTTAACTAATATAGTGGGTAGTAATCTCTGCCTCACAAAATAGAAGAATTTCCCAAACATAGGGAGAGGATTCAGATTCTAGGTAGCCAGAAAGAATGTCAGATGTCCATTTTTGCTCCTTTTCCCTTTCCTGTTAACAGAGTCTTTGCCTGGTACCAATGTTCTCCTTGTACCTATGTCCTTGATATTTACTGCTAAACCTCCTTGATAGTTAGCACAGCCAAAAGAAGAGACATGGCAGAAATAATCTTGCAGGTTTATCCAGCACTCCTTATCTGGACTTCATTGGTTGGGCTGGTTCAACAGCTGCCCAAGCTTGGAATATGATGCTTTGCATTTCAAATCTGCACATGGGATCTGAAAACTGGAACCACTAGCAGAAGCAACTACATCACACATGGTTATCCAACTGCCCAGTAGAGTTAATGCTGATTTATTATGATATAGGAGACTCAAGTCACAGCCCTTGCTCTCATTAACCAACATTAACCATGTGATCTTGAGGAAGTGACTTAATTACTTTGTATTTGGTTGCCTAATCTGGGAAGGAAGGAAGGGAGGGAGGGAGGGAGGAAGGAAAGGGAAGGAGGGGAGGGGAAGGGAGGGAGAGGAGAGGGAAGGGAGGAAAAACCCTGGGGGATTAAGAATAGGGGAAAGAAAACTAACACAGGGAGTACTTGTAATGTACCAGGAGTTTTACTTCCAGCCTTTACAAAAAGCTGTAAGACATTTTGTTGATGAAGAAACTGAGACAAAGGGGCCAAGTCTTCCCCCAGTCATAGAATTACAAATTGCTGAGCCAGGATTTGAGTCAGTTTCATCCAGCCTCAAAGCCCTTGCTCTTTCTCCATTTGTTTTGAAAACATTTTGAATTACAGAAATAATAAGAGCATCACTTAAAAAAAAAATTAAATGAAAAGACTCTTGTCTCCTTAGACCATCATCCCTCCCCAACCCCACCCTGCTCCACCCCGACAAACCTTCTCATGTCACCATATATAACCACTCTTAGCATTTGAGTGTGTATCTTTCCAGAGTTTTTCTGTGCATTTATACACTATGCATACAACCATAGAAAGCATATAATATTATTTATATGTGTGTGTATTTTTCTACAGAAAATGATGGTATCATTCTCCAAATATCTTTTTTTTTAATTTTTTTTAAAGATTTTATTTATTTATTTGACAAAGAAAAACACAGCGAGAGAGGGAACACAAACGGGGAGTGGGAGAGGGAGAAGCAGACTCCCTGCCGAGCAGGGAGCCCGATGCGGGACTCGATCCCGGGACTCCAGGATCATGACCTGAGCCGAAGGCAGTCGCTTAACCAACTGAGCCACCCAGGCGCCCTCTCCAAATATCTTTTTACAGCTTGCTTTTTCATTTAACAATGGGTCTTGCAGCTCTAGCTATGCTAGTACATAAAGAGCTCTCATTCCTTCTAGCTGCTGCACAGTATTTTATTCCCCTGCTGATGGATATTTAGTTTGCTTGCTGTGAGCCCATGTTTCTACTCCAACATGGTTCTTTGTTCCACAGATGAGTTGTACAGCCTCTTTTACCTCAAAAATTCTGTGGCGTGAAGA
Source organism: Leptonychotes weddellii (assembly GCF_054177405.1). Taxonomy (NCBI): domain Eukaryota; kingdom Metazoa; phylum Chordata; class Mammalia; order Carnivora; family Phocidae; genus Leptonychotes; species Leptonychotes weddellii. The sequence goes on along the minus strand of NC_138373.1, from coordinate 117,340,261 downwards.
AAATGAAATGAGTCTGAGGACATAATAATTTATTTCCAAACAGCTCATTTATTAGGTAGTGAAATAACACCGAATTGTGAAATACATATGTTACACCATTAAAATAAAAGAGCCAGAGACTAAACAAAAGTATCCAAACAAGTCCAGGCAGGCTAACTGGCTCTCTGGCAACTAACAACAAACCCAGAGTCTACTTCGTGTTCCAACTAGAGACAAACCCAGAGTCTACTTCACGTTCACTTAACTATGTGACTCAAGGTTTTGCATGGATGTTCTTGATTACAGCAGTTTATTCTATAATAGTTAAGGTTTAACATGATAGCATGAAATGTACTGGATACTATGCATATTATATTATTTTTAACATAATGATAATCCTTTAGAGCATATCTTCTTATCTGCATTCCATTGGTGAACAAACTGACGGTAGAGAGGCTGAGTAAGTTTGCCCAAGGTCACAACCTAGTGACAGGACCAAGTTTCAAACCCAAGTTTCCACTGTGTCATCCATTCCTCTTAGCCAGAGTTAATTCAGAAGGACCTGATCATAAAGAACAGGTTCACACCTGATGGAAAGGATGTCAACACCTGGACCTGTGCTTACCTCTTCACTTCATCTCCCACTCCCTTCTCTCTCCTGGCCCTGGCCCTAAATTAATTATAACTACCCCAGAACACAGTGCTATGGACTTCTGCCCATACTGTTTCTCTTTTTCTAGAATATTCTTCCACTCTTTGTTGGGGCAATTCCTACTCCCCCCAAAATTCCATTTTTCAGCTCAAGCATTACTTTCTTCAGGAAAACTTTACTGTAGCAGTCCCACTTAACACTTGAGCAAGATTAGGTTAAGGACCTTTTCCCAGTATTTTGTGTTTACCTTTCTCAGAGCACTCGACAATGAATGATGCATTTTTGTTGCTTGCCTGTCTTTGCAGTGAGCTCCTTGAGAACAGGAACCATGGCTTATTTGTAATTGAATCTCTAGCTTTAGCATAATGCCTCATGCACAGTAGCATTCAATAAATGTTTGATGACTAAATCTTAGAGTGACAGCGAAATAGAACCTCTAAGTGGACTCTTTAGCTCCATACATGCTGCTTGCCCCAAGATGGTTACCTTAGTGCTCCCCCCGCCCCCACCTGTTGAGCTTCCTAACTCCTCACTTCCTGAGCTGGCAGGCATTTTTTCCTGCATCTGATAACATGGAGAGAGTGTGGCAGATGGAGTCTGGAAGCCTGGAGTTACAAAGCCTGGGAACCTTAGAGACAAAGTCTCTGGGACAAAACAGCCCTTCCTTATGTAGAATCCAGGTTTATTTGATCTACAAAGGATGGGGTATTCCTCTACTGCGCATGAAGCTAGCAGAATAAAATGCTAAGAAACAAAAGGGAGCTGAATTTTATTGAGGAAAAAAAATACATTGTAGAAGAAAAGTAATGAAGATGTCCCAGGAAGTGTCAAGGAAAATGTATCATTCAATAGTTTTAAAGAACAAAAATCCAAAGATCCAAACCAGGAATGTGTGAAACATAAACAGATTTTGCAGATGATAAATTGCTCTTCTCTACACATTTTTCTCTTTTCAGTTACAGATCATTTGATGAAAAGAATTTGTTTATTCCAAGTTTGCCAACATAGTTTTTGTTTTGACAGTTCAAGGGATGTATCGACTTTCCTTAATGGCTTTGAAGCCTCACTATGTAGAAATTTGGTATTCTAGGCAATGTTTAAAAAATATTCATGGAACTGAAACATACAACTTGTGTTAACTAAATATTAGGAAGGAAAAAATAGTAGCATCAGAAAGCAATTGCCATATACTCCAGAAAAGGCTGATAACTGCCATCTGAGTATTTGATTATTATTACTTTTTTTTTTTTTTTACCTTTTTCTATTTTACATACATATTTGTGTTCACATTTCACGATGATAACATACAACGTCTGGTAACGGTATACAGATCATTTCTTTTAAATAGAATTGTTGCTAAAACCCAATGTTTTCATATTTGGTATGATGGACTGTTAGCTGGAATTTATACAAACTATCAGGAATAAAAAGCTGTTCTGTTCTTAATGAGCATGGAATAATTTTTTAAATGATAACCTTTTATCTCAAGAATTCAGGTGGATTATTTTCCTTATCGATCCAACTCTATGGTTTATTAAACGATTGTGTTAGAAGCTCTTTTCCTTTCCTTTAGGAAGTTTCTGAGATGAATAACAAATCAGGAAGATTGAACAGATGTTCTAATCATCTGGTGGCTGGTGGAGCAGGTTTGGTTGAGGATACTACACAGAGCAACCATGCATGATTTTGTAACATGATGCATTGATCAACCGGCAACTCCACTGTATACTCCGTCACGCCGGCCCTCGGGAGGAATCCGCTGCCAGGGGCTCCTCAGCTGCTGCTTCCAGGAGTTACACTCCCGCTCCTCCCACGAACTCCCATTGCTTTTCTAAAGGGGACCCGCGGCACTCGGGAAAACCCGGACAGACGGATCCCTCCGACTGCGGACCGACTTCCCTTCCCAGGCAGGAAGGGCTGAGTATTTGATTATTATTAAAAATAATAGGTAATAATACTTTTCTTCCTGAGTGCTGACTATATGCTAGCCATTGTGCTAGATTCTAGCAATGCAACAGGAAGCAAAACAGGTCTGTCTTGCCCCTGAGTGGGTAGATATTAAACAGATAATTACACAGGTATGGATATAATTATAAAGGTTGGTAAGAAGAGAGGATTTTATTTTTTTTTTAAGATTTTATTTATTTATTTGACAGAGAGAGAGATAGCGAGAGCAGGAATACAAACAGGGGGAGTGGGAGAGGGAGAAGCAGGCTTCCCGCTGAGCAGGGAACCCGATGCGGGGCTCGATGCGGGGCTCGACGCGGGGCTCGACGCGGGGCTCGACGCGGGGCTCGACGCGGGGCTCGACGCGGGGCTCGACGCGGGGCTCGATCCCAGGACTCTGGGATCACGACCTGAGCCGAAGGCAGACGCTTAACGACTGAGCCACCCAGGCGCCCCAGAAGAGAGGATTTTAAAGAAAGAGTAACAGGGGAGACCTACTCTAGATTGATAATCAGGGAAAACCTCCTTAAGAAAATGATATTTAAGCTGGGACCTAATGAACGAGAAAGAGGCAGCCAGGTGAACAGTGGTGGGGAAAGAAGTATAGGCAGAGGCCACAGAGTATATAGATATCTTGACATTGGAAAGAGCTTGGCCTTTCTAAGGAACCGAAAAAACAAACTATGGGTTGTTTTCCTGCTGGTTGTCAGATTAATTGCTGCCCCTGCCCCTGCCCCTAAGCCCTGGTATATAGTACAAGGGCCTGACCCCTGCAGCCTCTGTCAGGCTATCTTGTCAGGTGGCTCTACTGAATAGGGCCAAGAGAAGGAAGTGGTAGGAGAATGGAAGGTAGGCAAAAGGGAGAAGTTAGGATATTTCTACCTCTTTTTTTTTCTGGTTCAAGAGAGCCTCTCCAGCAGTGGTGATGCCTTCTCCGTGGCTTTAGAGTTTTTTGGCTTTGAGTAAAACATAGTGATAACCGCTGTCCTTTATTTTGGAACTAAGGTAATTGGCTAGGGACACAATCCTTACAGTTTAGTGGCACCTCCTTGTACACAGGAGTGTAATGGTGATTACAAGTTGCTTCCTTCTAGAAGGTCATAAGTTTGTAAGAAATAGCAAGGCTAACAAATTGCAGCACTCACAGATTAAAGCCCCATCCATTTTCCCACTAAAAGAGGGGGGAAAAAATCCTGTGACCCATTTCTGGAACAGCTCGCAAAGCCATTAAAGTTTTGGTCAGGACAGCCAAGGTTTTTAACAGTGACTCACATGATCAGAAATCCACGTGGAAGCAGCTGCCTGAATTTTCTTTCTCTCTCTCTCTTTTTTTTTTTTTTTTTGGCTAACGATAGTGAGTGAATAAGTCTACCCTTAGCATAAGAAAATTGCACATGACCTAGCGTGAGTTGAGTGTTTGTAACTCAAATATTTATAAAAATAGTTACCCTCAATTGGGAACTAAGGCTGTTCTAGAATCCGTACTAGTTGATTTACAAATAATATTAAATTTTCATGATAGATCAAAATCACCCTCAAGGCTGTTAGTATTATTTTCTTCTTTTGTAGAAGGGAGACTAAGGTTTGGGAATATCGTGAAACTTACTTAAGGTCAAAGAGACAGTAATTTGATACAAGTTCACATCTGTTTGACTTTAAAATCCATAATATTGTGCTACACTACAGTATTTCCTTTTTGTCGGTAATCTCATAATAGCTCAGTTTCAGAGTGGAATTAAGCATTACAAAACTAGGGAATGAATTATATTCAGCTTTAAATATCAACAGTAATTGACCCAAGACCTCTAATTTGTGACTGGTGGCAATGAAGTAGAAGCAAAAGGGTGTTAGATCCTATTGATCTATGGATTTATTGGGGAAGCCAGTAGCTCTTCAAAAAAATTTTTTGTTGTTGTTGTTTTTTAAAGATTTTCCTTTTAAGTAATCTCTCCACACATCGTGGGCTTGAATTTACAACTCTGAGATCAAGAGTCCTATGCTCTACCATCTGGGCCAGCCAGGCACTCCTGTTGTTGTTGTTTTGAGTAAAAATTTCAGATATGTTGCACTGGCCCCCAGCTAGTGTTTGATGCTCGGGATCCATCCTCTTTGAGTATGATGATCAACGCATTCCTTATCACAGAAGGCATGTAAGAGGATGTTTGGTGCTAACTACAACTAACCACATGGTTCTCTGGAGTATTGTGCAAAAATCCTTCTGGGAATGAATCAACAGAACAAAGTCCCTTGACGTCTGCCATGACTTTGGAGTATGCTTTGGGATGCTTGGGGAAATTTATACCTGCCCTCCCTGTCCTAGCAACCCATGGGTGGTACTGACATTGCTTTAAGTGCTTTGTGTTTCCTTCTTCTACTGGAATTCCCGGTCCAGTTCTTCAAACCCTTACAAAACAGCTCATCATAATACATGATATTTTTCTTTCTTTTTGTTTTTGAAATACAAAGCTAGGAAGAAGAAAGAGGGGAGTTTGATAATGGTTGCTGATAGGGCATGCACAGGAAGAATGACTTCACACCGCACACACTGGACCTGGAATAGCATTTATTCAGAGGAACTTACAGAAGCAGGAAGAGCAGGCGTGCAGTCCCTCCTTTGCCCGCTGCTCTCTAAGACAGTGCAAAGTGATCTACCGAGACTGCAGTCTAAACTCTGAGCTAATAAGCTGCATGCGAGGAAGATCAGCATCAGCTGTGGCATGACGCGGGCCTGATGGGCATGATGAGTCCCAGCCTTGGACTTCTCCGGTCATGCCTTCTCAGCATTCATGTTTCCAGCCATACCAGACCCTCCCTGGCGTGAACAGGAGCTCAGGCACAAGTCTCGCGGTTGCAGGTTTCCGATGTATGGAACCTTGGCCTCTGAGCCTGCTCCTCCAGCCCAGTTCCCTCTCAGGATGCTTGCCAAACAGTCCCGCCCTGCAGGAAGCCTCCCTCATTCTGGGAGGGCTTCCAGGGGCTAGTCTCAGATAAATTAACCTTTACTTCTTACTGCAGCATAAATCAGAAGTCCTCTGAGGACCAGCTGGAATTGAGAACATCTTGTCAGAATGTGTTGGGCTGGCTGGGTCTTTGTCAACACATCAATTATCTTGGCCTAGAGTACTTATATTGTCATCCTATCAATCAAAAGAAATCGATCAAATCAAGTCTTCGTTTCACAGCTCAGAGTTGTTCTCGCCAACACTTCTGTCTAAATTCTTGCTAGTTTGATTATAAACAAAGATGATTCTTCCAGTAGTCTGACTGCTCAGTTCCTCTGAGTTTTTTCTCCACGGATATTGTCCTTTACCCTACCTCAGCCGCTCACTCCCACAATCACTTCGTGAATCTTATTATTACCAATAATTGCCACTTATTTATTATCTGAATTTAATATCCCCACTTCTCATCATTCCAGTTCACTTCCTCTAAAGTTCAACTTTAACAATTCTCTGACCTCATCGGGATTTCTAGTCAGTTGATCCTGGTACATGTTCCCTGGCCTTCACCGCCCTCACACCCATCCCCTCCCCTCTTAAAGTCTGTGACAACCACCATCATCATTTCTGTGCATAGACCCTCAATTCCTTTGCTTCTCTCTCACATAAACTTGGAAAAACACAACCCTGATTAAATCTAACTCTCTACCTACTCCTCCTAGTTTGTGGTTGAAAGAAAGCACTCTACCCTGCTATTAGCTCCATTTTAAATTCGTAATTATGAACATCAAATGGGCCTAATGCTGCCTGGCGATCTCACTAGATTTGCCAGCTCCATTCACCATCCAGCTTTCCTACACAGCTCTCTCCACTTTACCCTAACAAGCTTCCTCCTCCATCCTTGCCCTCAAATGATCCCTTCTTTCCCCCTTCCTTACGAAAACTGAAGCACTCACGAGAGAATTTCTTCAGCGCCTGGCTACACAGTTACCCTGTAGCAGGACCTGCCGTGCATACGCTGCCTTCCTTCCCTTACCTGAGATGAATCCACGCACCTGTCTAAGGCCGGCCCCTCCAGTCCCTTTCCCACATATGCAGAGACATCACTCCTGTCGATTTCTTTCCTTCTCCGATAGCATTATATTTCTCCTCTTAAAAAAGAAAAACTTTCTTGGTCCCATGTCCTACAGCTACTGTCCCATTTCTCTGTTACTTTAGCAGTAAAATTTCTCAAAAGAGGTGTCTGTACCTGCTCTCTCTGATTCCTTTCTACCCTTTCTGTCTTGAATAACCCAAAGCAGTCAGGCTTTTGACCCCGTGACTTCATTGGACTGGCTCTTTTTTTTTTTAAAGATTTTTTTTTTAATTTATTTATTTGACAGACAGAGACATAGCGAGAGAGGGAACACAAGCAGGCGGAGGGGGAGAGGGAGAAGCAGGCTCCCTGCTGAGCAGGGAGCCCGATGCAGGGCTCGATCCCGGAACCCTGGGATCATGACCTGAGGTGAAGGCCGACGCTTAACAGACTGAGCCACCCAGGCGCCCCCATCGGACCTGCTCTTACCAACTTGACCAATGACTTTTACATGGTTTAATTCAGTGATCAGCATTTGGCAGAGTTATTCTCATTCGTCTCCCTGATGCACCTTCTTCACTTAACTTCTGGGATACTGCCTACTCTTGGTTTCCTTCACACCTCACTAGTCACTTCTTATTTTCCTTCACTGATTCCATCTTTATACCTAGACTTTTTAACACTGGAAAATCCATGACTCAGTCTGCGGGCGTCTTCTCTTTTGTTTATCTACATATATTACCTTGGTGATCTCATATAGCTTCTCTAAGCTTTGTTAGAATGGATCTAGGTTGACCTATATTCCAAGGTAGTTGTCCTTAAGGAGTGAATATTCTGGAGTCTTGACTGAATTCTCTAGATGTCCCCTCTGCCTCTCCACCTAGGTTAATTAGAACTTGAACATCTCCCAGCCAAGTGCGAGCTCTGATAATTGTTCAGTTTCTTCCGCAGTAGTTAGGGTTGCCAGATAAAGTATACTTGGGACATCTACAAACTTATTTGTTAATTATCTGAAATTCAAATTTAACTGGGCATTCTCTGTTTTTATTTGCTAACTCTCAGTGTTTGTCTGTCCTTGTGGAATTTCAGTCTCTTTACACATAACCTAAGAGTTCAGCTAAGAGCTCACAGGTTTCCCCATACAGATTTATGGAGCTCTAGTTCTCTAGGTTGTTTGTTTTTTTTTTTTTCCCAGTACTCTGTTCTACAAATTCTTCCTTAGCCCCTGCCAATTCCAATTTTTGTCTTTTCAACTCACTAAGAAGACTGTGCTCTATCTGGGCATACTCACCCTTTGCCACAGCCTAGAAGAGGGGCCCAAGCAGAAAGCCAGGGCAACTGTAGATCTCACTTCATTTGTTTTGCAGGGATTACAGTTCTGGGATGCCTATGGTCCAATGTCTGAAGACAATGGTTTATTTGGGGAGTGATAGTTCAATACCATTTACTCTATCACAGACAGAAACAGAAGTTCGTCCTGTGTCTTTTGAATTTTCTGATGGTGTTTTTCTTTTTTTTGCTGCTGAGAAGTTTAATAATTTTATAAAAAGTCAAATTTGGCAAATATTTGGGATTCCTTTAATGCGATGAAAGACCTTTCCCAATAAATTACTATTACAATTTCGTCCAGTTCCTTTTAGTGATTGGTTTACTCTTTTCCATTTAAATCTTTTTGGTTTCTCTGGATTTATTTTGATGTGAGGAGTGAGGGTAGTATATAGTTTTTTTGTTTTTTTTTTTTTAAAGATTTTATTTATTTATCTGACAGAGAGAGAGACAGGAGAGAGGGAACACAAGTAGGGGGAGTGGGAGAGGGAGAAGCAGGCTTCCCGCTGAGCGGGGAGCCCGATGCGGGGCTCGATCCCAGGACCTTGGGATCATGACCTGAGCCGAAGTCAGCCGCTTAACCGACTGAGCCACCCAGGCACCCCGGTAGTATATAGTTTTGTTGTTTTTTGGGTTTTAGCTAGCTAATAGAGAAGATTAAAGACATCCACAAATGTGGGGGCAGTGTTTCCAGTGAGAGGTGGATTCTCTTTCTCCTCCTCTCGAATTTGATCTGGCTTCGTGATTGGCCAGTTGGGTACAGCAGAAGTGATGCTTGGTGGTTCTGGGCTTAGCATTTGATGACAGTGATCATTTCTACCTCGGTTTCTTGAAGCTGTAAGTTGTTGTGTCGGAGGATTGACCGCCCTGAGGAAGTGGTTGTTTAGAGAGGCCCTGAGGCTACCTGAGAGAGAGCCGCCAGCCAAGAGGAGCCCAGTCTTTTAGTTATCTCTGCCGCGGTGCCAGACCCTCTAGAGAGAACCACTGAGTGACATAGTCATGGCTGTGTGCAGCGAAATCGTCACCCAGCCAGGACGCCTGGGTGGCTCAGTCAGTTAAGTGCCTGCCTTCAGCTCAGGTCATGATCCCAGGATCCTGGGATTGAGTCCCGCATCGAATCCTGCATCAGGCTCCTTGCTCAGGGGGAGCCTGCTTCTCCCTCTGCTGCTCCCCCTGCTTGTGCTCTCTCTCTCTCCCTCTGTCTCTCGGACAAATAAATAAAATCTTTAAAAAAAAAAACAGTCACCCAGCCAAATCCTACTCAAATTCCTGACCCCCAGAGTCACAAGATATGATAAAATGGTGATGTTTTAGCTATTAGTTTTAGGGTAGTTTGTTATGTATCAGTACACGACTCTGACAGCTATCCAGCTACCCCAAGATTTTTGATTAATCCATCTTTTTTTCTACTCATTTGAATTGTTACTTTTATCAAACATTCAATTTTGTTTTGTAGGCCTATTTCTTAATTTTTTATTATGTTTTGGTAATCTTCTATTATTCATTTACCTGTTCCAAAATAGTTTATTACAGTATTTTATGATATATTTACTGTCTGGTAAAGGTAATACTATCATGTCTCCTGTTTTTCAGAATGCCTCTGCCAATTCATCCATTTCCACATGAAGTTTCATACACTTTTGACATGTAACAAAAAGTTTACTATTAGTATTTTGATTGGGACTAAGGTTTTTTTAATCTAAATTTAGAAAAAATTCATAGAAAGTTTAGAGAAAAATTTCTACTTATTTATCTTCTTTGATGAACCTCATTCGTTTAAAATTTTTAAGTCCTTGGAAAATTCTACATGAATAATTTACATGAATAGTTTTTCATTTTTGATACTATAAATAGAAAGTAGTGTTCTATTTTCCCAATGTATTGCTGCTTGAATGTAGGAAATAAATTGGCTTATAAATATATATATAATTTTTTTTTTTTTTAAGTAGGCTCCACAACCTGTGTGGAGCCCAGTGCAGGACTTGAGCTCACAACCCTGAGATCAAGACCTGAGCTGAGATCAAGAGTCAGGTGCTTAACCAACTGAGCCACCCAGGTGCCCCTGGCTTGTATATTAATTTCTATTAATATACTATATATATATATAACTATTCAATGACCAAGAGTTCTTACTTCTTACAATTATGCATTTGAAATTTGTAGGTTGTCTTTACATCATCCACTTACAATAATAATTTTGCCTTTCTTTCCAACATCAATTTTTAAATTTTTATTTCTATATTGTAGGCTCCACGAGGGCAGGGACTTTGTCTCTTTTATGTACTATTATATCTCTAGTACCCACAGGCCTGACCTGTGATAGACACTCAATATACATTTGTTGATTAAATTAATCTTGGATTTAGGATTTCAAAGATCATGCAGTAATTATGAGGCAGGCTTTGGAGTCGGACTGGCTGGGTTTGAATTCTGACTGCTACTTGTTCTATATATTACCTTATCTCTGAGTTAAATTTTCTTAGCCTCAGATTCCCTTTTCATCAGTAACTTGGTGTTCAATAGCACCTATTTCATAAAGGTGTGAAGATTCAATGAGATGAGTAATCCATAAGAAGATCTTAATGGAATACTCGACACATAGTAGGTTCTTTTTTTTTTTTTTTAAGATTTTATTTATTTATTTGAGAGAGAGAGAATGAGAGACAGAGAGCATGAGAGGGAGGAGGGTCAGAGGGAGAAGCAGACTCCCCGCCGAGCAGGGAGCCCGATGCGGGACTTGATCCCGGGACTCCAGGATCACGACCTGAGCCGAAGGCAGTCGCTTAACCAACTGAGCCACCCAGGTGCCCCTACACATAGTAGGTTCTTGATGTGTTTTTATCTTTTCTATTATTTTTCTTCATCATAGACTATAATAATAGTACTAATAGTAAATTGCCCCTGCGAATAATAGGAATACTTATAGTTTCACCATTAAGCATGATAGCTGTTGGTTTGAGATAGAGATTTTTAAAATATGTTAAGAAAGATTATACATATAAAATCCTATTATTAAGGTTTTAATAGAATATGTATAAGATTTGGTCAAATTATTTATTGATATAGTCATATCATTTCTCCTTTAACCATTTAATAGAGTAAATTATATAAATATAGTTTTTAATATTGAAAAATCATGTTCCTTAGGCATTAGGAATCCAAGTGGCATTTTCAGAATTAAGGTTTTAAAAATATGCTTATCACAACACGATTTCTATATACTCTCTTTAAAAAAATCAGTAAGTTCTCACAACATGCAATCTCTAAATTGACCTAATTTGTGATGTATCTGGGAGATTTCAAAGTTCTGGAGTGGATTCACAGTTCATGTGAAGAATATGATGTTATCACAAAATTTATCTGAAAGGGGAGCTTTTTAGAAGCAGGACTTTGGACTTTCTGCATTTCCACAATCATAGAACTGGCTATAGAGTTTATTCTTTGTCACGTGAATTCTATAAATCCTCTTTTTTTGTTTGCACAAGAATAAACTGAATAATTTATTCTGAGCAAAATTATAAATATTTTGAAAATCCTTTCAAAAATGTATAGTAACAACACATATTTAATGTGTGATGATTGTGCATTTTAGTTTTAAATTTTTTTCCAGGTTTATTGAGATACAGTTGGCATAGAACATTGTATAAGTTTTAGGTGTACAACGTAAAGATTTGTTATATGTATATATTGCAAAATGATTATCACAATAAGTTTGGTTAACATCCATCACCACACATAGTTGTAATCTTTTTCTTATGATAAAAACTTTTAAGATGTACTCTTTCAACAACTTTCAAATATACAGTACAGTGTTGTTAACTATAGTTGTTATGCTGGACATTACGTCCCCAGAACTTATTTATCTTATAACTGGAAGTTTATACATTTTGACCACCTTCATATAAATTCTTCTCTTGCATAGACCTTTCTTCCTTGGCAATTTTACCTGCTGTTCGTCTTTACCCTCCAGCTCAAATTGCCAATGCCAGTCTAACCACTCATGAAATCACTAATGCTAAAAGGATTATCTTTATTGTATACAGAGGATATTAAAATTTCTTCCTGTTTATTTGGGTCCTGGCTGCTATGGCCCCTAAAAGAAGTAATTCAAAAAACCACATTTTCTCCAACTTCCAAGTCTTAGTCTGACAAAAGGATTTTTCTCCAAATTTATGAATTTATTTACATAAAAATCCTTTGAAAGCATAAAAATTAAGTCATGTTATTGCACTTTTAATAAACCACCTTTGCTAAAAAGAGTAAATTACATGAAATTGGGACTGTCTTAGGAAATTTCCAATCTTCTAACTTAAGTTTGAAATAATGCTCTTTTAATTCAGTCCTGGTTTAACTTCCATGTATACATTGGCCTTTTATATTCTTGACTACATTAAATACTTTAATTTATACCACGGATATAAATATTTCCCAGTGCCCTTGGATTTAGGATTTCAAAGATCATTCTTTTTTCCCATAGCTTCCCTGACATTTATGAGTTTTTTTTTTTACCTGGATGCAGTAGATGCTTAATCTCCTTTTGTGTAGATTTTGCATTTTTTAAATGTGCATTCCAGGACCTAAAACTCTTGCTTTCCCATGTTGCAGAAGCCAAAGTTCCAAACCTGGTAGGTGATAACTCTGAGGGCCAGTGTATTATCTCACCAGAGCCTCACAGCCTGGGCCTATTATTGTCTCTATCTGCTAGGAGCATTCTCTGAACAGAGCTGACAGTATTTTCTCCTCACTGGTATCCCCAGCCAATCTAAGGCTAGAAAGCAGCAATAAAAGCTGGGTGGTTTATTGGTTTGTATATTTGCTTTGGAAGTGTCCTCTGGTTCCACATTTCTGGGCCAATAATTTTCAGACATTTTTTTGTTAAGGTAGTATAAGACTCTCGTCAAATATAATCTTACACGGTAGCCCAAGAGGTAAACTAGATGGAAAGGTTATTGCTCTGATTGATGCAGGGAAAGAGTCTGGAGCCCTGTCTGCTCAGTGTTCCTCATCCCCTGCTCCCTCACCTGGAACAGCATCTGAAGATCTCGGTGGAAGCCTTGGTGTGAAGGTCCCAAGAGGGTAGAGTCTCAAACAGTAGACCTCACATTAAACGATTCTGTTAAGCATTCTGTTGGGCTTGCCCAGTGCTGTCCTTCACTGCATTATTTTTTCCAGCTGTTTTATTTTCAGAGTAATCCCAGTGAACTCTTCCTGCTGCTTAACTTGATATTTACCTTGATATTTCTAAATGTGATGTGTTTGTTGCCATTTTGGATTTTTTGGTACTAGACGTTACCTACTAACTTCCTGCCGTGGGAAATGAAGATTAAACTCTCTTCCTTTTTCTCCCCACATCTCCTCCTCCTATCTTCACAGTGCAATTTTTAATTTAACCAAGATTTAGCATTTCTCTTAATATGACAATGTAAATATTATTTGCGTTCGAGTCAAGCAGGATGCTAGCTTGGGTACAACTTTTAATTTTTCTAAAAGTTAATAAGTGTTTCATAAATTCTCTTGCTTACTTTTTTTGGACCTTAATTGCATACTTGAATACATAATTTTTCAAATGCTCCGAACATGCCGGGAAATATCTTCCATTCCCCTCTCATGCCCCAGTTCTCACTCTTTCTGCTCCAGGCTGCACTGCCTGCCCTCCAAGTCTGCCACACAGCTAACGTCATGGGTTCTCTTCTGTTTGGGATTCCTGTGTTCTGGATGCCATGTTTTCTAATTTTTTAGTTCATGTCCTCTGTTTTTTGGAGCACATGCTCTGATCAGCCTCTTGAAAAATGGTGATGGAAGGTACATACTGAATCTTTGCTGTCTGAAAATGTCTTGTTGTACCTTGACGTCACATTACATATGGAATTCTAGCTTAGAAATAATTTTCAATCAGAAATTTTAGGCTATTCTTCTGCTGTCTTCTAACTTTCTCTCTTCATAAGGATGCTCATTGCTGTGTGGCCTTATTTATTCCTTGCACTGTGCATTCAGTTGGCCTTTTCAATCTGGAAACTCCAGTTCCTTTAGTACAGTATTGTATTGTATTATATGTCTGAGTGAGACATTTTTAAAGTATTAATTGAATGCTAGAGGGCAACATTAACTAAGAACAAGTTGGAGAACTTATTAAGTTGTCTGTAGGTAATAACAATGATGACTATGAATGGGTAGAATCAGCAAGTTAAGATATTAATAAATTTCCTGAAGTGGTCTACACATCAAATGCCTTGGTTATTTAATTTTTATTTATTTATTTGACAGAGAGGGAGAGAAAGGGAGAGAGGGAGCACAAGCAGGGGGAGCTACAGAGGGAGAGGGAGAAGCAGGCTCCCCACTGAGCCAGGAGTGCAACATGGGACTTGATCCCAAGATGCTGGGATCATGACCTGAGCTGAAGGCAGATGATTAACCAACTGAGCCACCCAGGTGCCCTGGTTATTTAATTTTTAAAAAGAATCCATCTGTGCAGTTACATACTGTGCTATTAAGGGGCTAAACAACTCTCTCCTGGCCTAATTTTCCCATTTGAAGAATATCCCCTAGAGTAATACTCCTGGCCTCTCTTCTCACTTCTTATTTATTCATTCCCTTAGGAGGAAGATGATGTGACTGAATTTTATGGGTAGGAACTGAACATGCTCAGCTCCTCACATTCTAGCATCTCTTTATTTGTGTCCAGCCTGGCCACAAAAGGCATGCTGCGTTAATCTTTTCTCTGCCTCATATTTAGGGGCTTATCTCTGTGGGGGATAAATTGTCCATCTTGCTTCTGAATAGGTGCGTACATTGTCTAATTTAGGAGAATATATTAGGAAGTCCATTGTAACCATACACCTGTGTTTTCAAATATCAGTTCAATAATAAGGTAATGTTTGATCTTCATCTTATGTTTATATCTTAATTGGCTCTGAAATCAGTAAAGGAAAAGAAATGTTATTATCCCCCAAAATCACAGCATGTATGTTACTATGTGTATATATGTACATATATATATATACATATACACTCACACAAACACACACACACATAATGGGTAGAGGATTATTTACCCCAAATCATGGGTGGCTTAAGGGATTCAAGGGCAATTTCGATATGGTTTGGTTTTTCCTTTCTCACTGTGTTTGAAACCCAATACCCACATCATTTGTAAAACTACCATACATTGTTCCCAGCAACAGCTGAGACAGCGAACTTCATATTTGCTAGTATGTTCTCATAGCCTTATTGAGTGGGTCCTGTCAAAGCTAACAGTGACCTTTTTCATTAATAACATAGGGAACATCTGAAGCTGTTTTCACTATGATAAATCCCTATAGGGTTCAGTTTAATGAAGACATTTGCCTCAATGCACTCGTGTGGCAGTAAGTAACATTATTTCTAAAATAATAGCGGACTCGCTGCTATTAATCCAAACAGGATTCAGACCTACCAGCTTTTTAATTTTTTTTTTTTTTTAAAGATTTTATTTATTTGACAGAGAGAGACACAGAGAGAGCAGGAACACAAGCAGGGGGAGCAGGAGAGGGAGAAGCAGGCTTCCCGCCAAGCAGGGAGCCAGATGCGGGGCTCGATCCCAGGACCCTGGGATCATGACCTGAGTCAAAGGCAGACGCTTAACGACTGAGCCACCCAGGCGCCCCCCTACCAGCTTTTTTAAACCTCATGTTTGTTAAGAGGGTTTATGACTTCATCACTTTTTCAGTTTGACAAACTTTCTCCTGTAACAAACATCTAGGTAATCCCAGCCCTTACAGATGCTACATGACCAGATCATAAAATGGAAAAAACACTATCACCTTTTTTTCTCAGTCTAAAAGACTTTTTTCCTTCATCCATTAAATTCCTTCATTCATTCATTGAACAGATATCGTGTGTGTATTAGCTGTCAAGCACTATGTTAGTAGGAGGCAAAATAAAAGGCCATTATAGGGAAGACTGACACAGAAAATAATTATAGTAGTATAATATAAGTTGTATAAAGATATGTGCAGATTGCTTTGGGAACTCAGCAGAGGGGGTGATTTTCATTGGCCAGAGGAGCCTGAAAAAGTTTCTAAAAAAGACAAATTACTACATCCTCTTGAGTTTAGCAATATCACAATTAACTTTTTTTTTTAAAAGATTTTATTTATTTATCTGAAAGAGAGAGAATGAGAGACAGAGAGCATGAGAAGGAGGAAGGTCAGAGGGAGAAGCAGACTCCCTGCTGAGCAGAGAGCCTGATGTGGGACTCGATCCCGGGACTCCAGGATCATGACCTGAGCCGAAGGCAGTCGCTTAACCAACTGAGCCACCCAGGCGCCCTCACAATTAACTTTTTATATCAAATTTTGACCAAAGGGCAACTATATGAACAGGTATATATACTCGTGAAGATCATGTTAAAGTTATTTATATTAAGTATCATGATAAATGTAATTTTGAAAAAGAGTTACTAAAACCCAGAAGGAATAGGACTAAGACTGTATTGTAGTCCATTTAGTTTGGTGTTTGGTCCCCACAAATGTTACTTGGAAAAGACCACATAAAAACAAAAATTACGTAATTTTTGGTTATGCAAAAAAAAAAAAGTCTGATTTGGAAATGATTCCTTCCAGAACTCCAAGTCTAATTTACATATTTGAATAGCAGAATTAGTCTGTGAGCCATTCTATTTGAAAACAGTGATTAATTAATGCATAAAACATTTTTTGAACATCTATACTGTATAGGAAAGAATGCATTAGATTCATGCAGTGGTAGAGAAATAAAATTCCTATATAGATAAGGCTGATAACATAAAAGGCTGAATCAGGCTGTAGTAGAGAGTGGTCAACCCCATGGTGAAATGCGGAATGCATACCTTACCCAAAGAAATTTAAATTTAAATTTTAAAGAAGTGGGCAGGCCAAATAAAACACATTGGGTAAGCAAATCTGGCCCTTCAATTAGTTTGAAACTCTTGGATTCAGGCAATTCAAAAGTGAATATGATTCCATCCCTATGCATGGGGTTCCCAGACCGTTGGAGGATGCAGACTGTAAATAACTTTGGTGCCATAGGTGTTGAACTGGCAGCGGGTAGGTGAGCTGTGCTGTGGGAACACAGTTCAACCACCTTGTCAAGACAGGCAGAAGTCCTCAAGTGGGTGTTATGCAATCACTCAGTCAAGAATTCTACCTGTTATCTTGTAAATCATCCCCTTCTTAAGTATACTTCAAGTTTTCTCCCCAGTATTGTCCACAGCTTACTTTTCTTCACTACATATTCTATTATCATTTGCCTATACTGAAAATCTACTATTTTTTCTGTGATAATTTCAATTGAATAAATTTGAGATTTTTCAGTTATACAATTAACATCACACATATGAATAATTTTGCCAACTTCTTCTTATTTTTCAGTATTTATACTTCTTTTCTTTTTTGGTCCATATGCCTTGGCTGGGACTTCCAGAACAATAATGATGTAAAAGTTCGATTGTGGCCACCCTGTGTTGCTCCAGCTTTCATAGGAATTCATCAGATATTTTGCATGAAGGTCAGTTTAAAATATATTAAAAACTAATTTGGAGGGTATAGACTCAAAAAAATTGAAAGTAGGGACTCAGATGCATATTTGCACATCAATGTTCATAGCAGGATTACTCACAGGAGTTAAAAGGTGGAAACAACCCAAATGTCCACTGATGGATGAATGGATAAACAACACGTGGTAGCACATACAGTGGAATATTATTCAGCCTTAAGAAAGAACGAAGTTCTGGCATATGCTACGATGAGGGTGAACCTCAAAGACATTATGCTAAGGGAATGAGGCACACATACAAAGACAAATATTGTGTGATTCCACTTATATGAAGTATCCAGAATAGTCAAATTCATAGAGACAGGAAGTAGAATAGTGATTACCAGGGGCAAGGAGTATGTGAGGGGGATGGGGGGTGGCAGGTTGAGGGACAGGGTGGTGGTAATAAGAAGTTAGTGTTTAATGGGTACGGCTTCTGGTGGGGAAGATGAACAAGTTCTGGAGATGGATGGTGGTGATGATTGCACAATGGCGTGTGTGTACTTAATGCCATGAACTGTACACTTAAATATGATGAACTTTATGTTATGTATTTTTTACCACAGTAAAATGTTTGGAAGTATTGATTTTTATTTTTTTTCAAGTAAGCTCTATTCCCAACGTGGGCTTGAGATCAAGAGTTGCATGCCCTACTGACCGAGCCAGGCAGGTGCCCCAAAAGTTTGGAAGTATTTATAGCATTCCTTATATCCTGAAATAGTTAAAATGATGTAGATCTTAAAGTGGTATCTGTTCCTTGAAGGTTAAAAATAATTCACCTGTAGAACATTCCAAAGTTAATTGTCCATTTTTTCCTTGATATCTGAAAAATTTTTTTTGGATCTGAAACAATTGCCAATTTTTTCCAGAGGTTATTGGTCTAGTTTCTATCTCCTTTTTTTTTTTTTGAGAGAGAGAGAGAGTGTGAGCCTGGGGTGAGGGGGTGGGGGGTGTGAGGGAAGGGCAGAGGGAGAGGGAATGAGAGAATCTTAAGCAGACTCCCCACTGACCACAGAGCCCCACACGGGGCTCAATCTCAAGACCTTGAGATCACAGCCTGAGTTGAAATCAAGAGTCTGACTTAACCGACTGAGTCACCCAAGTGCCCCAGTTTCTCTTTTTAAGAGAAAACTTGGGTAACTTGTATTTTCCTAGGAACTAATGTATTTTATCTAAGTTTTGTACTAGTCAAAGCATTTCCTTGTAATTCTTTAAATTAGGATAGCAATGTACTGCTCTTATTTAACTTGTAACATCTCTTCTTTCAAGACCTTCGAATATTGTCTTACTCACCTTCTCCCACCAAGGGCTGCCCCAGGCCATTTTCATCCGTCCCACCTAGTCTAGCTTGTCTTCAGCAGCTAATTAGAAACATAGGTTTTTAGCTTTATAGTCGTCCTACAAATCTTTCTGAGACAGTTAGGCTCTCTCTCCCTCCACCCTCACTTCATAGGCACCCTGGGGTTCCAACTCCCTCTCCCAAGTCCTTCCCCCTCTGGGGACCCTGAACTGCCCTTCCAGAGAGGATGTTTGTGCCCACACTCAGTTCGGCAACAGGTGTTGCTAATTAACTTATTCAGCTTACTCCTCCTGGAAGAGTGATGTAATGGCTTCGAAATATTGGACAGAACTTACACTTTTGAGCATTGTGAAATTATTCAACTGGCGCAGCAAGCAGTAAAATCACAGTTCAGTAACATTCTCACCAACACGTAGGCTCTAGGCTCTCAAAGAGGAAGGCCGATAGGGCCACAAGAAGGAGAGAGAGGAGAGAGACTGAGAATGCTAGACTGTCTATAGAGTGAGAGCCTAAAGACCCCTGAAGCACTCCACACCTCAAAAAGACTTGGAGAAGTATTAAAAAGTCAGTTAAATGCATATATTCTGGCTCACAACTAAGAAAACGCCTGGACTAGGTGGGATGTGAAAATGGCCAGGGACAGCTGTAGGTGGGGAAAGAAAAATAATGAAATAATTGTAGAACTTGAAAAAAGAAGAGATGTAAAAAATTAAATTATAACAATAGTAAACAAACACATGGACAATCCCCCTGCTTTCCTAATTTTAAAGTGGACAGTGAAGGTAGCCAAAGTATGGTGCTGGGCTTCTCAGAGGCTCTCTGTGTAAAAAAATGAAAAATGCCCAAAAGAGATTTTTAATAGTATGGCATATTATAACGGTTTACATTTAATAAATTAAAGCTTTTAACATCATAAAAAGGAACAATGTGATTGTGTTCTTCATGAGAAAGTTCCAGATTTTATTTTTTTAAAAATTAATGCCTGTGATGTAGTCGTCCCAGTTTAAAGTGTGCGAGGAGCATTCCCTTCCCCTTCAGATCCGACAGGGGTACCTTCAGATTGAATGTGTAACCTTAACAGGAAATGGAGGCCTTTTGCATGGGAAGCTTGGGTCCAAGAGAAACTCCTCCCATCCAGCTGGACTCTTGAGTAATGTGTTGAGCAAGGTGAGCCTGCTCATCTCGTACTCATGTGAGAACTTGTTTTAACTGTGCTTCCCTCATTAGGCAGATCAATGGGCCTAGTGCATGAGTAAATAAAACTCCTAGGTAAGACCTGACCTACTACCTCCATCTTGTTTTCAGGCTGGCTACAGGACAGATGGTGGGAAGATAGTAGGAATGGGAGGAGAGGAAAATATTTATCTGTGAGCAGGAAATGAAGGCCTAAGTCCCTAACAGGTTGAGAGAATGTGGCCTCTGACCTGTAGACTGATGGGTTACTCTGCTGGGCCTGCGCCTCAGAGGTGGAATTGTATGCATGTGCTGTGTCTCTCGGCTTGCACCCTAGCATTCTGTGTGTTTCTGTCCTTGTATCTGTGGCTTCTTGTCTCTGTTCCACAGGGCGTCTCAACAGCTGGCCTGCTTTCCAGCCCCCCTTTCCACTCTCCCATTTTGTTTCTGTCAGTGGGCTTGGTTATTTGATTAAAGAACTCTGAGAAAAAAATCCATTTCTTTATCCATCAATCCCCAAAATTCCTCAGAGGCAAGCTCTCTACCCCACGCAAGGGGCTCTTCAGTCTCTTACCATCTCTGCTCTTCTTATCAAACCTGGCTCCCAGCAGATGTGATAAACCCGCTCGCACTGGGGAGGCACAGTCCGGCCCCTTCCCAAATCATTTGCATCTGAAGAGGCAACAAACAAAGCTTCAGGTCAAAAAGCAATCTCTAGTTGTGTGATTTCCCGCATCAGTAAAAGAGACTCTCTTTGGAGGGGGTTGTAGGGAGAGGTTCTCCGTGTGTTTAGAATTTTAATTTAATAAATAAAGTATTTTTAAATTTATGAAATGCAGGTTATAATATCTACACAAAAGAATTGTTCAGGGTTTAAAGTGAGATAGTGCATACACCCAACCCAGTGGCACACCTGAAAGTGAGGGTTTGAGAATGGGCTGCCATCCGCTGCGGGTGTTCTTACTCAGCTTAGCTTCTGCGCCAGACTCTGGGCTGGGCCGTGGGACAGACCACCAGATACAATAATAACACAACCTTCCTCCAGGCCTCCAGGAGCTCAGCCTAAAGAGAAATTTTGCACACGGACAGCTTAGTTCCCTCCCCCCAAATGTTTTCTTATATATCACCTCACTCAACTCTCTCATTGTGCTTGGTATGTGTAATTTTATTAGTCTCAAAGAGACTCGGAGATTGCAAAGGAGTTGTCCAAGGTCCACACCCAACTTGGAACAGATGTTCCTTAAGTGAACATAACTCAGAGGGATGTATATCGCAGCAAAATACTCTCAATACAAGTAATTATCACCAAATTACTGAACTCAGGGCTACGGGAGAGGAAGGCCAATGAAACCAAGAGGAAAATCCTCAAATTTTTTTTTCTGAAAGCATGCATTTGAGTGAGGGTTCAGGAAATATGATCACCTTAAATGTATTATGATCATTGGAAGTTATTAAAATGCTTCTTAAAACTGAGCTTTTATTCATGCTGTCATACTGTAAGACCCATATGCCAGTCTGTCTCCCCTACCCTGTGTGTGTGTGTGTGTGTGTGTGTAAATGGGGTGGAGGTTAGTAGAGGGATACTCAGCATGAATAATTAGACAGTAAAATAAGCTCTATGTTGTAGTAAATCCTCCATAAAAGTGAGCATTCAATTAATTCCAGAGCACTTCTGTCATTTTAATTATGATTCTGTCAACAAGTTTTAGTGCCCATGAGAGGTGCTAAAGTGGATTTATGTTCCACCTTCCCTGGTATGATAACAAAGAAGGACAAACTCTGTGGTCAGTGACTTTACCCCCTCTGCTTCCATATGGGACCTGGATACTGGAAGCCCGGATTCTAATTAAATTACGTGGTTTGTTCCTGTGTATTTCCCAGTTTTTGTTGCTATTGTGCATGAGATCTATTTTTCTATGTAATGGTTAACTCTTTATTGCTAACATATACCACTATAGTTTCAGGGCTCATTTGGGCGACCCAAGATTTGATCTTCTCTTAAAGGTCACTCTATTCCCCGGGCCCCTTGAGGATAGAAATGTGACCATGTTGGTGACAGAGGAGGACGTTCCTTGAGGGGTGGGGGAGCAATTTTCTAGCAAGTGTGGGGTAGAGGCATCTGGGTCCTTCAGTGTGGCATTGGAGGAGCTCTGGAAGTCCAGCCCTGAGTTACCACGGGGACTGGGAAGTGGTGGCAAAGGGGTCTTTGCTACACCCTGCAAACACTCACGCACAGAGTGTGGTTGGGCATTCCTAGTTGCATGGCTTTGGGCTCTAGTTCTCCTGCCCTCCCATAAAGTCTGTGAACTGGCTAATATCTTGTGATATGGTCCTTCCTATTTAAACCAATCCTAGCCCCTTACCTAGTCTCTTTGGATTGCTCTGTAACAGTTAAAAAGAATTTAATAGGTTATACACACTGACATGGAATGCCTAAAATACTGTTATGTTCTAAAAACAAAATGCGGCATCACAAACAAAATGGCACATTTCTTCATGGATGTATATCTTTGCAAATGCATAGAGAAATGCATGGAGAACTTCTGAGGAACTACAAACCCAGATTATAACAGTGGCAGCCTTTGGGGAAGAGAATGGGAGTAGGGAATGGAGTGGAGGAAATGCATGTAGACTTGTGCCTTTTACTTTGTATACTTTTTCTTGAATTTCTACAAGGAAAATGCTTTCAAGTATTGCTTAGGTATCTAACACAGCAAAACAAAGCAGAAAAAAGAAAACTAGTGGGCTGGAAAGTAGCAAAGAGAAAGCAGGAGTCTCCAGCTCATTATCAGCTTGATTCTACTGAGCTAATATTACCATGAACTACACACAGCATAGATGAAACTGAATAAGGAGGGTCCTTCTGCTCTCAGGGGACTGGACAAGCAGACACGTAAAGAGATAAATACTATATAGTGTTGTAATTAGAAGGATAGCAATACGAAGAGGTTTTGTGGGAGTCCTGGGTAGGGTCCTCCTAACCTGCTCCAAGAAGAATGAAGGGAGCGTGGCAAAGATTTCCTTGAGAAGGTGACACAGCTCTCCAAGGATAAGTTAACAGAAGGGAAGGAAGGATTCGGAGTGAGTGTGAGGTATTCTATGAAGTGTGAGCAGGTTTATAAGCCCCCTCCAGCTCATCCTCAACAAAGCTGTTTTTACCCACCACATGGACAAGACGGCTGTGAAGCAAGGCGTATCAGAGGGAACTGTGAACAACTGGAGGCACAATTAGATTGTTCAGTCTGAGCCTAAACAACCATAGGACAGCACAGACGGTTTCCAAGGCTAACTTGGGGGCAGCTGTCTCTGTCACTGGGAGTAATGAAGAAACCAAGAGGCTTCCTGGGGCAGATTGTCATTGCTACCAACAACTCTTCCAGGCAGTGTGTGGGCATTTACAAAGAATTTACCCTATAAACTATTGAGGCCTTTGTACAGGATCAGGTTGTGTAAGCTCTGATGGGCAAACCAGCCAACACTTGTCTTCCCTGCACTGTGCCCTATACCTGTGGTATTGTCCCACCCCGTTGTTATTATCTACCTTAGTCCTTTTCCTCATTTTTCCTACTTGGTGTCCTCACAGTGCCTTTCAGTCAGGACCTCCCAAAACCTGCTCCCTAACCATTCTTCCCAGCTTCCGTTTGAATACCCAGACTTTACCCTTGTCTCAGAAGCCAATCTTTGGCACTACTAGTCTGACTTTTCTTGGTCCACCTAAGTCTTGGGGCCAGTCTGATAAAGTCAGCCTGCCGATGTGATGATGGAGCGTGATGGCTTGATGAGTTACTCCCTCCAGGTCAGAGATTCATATTTTAACCAAGCTTCCAGGACAAACCATCTCTCACCCCAGAGAGAGACACCAATATGTGGGGAAATTTAATCACAGTCTGCCCTTCTCCTGCCATCTTGGTCAAAATTAATAACCTGGGCTGTGCACTGGGTCTGCACTAGGTCATCCTCTTGTCCCATCCATTGAGGTCCCTGCCTCTATCTCCATTCTAGTCTGTAAACTCCATGAAGGCAGCGTTCAGCATAAGCCTGCCATAGCAGAACTCAATGACAGTTGGCTTGAACTCACTCATCCAGCAAATCTTTATTGAACTCCAACTGTGAGGAAGATACTACCAGTTCTGGAGGCAAAGAGGGGACCTGCTCTCAAGGAGCCAGTCCTTTGTGTGCAGAACCATTCTGCTTCCTGCTTTTGAAGGGTTACAGTGGGTGATGGAGAAGAGAGGGTCCAGGCATAAATAAACCTCCCAAAGAGCCAGACACATATAAATAGCAGTGCTTCCCACATTGCCGCAATGGCTCAGCTGAGTGAAATATATGGACAGGTTCCAGGACCCTGGTACTGGGAGGAGGACAGTCTTATATTTGAATAGAAAGCCTTTTTCTGTCCCCCTTAGGTTTTCTATTTTATTATGAAGCATTTGGAGAAGTAAAGAGACAGCATAGAAAATATCTTTATTCAGACCACCTAGAATCACTGATTGTTAAACATGGTGGCCTATTTACTTCATTTCTTTTTAAAAAAAAAATAAGGAAATAAAGACTACATGTGGAGTTGTAAGCCCTTAAACTCTCCCTAATTCTATTCCCCTGACTTTTTTCCAGAGATCACTATTCTTCTCAAGTTGCTGTGTTTCCCTCTGTTTATATATTTTATTCTCTTGCTCCATTTATGTGGTCCAATAAATATGTACGGCATTGGTTATGTTTTTAAAGTTTACAGGAATGCATTCATACTTTGGATATTTTTTTGCAAAAAGCTTCTTTAGTCAACATTTTAATGATGTGACGGTATTTGTTTGTTGGATAAATTTCAATTTGCTTGTCCATTCATACACTGATAAACATATGGCTTAATTCTGATTTCTTATATGTCTCCTAGAAGTGGAATTTCTGGCACATAGCGCAGAAGCGTCTTAAATAAAAATGGGTGATGAGTGATATTTTTTTTACGGATAGTTTTTCTGTTTTTTACAACTATTTATATACCTTTTCTTACTATGTCTACTTTTATTCTTTTTATCATTTAAAAAGATTTCCATCAAGGCCTCATGCATTATCAGTTAAAAGCAAAGTTGCACACATTCAAGTACTGTACCAGAATATTCCCAATTACTTTCATTCCTTTTGAATGACCAGGTCACCTCATTTAGCCACTCTCTGCCTATCTGGAATCTATCAACATCTTCACTAGGCCTTGTGCCTATCAGCTTGAGATTGCATATTGGGAAGAGTCCCAGGGATCTGTCTGCTAAGATACGTAAGAGATTCTCAGGAAGGGATTAGCTGGCGGCGTCATGACTAGTCTCCCATATTAGGTAAGTGCACTACCTCAAAACACTACCATTGGCTAAAACAGTTCTTCAAAGCCACTCAATTTTTGTAATAATAGTCTATTGCATGGTCATTTGATATTTAAAATAAAAACGATTAAGCACTTTTTAGGGGTTAGGCATTGGTTCAGGTTCTTTAAATTCATGAAATCTCTTAATCTTGACTATAGCCTTCAGGCTTAGGTATCATTTATATCCTTTTTACCGATGAGGATATAGATGCTGGGCTGAGGCCTGTAACCTGCCCAAGATGTCACAGGCAAGAAATGGCAGAGGCAGGATTTCAAACCAAGTCTCATGGAGCTCCGGAGCCCATGGTGTGGGACGAAGATCGATGACACAGATTTTTACCTTCAAAAAAAATACATAAAACCCATTCCTGTCAAAAAATGAGAACTTGAATCTAATCAAGAGAAAACAAGCCAAATTGAGGGACATCCTTCAAAACAATTGAAATATACTCTTTAAAAATATCAGTGTCATGAAAGACAAAAGCTGAGGATTGTTCCAGATAAAAGGAGGCTAAAGAAACGTGACAACTAAATGTAATGTGTGATACTGGATTAGAGGGGAAAGGATGCTCTAAAAATGTTATTGGGACTACTGGCAAAATTAAACACAGAATGTATTTTAGATAATAGTATTAAATCAACATTGAATTTCCTGAATTTATCATAGCCTTTACAATTAAGGAAAATACCCTTGTTCTTAGGAAAAACATTTCTTTCATTTTTAGTAATACTGATTACTTCTAATATACCTGTGGATTACTTGTAATTCTTCTATGAATATTCGATTGCTATCTTTTGGCAATTTAAAAATGAGGGCATGGTATGACTGGATTGATTTCAATTTGTTTTGTTTTTTTTTTAAATTGAATATAATTGTATGCATATTGAGTGGATCACTGAATCAAGGAAAGAATTGGAACAACCAGGCTGGAGGAAAAAGGAACTGACATTTGACAATGTCATTTTTAAGGATTTGGTGGATTTCTTCAGTATGAGCACCCTGCTCCTTACTCATTAACCGTTCTCTATAAGGGCCATGACTTCCTTCTGCCTCATTACATGCCAATTACACTCTTAGTTTTTAAACATGGCATTTGCACCTAAACTCAAACTGTCAAGTTATATTAAAAATGCATTAGCTTGCTTTTAATTTAAGACCTACAGCCTTCAACTAATTTAGGGGCAAAAGGGAGAAAACCCCATTATAAAATTTTAAATTAAATTGCTCTAGTAGGGGAGGGAAAATAAGGAGGGCTTCTAGGCCCTATAATTTTCTGAGACTCGATCTGAGGAGTACTCCTCCATGAGGCCCTCCCCAGAGGCTCAGATCTGGCGAAGGGCCCTCCTCGATAGTCTGCTAGTACTTCTTGGGCACTTGCGTACAATATTTGATTATTTTGTCAGGGGCAGTCACGGGTGTCTGTCTCCCCCGTGAACTATATGTGCCTGATACTGAGTCAAAGATATTTCCTTTTGACCTCCAGTGTCTAACCTAGTGTCTGGCATACAGAAAGAGGTGCATAAATATGTAATGGATTAATCTAAATTTCATTTTTAAAGAAAAAGCATATCCGTGTGTGTGTGTGCACCTGTATCTAAAAGTCAGGGTCTGAGGACTCCAGGGACCATCCTGCTTATCCCTTTTTAATTTATTTTATTTTACTTTATTTTATTATTTTCCAAATTTTTATTTAAATTCCAGTTAGTTAACATACAGTGTAATACTGGTTTCAGGAGTAGAATTTAGTGATTCATCACTTACGTATAATACCCAGTGCTCATCATAACAAGTGCCCTCCCTAATACCCATCCCCTACCTCTCCCTCCGGCAACCCTCAGTTTGTTCCCTATCAAGAGTCTCTTACGGTTTGTTTAACCCTTTATTTTAGATAGAATTCTAATAAGCTCATCTAGTTTCCCACCTATAGTAGGAACAAAAAACTGAAACAAACAAAACAAAGAGGGAATGTAGTCTGCTTCTAGAAGAGAACATTCATGGCAGCAGTAAGTGAAAGGCCAACAGAGATGAGGGAAAGAAAATTAGGAAAAGTATGAGTCTGGAGATATTTCCTGTAAATGATGTCGATAAGGACAATGCCAATTCACCAAAAGATGATTCAAGTACTCCAGAGTACTCCATATACTCTGGTTCAGCAGGTAGAGAAATATCTGTTTGTAAAAATTAAAAGAAAAATGTTATAGAACATTTAAATTGTTTTTTTTTTTTTATTTTGACATGTCATCCCTGTCCAAAGTTAAATAGATGGGGAACTGCTATATGTGTTTTTTATTAATTGTTGTTTTTCCTGGACACTCATATGGTCCCTGCTTTTAATTTTAAAGTAGATGAATTAGAACATTTTGTATTTCTCCCTTCCAAAAAGATCCCCAAAATGAATTACTCTTGTGGCCTTCGACCAAGTTTTGTCAGAAATGAAACATGACTTTCCTCAGGCACTGTTGCAACCTCCTGAGAAGTGACGGGTGTCCTCCTTGCCCTCCTCCCACACGTGCCCACTTCGTGAACACCGCCCCAGGCTGCGTGGCCCAGTTCGCTTGGAAAACAGGGCCTCCTAGCCCTCCGTCCTCCCCCTCCACGGCCAGCCCCCAGCCTCCCGACTTCCTGAAGGGTAAGCCCCTGGGTACAAGCGGCCTCTGTCAGTCTCCACCTCCACGGGAAATAAACCCAGGGGTCACTGCAGTGATGGGCCCTGAAGCATCAGCACAGGGTCACAGAGCAGATCCGCCAGCTTCACAGAGGACCTCCTGGGAGCCTTGGCCTGCACGCCCAGCGCCGCACACCAGGAAGTCCTTGGCAAGGCCTAGCTTTCAGAGCTCCGTGCAGCTGCCCTGGCCCCCCAGCTCCTCTTTCTGGAGCCAGAGGCCTTTGCGGAACTTGGCCTCTGGTGGCCAAGGCTTCCAGCCTTTCAGAGACCAGACGCTGTTGTCCCTAACCCAGCACTCCTGCGAGTTCGCGCCATGCCCCCTCCGCTCTCAGAGCCCCAGAAATCGGAGGGTCAACAGGCTCCTTGGGTTCCACCCAGTTACTCAGGGCTCGACCCCACTCTGAGGAGTCCAGCCTCTTTGCTTTGCTAGAGCTCCGTGCACTGAGGAACTGCTGGACCGTATGTAGCTCAGGCCCTGGGATCAGGCTGTGTCAGCAAAGACATGAGGACACCAGAGAACAGGAAAGCGTCCCGTGCCCCCAAAGTCCAAGCAGTGATTAGAAGCACAGTGGTGGCCTGGTCATTAACTTCTTCGGATGTTTTTGAGAACTAAGAGCTGTGTGACTAGATACTTATATTCTAACCCTTTCCCCTTTAATAACTCCTTTTTAAAATAAACAATGGAAACCACCTAAGCACATGGCAAGGCTCTATACAATTTTAGAAAATTTGGGCATTTAAGATAATTTTTTATATTGCTGAATTCAGTGACTAAAGAGGTACAGAGATTAGAATAGATCTTTGGAAAATATGTTCACCAGCCATCTAGCATCTGCTTAACTAGAAAAGAGTTTATTAAAAAAAAAAAAAAAGACAGATATGAGATATTAGGAGAGGAAAGAAATGGGCCGAAATGGGATATGATGTTTGATGACACTAAAATTTGAATTGGCAAAAAATGCCCCAATGCCTATAAATTGATTACCTCCCTACACTTTGTTCCTGCCCAGTACTGCCATATAGGGCCATCCTTGAAGCGCAATCCATCCTCAGGTAGCCACAGTATCAGTACTGTGCAGGCAGGTCGTGGTGAGGGCCTAATACACTGGCCAGTCGTGGGAACACTGGGTCATCATGACCAGCCACCAAGAGTCCTCTCTATATGATGACACCCAAGCCCACTTGAAAAAAAATGGTGAAGGAGACATTTGCTATCTGGGCCAGGACACCAGGATTAACATTCCAGGTAAACAGAAGAGATCAAGGGTGCCCCAATCCACCGGGGTAGAGCGTTATCCAGGAGAGCACGGATTCACCAGGAGAGGCCTCAGTCTGAGATGCTCCTACACTGTCATAGAGGAATGCTTTTGAGTGTGACATCACAGGGCAACTGGAAAGACAAAAAGCATGGGTTGCTGGAGAACATCATTTTCCCCACTTGGCAGAAGCTTGGCTGCAGTAGGAGGAAATGAAGCCAATGGAAACCACAATGAGAGACTAACATGGGGCGAGCCTCCTGATGATCTTATTGCAGGCCCTGAAGCTACTTGTGGCTACTAGTTCTATCCCCAGACTTCCCAGTTATGTAACCCTTTTCGGTTAAGCTGAGTTAAGTTGGTTTTCTGTCGTATACAACCAGAATGAACTGACCAGCTTGGTAGTTGTTTGGAATTATGTATTTTCTCATACTTATGGGAGCAGAACCACAGAAGTAGAGCTTATAACTCAAACATGCTGGAGAACAGTACTCTAGAACATAGAGAAACAGAATAAAAGGATTGTGGGAGTAGGGGCCATTATTTCCACAGTATAATTTGTGTTGTAAATAATGATGCTAGCTAATTACATCTATTACACCTTTCTTCTGAATGTCTTTATGTACTAATTCATTTAATCCTCCCCAAATCCCATTGAGGTATGTGCTAGTATTATTGTCCCCATTTTGCAGGTGAGGAAAATCAAGGCATAGAGACTAAGTTGCCTGATGTTACCCAGTTAGGAAATGGAAGACCTGTGGTCCAGATTCCAGGTAGTCTGGTTCCCCAGGCTTAACCACTACGCACAGGGTCACTGTTTAAACAGAAAGGAATTTGCTGGCATGACTGGTGAGTTGGAAGTCCTGCTTGTAAAAACTATTACAAATGTCGTGCTTCCTTTGATCTATTGCATTAGTCTCTTAATGACTGATACCCTTGGAGAAGCTAGCCACGTAAGAAAATGAAAGGCCAAAAAGCAAAAGCCTGCTGAATGAGATTTATTTGTCTGTGTTTTAAGATAGAGAACTATACACTATTTCACTCATTCCCTTAAAAAATTTAGTAACAAAGCTTGTGAATATTCTCAAAAGAGGAAACACAAACAGAACCTACACTTGGGTCTATATTGCGGCCATTAATAGGAAGAGAAATATGAGGAAGGAAAAAGCATGGTAACATTAGAAGAAAAAGGGACCAGGACAGATTAAAACAAATATAAAGAGATGGAGACAGCAAGGCAGAGAAGGGAAGATATTAAATTATGAAAAAGAAAGGACTCTACACTTGCAAACTAGATGCGCTGACACTAAGAGAAAGAGAGAGCACGCACCACAGGAAAACAAAATCCTACCCGCAGAAATTGAGCTAGATTATCAACTCCCTGAGGACAAGTACTGTGTCTGATTTGTTGGCTGCTATTTTCCCCAGAGCCAAGCACAGTGCCTGACAGAGAGTAGACGCTCAAGAAATAACTGTTGTCCAAATAAATGAAAAAGGGAGATACAGAAACACAGTGACGACAACAGCTAGGAAAGAAGTGTGTGTAGTCATTAAGCATGTAGAGTTTGGAATCAGATGGATCTGGGTTCAGATCTTGGCTTTCTATCTTCAGATCTGTGTGATTTGGAGTAATATACTCCCTACTTTCAATATTTTTGTGTCTCAGTTTCTTTGTACGTAAAAGTAAGGCAAGGTTCCGGATATTTAGCTATTTTTCTCTTCAAACCAGCCCTCCGTACTCCGCTCCACGATGCTGGGGTTGCGGCCACTTTTCAGCTCTGCCGACTGGCTGAGGAGGAGGAAGGGGCTTGTTCCTGCTTCCTGTTCATGAGAGCATCGTTTTCCTCAAAGCTTCTTCCCCGAGCCACAAGCGGCTCTTCCCTATAGCAGCAGCGAAACCCAGTTTGCAGTTTTTCCAGCACCCCTGGCCCCCCTCAGACGCCTCAGCCACAGCAGAGGCCTAACATTCAGGTCTGAAGTTTGATGATTCCAGCCCCTTCCCTTTGTTCCCCGGGCCTAGGGGTGGTCCGTGCTTCCTACGGCAGTGGCCGCCTTGATACCTTAGACTCCTCTTCTTACCCTTTTCGTTACTATTATCAGCCTCGTACCAGCCTCGTTAGCAGGTCTTTCTATTCCATTTTCTCTGTTTATTGTATTTATATATTTATTTAGAGAGAGAGAGAGAGGGGAGGGAGGGGCAGAAAGAGAGCGAGAGAGAATCCCAGGCAGGCTCCATGCCTAGCACAGAGCCCGATGCTGGGCTTGATCCCACGACCCTGAGATCATGACCTGAGCCGAGATCAAGAGTCAGACACTTAACTGCCTGAGCCACCCAGGCGCCCCACTATTTTCTCTGTTTAAATAACTAGTATGGTTTCTGTGTCGTGCCTGGACCCCGACTGAAACAGGACAGTAACACCCACGTCACGGAATTGTGAGGTTAAATGTCTAATGTGCTCAGAATATTGCCTGACACTAGTGAGAACTCAATAACTGTGAGCTATACCATGTAGAGAGACACAGCAGAACATTCGACCAGCAGTACCGGAGATGGTACAAGGGGCCTTTCGTGGAGCCGTACCTTGACTTTATGACCTTTGAAGACTCTGACAGCTGTGGTCTGCCTTGACAGCAACAGACACAGAGAAAGTATCCAAGTCAGAGTCCATAGGCCATGAGTCTAAGACACCATTGATTGTCACACACACCGTTAATTCTGTGTATTACTAAGAAAATTACTAATCACTACCGATTAAACTATGGTATATTGTAGATTGTGAGGCTCATTCTGATATTAGAAATATGAAAATGTGAAAAAAGTATGCCTTTGAATTGATGAAATATAGTATTTACCACCTTGAACTGTGGTGAATTTTAGGTAACGCTTGGATGGATCTATAGTCATTCTTGATCCCTTCCTCTATAATACCAACACTAAGAATACACACACATACACACTTAGGAAGAGTGAAGAGGAAGAGAAACATTTCCTGGCCCTGTATGGATCCTTATTCAAGGGTCCCTGAGGAAGCCAACAACTGGAAACTGGCTCCAATGAAATAAATCTTTGATCTGGTGTGGACTGCCTGTTTTATCCAAGGGCTCACCTCCTCACCCAGCAGCCTTCCAGAGTATTCTGAGCAAAATAAGCGAGCACACAAACCACAGGCAAATCAAAAGTTTGCTTTCCATTCAAACTGAGAAGGAATGGGAACCTAAAGTGGAAAGTGCCCTTGCTTATTAGCATGACCGGTGGTCTGAACTAAAATTATCCTGCGCTCAGAACACTCTGGGCTTTTATGCATCAGGCTTTTTAAAGCTTCAAGTATGTTTTGGAATATGGCTATAATCAGAAAAACAAGGAATGCAAAAATAACTCTTTATGAGTCAATGTATTTCCTGCCCCAAATAAGTTCTTACTATAGCTGGCCCTGCGCAGCCCTGATCAGACGGGGGCAACAGCCTGGGCCTGATGCCACATCACTCACCCTCTAGGCTGCCTGTCTCTGTATCAGGTCACTGACCACAAGAAAGTGATGAATCGATGGGCAGAGAGAAGAAGTGTGGGGCAGGAGCAAGAGAGAAAGATGAGTGTGAGACGGATTGGCACTTGAATAAGAAAGAGGACTAAATGAAAACACTTCAGATGGGTTTCATTGGCCAGGGTTGCTTTTCTTAAATTTTCACCCACTGGTCAAATAGGGGGAAACCGCAGTCTGTTTTTTTCCACCCTCCATCCTCTGACTTGATCTGGAAGTGGAAAACTGCCAGAGAGCCTCAAGCCTCTTCTAAAGCTCTGTGCACTTGTTGGCAAACACTTCTTTAATAAGCCTTGCCGTGCTTCTGTCTTAACTCCCACACCTGTGCCTGGGCTGTGTGAAGAGGACAGTTCAGTCCTAACACGTAAGAACATTGAAAAGGGGAGGGTATGGGCTGCCTAAAGAGAGGAGAACGGGTTACGTGAGACTGTGGAAGTGCTTTCTTCATGAAGAGTCTCTCTCAGAAACCCTAAACAGATTACTGAAAAGAATACAGAGACCAGGCGTAGAGAAGGAGTTAGATTAATCAGGTGTTGTATGATGTGCCCTGTTTATTGCTCACCCTATGTAACTAGCATTGTGTGAGGTGCTAGGGATACAAAGACAAATAAGAGAGTTCTAGCCTCTAGAAGCTCACATTTAATCAATGCGTAAACAATCAACCAAATACTTCCCAAAAGTAAAAGCTGAGTTGAAGGGTCAGGGCTCACAGAAATAACAGAGGAGGAAATAAATTAAGAGGCAATCACCCCAGGACCTTTGCACTTGCTATACTCCCTTGGCTGGAGTTCTCTCCTGAGATATCCTTGTGGCTCACTTCTTCAGCCATGCTCAGAAAAAGGCCAGCATCAGGGAGAAGAAGGTAAGATAGATGAATCTGTAGGGTTTGTATCATCCCTGGGATCCTCCAATCAAACCAAATGTACCAAATCTCTTACCATATTACTTGCCAACTTTGCTCACAGCACTTTCTATCTTCACATGAGTGTCAGCTTTCCTCTGTACCAAATCTTTCATAGATGATCAGTATTTGTGAATCACATGTATTCTGGGATAAGCCCCTCACAGAAACCTAAGTCAAGCCCCCTCCTGGGTTACTCAGTACCCATCAAGTTTCCGTGTGCAGTAAAGACATGGCCCCCTGGAACTCCCGGCTGCAGCTACAGTGGAGGTCAAGGGCAACCCTGTGCTATTGCTGGCCGGCATGGCTCACGAGAACCAATGGTTAGGGTCTTAAAAATTTTGCAAGCTGGGGGGGCCTAGGTGGCCCAGTCGGTTAAGCAGGGGACTCTCGGTTTCAACTCAGGTCATGATCTCAGGGTTGTGAGATCAAGCCCTGCATCGGGCTCTGTGCTCAGCGTGGAGTCTGCTTAAAACTCTCTCTCCCTCTGCTCCTCCTCACTGTGCTGTCTCTCTTTCTCTAAAAATAAATAAATAAATCTTTCAAAAAAACTCTTTTTGCTCGCCAGCTGATGACATGTTGGTAGCTTAAAGTCAGCCTTGGAGTGATTATTGAAACCACTCAAATCAGCCAATGGTACGTATCAGGGCTCCTTTCCCTTCCGTAAAGCTGGTTGGCAAGTATTTACTAGCACACCATCGCCAAGGACAATCCTGGGTTTCAGGGAAGAGCTCTGACCAAATGGCTCCGTTAGCAAGAATGAGCCAAAACGTGGGCAAGGGGACAGAGAACCGTACCGTCCTTGGCCGCACACAGGGACAGAAGTCCTCACACGCGCCATGCTCAACTACTCCCTAAAGGAGGGGCTGGCCAGAGAGTCGGTATTTCAGCTTTGCGGCCTTCTGGTCACTATGGCCACTACACAAGTCGGCCTTTGCAGCACGAAAGTAACCATAGATATGTAACTATTGCTGTGGCTGTATTCTGACAGAATTTTGTTTCTGGACACTGAAATTTGGATTTCATATCATTTTTACATGTCACAAAGTATTATTCTTCTTTTGATCTTTTTTCAACCATTTATAAATGTAAAAACCATGCTGAGCTCACAGGCTGTACAAAATCAGACAGTGGGCTGGATTTGGCCTGTGGGCTTATAGTTTGCCCAGCGCTGCCTCGAACATAAAATATTGAGTCATGCCAAAGATGGGAAATGTGACCTCATGTCTCCATGAATAGCAGTAACGATTCTCATTATTGAGAAGTTTTCGCACTGAGTGCTATCCTAAGAGCTTTATATACATTTGCTCATTTAATCCTTAAAATGATCCAAAAGTAAATAATATTATTAAGGCTTAGAGAAGAAAAATAACATGGTCAAGGTCAAGTGGGAACATGGCAGAGCTGGCTAGGATTTGATTCATTTTTGCCTAATTAAAAAGTTTATGCTCTTAGCCTCTGCCACCCTCATTTGAAATCCTGGGTCTTGTGTGCAGGAAATAATCCTGATGGTTCACCACCAACTCATCTATTTATCCTCCTTCAGCCATCGCTTGTAGTCAGCCCATCTTTGCCCTTTCTTCCCCCTATTCATGGGCCCTACAAGCCAACCAGCAGACTCACCCGAGGATGGGCAAGGTCACATTTATAACTTTATCTTTTTTAAGGAACTCCATAAAATGTGCAAGTAGGTTCAGTAGCACTTGCAATTTATTGCCAAAAATCAGCCTAAAGAGAAGCACCTGGGTCACATGGGGATCAGTGGAGCCCTGGGCTGGACTCCATCCTTGAGGGACACAGGGCAAGTCCAAGCTGACGAATGTCTTCTCCATCTCAGGAGCTGGCAGGACAAAGCTAGGATCTCTGCTTTAACCATTTTTAAAATAAGGCACAGAAAGGGCACCTCGGCGGCTCAGTCGGTTAAGCATCTGCCTTCGGCTCAGGTCATGATCCCAGAGTCCTGGGATCAAGCCCCACGTCAGGATCTCTGCTCTGCGGGAAGCCTGCTTCTCTCTCTCCCACTCCCCCTGCTCCTGTGCTCTCACTCTCTCAAATAAATAAATAAATCCTTAAAATAAATAAATAAAAATAAAATAAGGCACAGAAAATTAATTCTTGAGAGGACAGTGATTCCTGGAGGAAAAAAATTTATTTAGGTTTTGTGTGTGTGTGTATTTATGGAAGTAATGTTCAGAATATTCAGAAATGGAAAAAAACACACAAATTATAAGGTTATTTCTAGGAAATTAAATGTCATAATTTCTGTAATTATCTTACTACTACTTTAGTAAAAAAAAAACAAACCCGATGAAACATATTAATGTTGCTAGCTCTAAGTGAGATGTTTCATTATTAACAAAAAAATGATAAACGCCTAAAACAAATAGTATGACTGAACAAAATATAGATTTTCAAGAACATAAATAACTTTGTATACCTTGAGTATTAAGATAAATCAGAGGGATGGTGACCTGGGTGCAATTGAGTGGTGTCCTGACAATGATTTTCCAGTTTCGGTCAGCCCTGACCACAGATGATCCTTCACTTGGCCATGAATATTGCTCAAGTTTGAAATAAGCCCAATCTATCCTTGCCAGTAAAACTCAGAAATCCAAGCACATGTTTAAAGGAAAATTTAATTCAACCTTGAAGACCAGGATGAACATTCACTGGCTTATGGAGAAAGTTGATTTGTCCCCTTGAAAGCTAGCCCTCTAAATAATAAGGTGCCATGCCTGCTTACCCTTGAAAAAGGGCAAGCTGCCCGTGGTGGAGCCGAGGCTTCCAAAGAAGAACCAGACGTCAGAGTGGGAATGATCAAGAACACTGATACTGATGGTATCTAGTGCTGGTGAGAGTTTGGGGAACTTCGGATGGAAGTGTAAATTGGTGCAACCTTGCTGGAGGAAGGAACCTTCCTGGAGAAAAATTTGGCAACATGTAGAAAAGCCTTTTTAAAAAGTCTTTGCTGGAGGGGCGCCTGGGTGGCTCAGATGTTGAGCGTCTCTGCCTTCGGCTCAGGTCATGGTCCCAGGGTCCTGGGATCGAGCCCTGCATGGGGCTCC
>NC_138373.1:117210149-117303441 GCF_054177405.1 Leptonychotes weddellii | reverse complement strand
TAATGAGCACTGGGTGTTATATAAGACTGATGAATCACAGACCTGTACTCCTGAAACAAATAATACATTATATGTTAACTAATTGAATTTAAATTAAAAAATAAATTAAAAAAATTAAAATAAAAGTCTTTGACTTAGAAGTCCCACCCCTAGAAATTTGCCCTAAGGAAATAGTTGGATAGATGTGTTACCATAAACAAACAGGATGTTAATTACCAGAGAGTTTACAGTACTGATAAATTTGAAATGACCTGAACATTTATCAATAGGAATTTGTTAAATGATTATGGCATATCTACACAATGAGAAGTATGACACCATGAATTAGAATGATATGGCTCTATATTTGTAGACATGGAAAAAGAGATGTTTATAGACTAGTAAGTGGAAAAAGACTTTGTGACCTCTGATTCTACAGAGGAGGGGGACGTGTGTAGTGCGCGTGTGTGCGTGTGTCCGTGCGTGTGTGTGTGTGTGTAAGCATGCACACAGAACAAATCTGAACAGTGCAATTTTTACAGAAATTATTATTTTTTTTTTAATTTTAATTTTTTTTTTTTTAAAGATTTTATTCATTTATTTGACAGAGAAAGACACAGCAAGAGAGGGAACACAAACGGGGAGTGGGAGAGGGAGAAGCAGACTCCCCGACGAGCAGGGAGCCCGATGCGGGACTCGATCCCGGGACTCCAGGATCATGACCTGAGCCGAAGGCAGTCGCTTAACCAACTGAGCCACCCAGGCGCCCTACAGAAATTATTTTTGAGTAGTGTCAGCTTAATTTTAATCTTTATACTTCTCTGTGCTTTCTGAATTTTCAGGAAGGAGTATGCATTATTATTTCCTTAATTAGAAAAAAATTCACATCAACAAAAATTCTCCAAGAACTAGCTAGTGAGAGCTGGTTATCTTCTTCCTTTAGTTTTAACCCTCTAGTTAAATCTGATACCACTTTCTTTCTTTCTTTTTTTATACCACTTTTTTCTTCATGACATCTGCTGTGCTGGGTCCTCTACCATGGGCTTCTCAGAGGTTGAGGTGTTCAGGTTATTTCCATTTTTTTTTGGAAGCTCTTAGCATACATGTATGTGTTTTTTAAAGGAGAAATAACTAAAGAGGGTTCCAAAATCTGTAGTCTATTAGAACTATTCTCATGTAACAAATTACTGCTTTTATCATCAAGAAAAACATTGTATACAATTGTATATAACAAATAGGATTCGTGGGGAAAGTCGGCTTGCACTGCATACAGACCATCCCATAGCATAGCGTACAGTACAGTGGTGGAGTGCAGGCCTATGATTGGCTTTAAAGTGGTATCGTGAAGTCCCTCCTCTTCCAACTCTATCTGGCTGTATACATCTTTGGAGATAATATCAGAAATCAAAATATCCAAAATCAAAATTTGAGGCCCTTTGGGAATGTGTGCCTAGAGTCATGGGGCCCTCCTGATACCGTTGTAAGGGGCTCTGTCTCTGTCCCAAGCTAGACTAGCTCAGCACAACGGCGTACTCCGTTCTACCCAGCCCACGTTTCCCTCAGTCTGGCTTGTCCAGGCTGTACTCTGAGTCTCTGGGCTTAGAGCTCCCAGAATAGAGTCTAGGTGCCCCTCAGGCTATTTCAACCCAACAGCTTTTACACCGGAGAGGCTGGCCCTCTGAGAAGCCTGGCTGCCTGGTGCAATACGGAGAGGGCCCGACAGCACACTGCCATGCTGTGGCTTCTCTGGGGCCTGGAGAACCAAAGTGATTCAGGGGCTGTGGCAGGACAACAACGTCCATGATGGACAACTACAGTGCTAGGGCTGGACGAAGGAACGTTAGACACCTGTCTGTGTCCAGGAAACTCCAGATACAGCCCGAGAACCATAGCTGCACTAACGTGACATCAAGATCCAGACCACAAGTGGGAGTCACGTCAACATCTCTCTATGACGGGGAGACTGGGCCTTGCCCAGATGCCACATCTGAATGACTGAGCAGGCTAGGCTTCTGCATCTTCAGCAAGACAGAGATGGCTCACTCACACAGCGACTTCCTGGAGCAGAACCAGCTGAGCCAGCTGCCGTGATGCTTCCTGTGCCAAATTCCTCTGTAAGCGGCACAGAAGCGTTCACTGGGAACTCAGAGTCCTCAAGCGGCTTCCACGGTGAAAACTGAGCAAGGGGGACCATCACAGAAGAAGAAACAAATTTAAAACACATCAAAGTCTCTCTGCAAGCCGTACGACCTACAGGTGCCATCAGGAATGGACACAACAGACAGACAAGTCTGGCAAGTGGTGCCACAGGGCAGATGCTCTGAAAAACATGTTGTTTTAAAGATTTTATTTATTCATTTGTGAGAGAGGGAGAGAGAGAGAGCACAGCAGGGGGAGCAGCAGGCAGAGGGAGAAGCAGGCTCTCCGCGGAGCAGGGAGCCCGACGTGGGGCTCGATCCCAGGACCCTGGGATCATGACCTGAGCCGAAGGCAGATGCTTAACCGACTGAGCCACCCAGGCGTCCGTGAAAAACATTTTTTGTTTGCTTTTGAATCTTCTATTCAGTGACATCAATAGTCCATCAAGCCCTCTCCCTTATTTGACTTATAAATTAATTTATGTAAAAAGCTCTATTATTACACAAATTAATTTCCATTTATCTCCACACCCCCCATGCTACTTTCATTAGAGGCAATCATTTTAATGTATTTAGTGTGGATATTTTAATTGCAAGCATTTTTGCAAAACATGCAATGTTTTCTGTTCTTGGATTTTTAACTTACATGAATGGTTACATTAAGCATCTCATTCTGTTTTCCGGCTTTTCCACTAGACTTGAGTGTGGCTGTGTGTTGCTAGATTCCATATTGCTGTATGTATATCTAATTCATTGTTCCTGGCTACTGCCTAAGGTGCCAATCCTGTGCCTCCACAACACGTTACCCGTTTGCTTTCCAGTGATGGACAGACACCCACAAATAATGTTGCAGTTAACATCAGTGCATATGTCTTCCCATAGACCTGTGTGAGAGTATCCCTGGGACATATACCCCGGAACCATATTGTTGGAACACGAGATGTGTGTATACTTCATTTGACTAAATTCTGCAAGATTGCTTGCCAGAATGGTTGTACCAATCTATATGTGCATTAGCATTCTGTGAAAACCCCTCTGTCTCCACATCCCCAGGGGAGAGATCATTTTCAAGAAGTAGGTCACAATATGGAGCCCTTCCCTTTTAGACTATGGACCTTTTCTGTCTTTCTCCCAGGCTGGATGTCTGAGCTCACAGCACCCTAGGAGCTCCTGGGAATCGGTACTGAGAATGCCCATTGCTAGTGCTTCCCGGAAAAAAGATGAATTCATGTGCCTATTGCAAGTCAGTCATTCAGCAAATGTTTATTGAGTGCCTACTATGTGCAAAGCTCCATTAACTAATGGAGAAAATCTCGTGTGGTTTAGAAATTAATGGGGAAGAATGGGATTGATTTAAATTCTTTTTTTTTTAAGATTTTATCTATTAATTATTTGTCAGAGAGAGAGAGAGAGAGAGAGAGAGGGCACAAGCAGGGGGAGTGGCAGGCAGAGGGAGAAGTAGGCTCCCGCCGTCCAAGGAGTCCGATGGGGGACTCGATCCCAGGATCTCGGGGAACATGAATGGTATTGATTTAAATTCTTCCAAATAAATAACCATAAGCACACAAGGTTATAAATGCTAATTTCAGGATGCTGTGGGGAACCTTACCTAAACAAGAATGAAAGCATCACAGGGACAGGGAGTTTCAATACTGTGCTCCGAAGACTGCCTGACATCAGGCACTTGGCTCTTGTAAATATTTGCTGAATGAATGACTAAATGAAAGAGGATCAGTGTTTAGGGCGGGCCTCCCTACGAACATGGCGCTCAAACTAAGCCTTGGAAGATGAGCAGGGGTTAGTCAGGACGACGTGATGGTGGCGGTGCCGCTGGTGGGGGTACCAGGAGCTCCCCTGGGTAAGGAGTTGGAGATGGGTGCATAATGTCAGCAACACCTAAACCTGTCTGTGCAAATACCGTCACCCGCTGCCACAGGCACGGTGCCCCGGAATGCCGATCCCTCTTCTCAATAAGGCTGTTGGGACCGAGGTCAGACCTGTGAGGCAGAGCCATAAACAGTAATGGGAAATCCGATAGCCACGAGCGGAAGACAATGTTTCTATAGCATGAGTTGGGGAAAAAATGTTTTTTTGCAGTATAGGAAAAAGAGAACAAGTTTAAAATCAGACCCCTGAATTTGAATCCTCCTGCGCTCTCTCTTAGCATCTAAGTAAACATGTACAAGTGACTTCACTTCCT
The DNA here is from genome assembly GCF_054177405.1 of Leptonychotes weddellii. Lineage (NCBI taxonomy): Eukaryota > Metazoa > Chordata > Mammalia > Carnivora > Phocidae > Leptonychotes > Leptonychotes weddellii. Next base: position 117,299,124 of record NC_138373.1, on the reverse strand, counting down.
TGAGCTTCCTCATGAGCAAAAAATAGGAAGGATGATACCAACTTTATAGGGTTTTTGAGAAAATTAACTGAGATATGTTATATCTCTAAGACACTATATAATAATATTTATGTTAATGATAGCAGCTAGTGTCGAACACTTATTTGCTAAGCACTTTACTTAAATTTTCGCTTCTACCCCTAGTACCTATTTCGGAGGGTTCTGTGCACACATAAGCACTTAGTGCCTGGTACAAAAAGCCCTCAAAAAAATGTTAGCTATTATCTAACATAAATAGTATAAATATTCCTATCTTACAGATGAAGAAATCGGGGCTTAGAGAGTTAAATAACTTACCTGAATTCACATATCTATAAGTGGCAGAAACGAGATCAAACGATCTCAGCCTCTGTGCTTTGTACCTGGCACCCAGCGGTCCTCCAAATACATGTTAGCCTCTCTTCCCAGCCATCTCCTGGCCTCCTGTTTTCCTCTCTTGAGGAGTAGTTAGCAATGAGGAGCCCCACAAAGGCCTTCAAGGGTGGACAGAACTATTAGTACAGGGCATCTAAGTATTCCTCCGTATGCACATACACAGAACTTATAGGTATTTCTGTCGAATGTGGAAGGCAGGCCATAAATATTGTAACTGGCCCTAAACAGACACAACAGAATGTGCTAGCTTACTCCTGGGCACTCTGAACCTTCATGACAAATATCAGTGGATTTTGAAAGCCTTGTTTAACACTGGAGGTAATTTAAATTAGGAGATACTGAGTCACTTCTTCATTTTCCCTTGAAAAAATCAGAGCATTCTAGTATGGTGCCTGATAATTACTACCTATTTCATTTCTGAAGGAATCCAAAATTGGGCAGAATCTAGGTCGCAGAATTCCAGATAGTCGCTTGAATTTTCTTTTAAACAAAATAAACCCAAGGCATGAAGAAGCTCAAGTATTCCAGAGAAAGGATAAATCATTTGAAAGAGACATATGGGAGCCTGAAGAATTCTTTTCTCTCCCTCTCTCTCCCTCTGTGTAACTTATTTTCCAAGAAAGATTTCACTCAGATGGAATAATCTGTTTCCTGAGAGAGTCCAGGAATTCTCCTGGGGTCTCTTGAGGCTCTCGTTGAAGGTACAGTGATTAACTCAGTCCAGATGAAGAACCAAATGTTTTCTATTCATTCTTCCCAGGCTCCCTTCTCTTTCTCTCCCCTTCCTCTAGCTCTTTGAGTTTTTAACCCTGTGATCTCTTCCTAGCACATGCATCTTCAGAGAGTGTACTAACCAGAGATGGAAATGATTTATTTTACAAGATGGTCTAGATATCTTGGGCTTTCAGCCAGCCACGAAAAGGACTTCTGACAGCGTGGAAACATGCAGACCCAGGGAAGAAAATCCTCATACACAGTATGGAGTGGTTCCTGACCAGATTTGTGGAGACTTCACCCACGCTCTCAGAAAGGAGCTCAGACTTCTGTTAGAGGAAAATTGCTGAAATCACACACACACACACTCGGAGTAGGAGAAAGGAAGATGGAGGGAAAAAATGGGGATGATTTAGATCAGGTGCAGTTCATATTCATGGTATACTAGGCAGAACTTAAGGGAATAGCATGATGAATGAAAATCTAAAATAAAATTTTTAAACCTTGAAAAAAATACAGAATCTATTTTTCAGGATGAGTATAAAAACTATAGAAATTGTGTTTAATCATATTATATTTCCAACTGGAGATGATTACATAGAACAACTTGTGAAATGAATCCTTTCCATCTCTGGTTAGGATACTCCTTTTTCTCCTGAATTGGAGCTCCACAATGAGATGTGTGTGTGTGTGTGTGTGTGTGTGTGTGTGTGTGTGTTGAATTACTATCTACATAAATGGATACTACGTGTCATATTGATTTTCTGGTAATTCAACACTAATTCCAGGCAAAGCACCCTGGGAAATTCCAGACTTATGAATGCTTTTCTGGAAGGGCACAATCAAGATGTGTAGAAATCCAGCTGTATTTCAAACAATTCCTGGATTCTTTTTAAAAGTAGGAAACAGAATTCCTGCATTGGTTTTTCTCCTCTTTAAGCAAATGCCTTTCATTAAATTGCTAGTATTTTAAGAATTTGACCTAATCCTCAAAATACTTCAGTAGGGAATGTGACAAGTGTTACCACTACAATTCTCCAGAGATTAAAGAGAATGCACTTAACAGGCCAATGGTACAAGTGAACATAAATGCCAAATTTCATGACTCATAGGATAGTGAAAAGTCCATGACACATGATCATTTCCTTGCCTCTAGAAATCAGAAATAAACTGTGCTTCACTTAACTTTAAAACAAGTTTTCTTTAATGAAAATAAAAGAAAGCCGTTCTGTTAGATTCTTTTTCACGCAGCACCAAATCATTCAGTCAACTTAGTGAAGAGAAAAGGGAGACAATCTAATTCAGCTGGCATTAAATAAGGAAAAATAACCCAAAGTTGGGTCATTTAGCTGCAGAGAGATAGATGCTTCCTCCACCTGAATAGTCTCCTTTTCCCTGCTGTCATTCCTCCAATTTCATGCACTTTATTTCAGGTCATTTGAGCTCAAGCCAATAGTAGCACCACCATCACTCCTACTACTAGAAAACAGGAATAATGAACATGAGCACGTGCCCCTCTAGGCTCTTTGCCTATAGAAAGGGATACTATTATCATTCCCATTCTACGGAGGAGGAGACTGGCTTAAAGAGTGTTGAGTAAATTGCCCAATGTATTGAGTGTTGAGTAAATCGCACGCCAGTGAAAATGGAAGAGCAGGGTCCAAACCGAGGGCTTTGCAAAGTTGAAATCTTCACGAAAGGCTCAAAAGTTGACCATTTGCTAACCTCCCCTATGATTAAACAGTTCACTGAGGTGTGACCCCTCCCACGCTCATCTGCATTTCAGTAAGGACTGGATTAAAATGGAAACTCTATCAGGGTAGGGATTTGGTCTATTTTTATCCCTGGTGCTTAGCAGGTGGGGTAGATGATCCATGATCAAAGTTGGCTTCATGGGCAGTGGCATGGGGCCCCCACTCAGAAGGACTCCACACTTGGTGTTAATGCTCTGTAGTCACCATCTTGAAATTCTTGGTGATCCTATCTTTGAATCTGTGTTTTGTAGATGGAGTCTGATGGGACAGTGGAGCATGGGCAGGACACTTTGAGCCTCTGCTCACATGTGGTCCCACTTCCCACCACCTCTGCGCCTCCTGCCTCTCTGGGTTCTTGGCTGCCCACTCCCCACCTGTAGTGCTCTGGGTGGCAAGTAAGGTAGGTGGTCTGGGTAGGGGGATTGTGACTCTGGCTGGGGTCTGGGCATGGATGCCGAAAGGTTGAAGAGGGGTACCTGTGCCCAGCAGCATCTCCCCAAAGGGCATGGCAGCAGCTGTCCCACCTTGGACGGGTAGCTCCACGAGTGCATTTAGTGGGCGACTCCACCGCGGCAAGCCTTTCACCCACACCTGATGTAGGAGCCAAGCGCATCCTGGTGCGAAGGCTGCAGTGCCTTTGGAGGACTTGCTGGTCCCCAATATATCAGGCGCAGTGCTACACAGTGAGTCCAGAATGGGGCCCGAGGTGCCTACAGAGATCACATTTCCCCAGGCGCATCCCTGTACCCAAGGGAGCATGACATTAAATAGCAAAATTAAATTAAATCAGATGAGTTTAAATGCAATTAACAATATTAAATACACATTGAATAAAACACCATGACAGATCAGGAGAGAAACCACAAAAGAAAAAGGTTAATATTTTAGTATCATTTTTTAACAATTATTTTATTTTTAAAGATTTATTTATATTAGAGAGAGAGTGAGAGGAGGAGCAGAGGAAGAGAGAGAGAGAAGCAAACTCCCCACTGAGCATGGACACTGATGCAGGGCTCCACTAGGGGCTCCATTTTCGAGACCCTGAGACCATGACCTGAGCCGAAATCAAGAGTCGGAGGCTTAACTCACTGAGCCACCCAGGTGCCCCTGGTATTTTAGTATCTTTAATCATATTTTCCCCTGCTTTTTGAATGGAGACCATACATTTTCATTTTGCAAAGGGCCTCACAAATTATATAGCTGATCCTGTCAATAATTATGTATTAAGTTAATAGTTTGGACTCTTGGAAATCAAAACTTTTAGGTCTTGAAGGAATAAAGCACGAAGATCCAGAAACAGCATCTTGGACTGGAAGGTTTTCCTTCAGGTGATATTCCCCAGGAACAACAGATGAGAAACATACACCCAAGAACTTCTTGACAATCAGAGCTAGAATGGGCCATCTACAAACATCTAAGTGAAATCTCTCACATGGTAACTGTGGCTTCCATAGGCAAATTGACCAGTAGACATTTATTATTTAGCCAATAAGGTCTTTAGGAGTCAATATGATTGCTTTTTGGCATGTCATTTTCTAGTTTGGACCCACTTCCTGTGTTGCCCTATTATCTCACATTTGGTGGCTTCTCATAATTCTCACACTCGTGCATATGAAGCCTGGCCCCTAGAACGTTTGTGTGTTTTATTCCTATTTCCAGTATCACATTTAGGAGGATCCGTCATGCTTTCTTTTAGGGCTGTAATTCTATGAATCTGATACCAAAAAGAGTTCACAAATCCCATGAGGTATCCAAGGGAAGTATTTATTATGGGGTGTGATATTTTTATATTCCCCTCTTCTCTACTGGACTATGGACTTTATTTAAGGACACATGTATTAGTCATGGTAGTCTAACTCCTGAAACAAATAAACCTCAACTCTCACAGTGGCTTAAAATAATAAGGGTAGGTTTGTTGCCCTCATGTCTGGTCCAATGGGAGTTAGTTGGGGTTGATTTACTTCACACAGTCATTCAGGGTCCCAGGTTCTTCCATCCTGTGATTTCCTCAGCTGCTACGTCCTCTGAATCTTCTACTGGTTCATTAGCATTTGGCTGATAGATGAGGAAAAATACAGCCCATTAGGGGATTGTGAGAGATTTTTAGGGGTCAGGCCAGGAAGTGATATATATCACTCCCACCCACATTCTACTGGCCTAGACTGTCACCTGGCCCTACTTAACCTCGGGGAAGGTTGCCAGGCCTTAGGGATTTCCCTTCTAGTGAAGTCCTTTTTTGAAAATTCAGATACAGGGAATGGTCAGCTAACGGTCTGTTTTTGAGCCTGTCATCTACATTTGAACCTTGCCCTACCCTAAGTTTAAATCCCCCTCTGCAATTTTACTAGCTGTATAACCTTAGGCAACTTATTTAATCTTCTCTTAGCCTATTTTCATCTAGCTGTGCGCCTAGAACAAGAAGGAAATAGATTTCACTGGGATTGTTTTTGTTGTTGCGGTAAGGATTGTGTGGTGTTTTCTTTATATATATGATGGCTGGCACTAGGAAGGATTCAAAAAATATTTTCCAAATGAAGAAATAAATGAAGTGGGCTCACTAGGATGGGGCGGACTCTGGGAGCAAAAGGAAAATTCTGATCTGGGTAGATTTAAAATGAGAGGAGGAGTGTTATTTAGAGAAAAAAGAATACAAGGGGTTGACTGGAATTATTGGTTTGTTGTTTGTCCTCTGATCCAGTGACTAAGTAGCTAATGTCATGTTCAAACTCAATCTTCTCTCCCCCATTTACTCTTCTTCTTTTAGTGAATTGATTTTTTCCCTATTAGATTCCTTTCTTCTCATATTTGTCCATTCTCCAAAGACTGTGCCAAAGGTCTTCCAAATTCTGATCCTGCTCTTTCTGTGGTGTCATCAATTGCCTTAAAAATACCCTGCAAGACATTAGTGGCTCAGCAGAGCATAATAAACTTCAGCTTGGCTTTAGGACAAAAGAAATGCCACACAGACATAGACTTCAATGACACATCTTCCATAAAATAAGCTGTCCCCTAAGTGGGGAGAATATAAATGCAGCACACATTATTGTAGTAGCAGATCCTCATCTCCACCCACAAACTCGAGTATGCCAGAATTATTCCCTTGGCATTTTCTCATTTCCTTTAAATCAACTTCATTTTTTCCCATCCCACCTGTCTGGTGCAGAGTTTCATTTTAGACATTATTAGAGGCTGAATCTGCCCAGAATCTGGGTTAGAGCCCAGAACCGGGAGAAGGTCCTTTAACCTCTAGTTTGTCCCAGTTCCTCCTGAGTTCTGCATTGCCCAAACCAGAGTCCAGATGTTCTGGCTTCCCTGACAGGCCTGCGCTCAGTGCCTCAGTGGTCCAGGATCCCAGAAATACCACGTGACCATTCTGTGTGAGGCCTTGTCTATGTGGAGTTATTCAGAGAGTCTAGATTGGAAGTTAATGGTGGAGAAGAATACAATCAATGATTAGTAGTAAGGTTTGGTGTCACTCCCTTGATTACTGCTAATGTCACTGTTACCCAGATTGCTTTTGCAACATCAGTGCAAATGTCAACATAGTGACTATCGATGGGAAGACCTCAGCTGTCTTGCTACGAAGTACTTTTTAGGGAGACAAATTCCATGGCACCTAAGAATCTAAGTTCACACCATGGTAAGGAGTTTGAAAATAAGTTATATATGATGTTAAAGCAAAGAAACCCAAAGCCGAGTAGGATGGGGTAAGCTCAAGTCCAACATATAAGCAACAAACCTAAAGAATCTTTGACCCAATATCCAAACCTGGATTCAATACCCCCACTTGCTTTTCTGCTCTATTTCATTCATCTGTTATAAGAATTATAATTATGTAGTTATATTACATTATTGTTTACTAATCTAATTATAGTTGTCAATCTAAACATGAAAGTAGCAGGAATAGTCTCCGTAAGTTCAGACATTACTTTCTTTGCCCACAAAATAAACATGGCCATTTTACAAAGAATTAAACTTGAGTTTCTCAAGGATGTTGTATTCCAATCATTACCAAATATTGTGTAAAAGTCCCACTAAGAAATTAGATTTCACCCCCTGGATCACTTGGAAAGAGTAATAATACCACCTTATGTATGTAGCAAAGCAACTGTACATCAGCCAGTTTGATCATCATCCCAGCTCAGTGTAATAGTGATAGAGTAGCTTATTATTAATCCCATTATGCAGAAGGGAACACTGAGAAATTATGTGATTTGCCCACGGTCATATATTTATTAAGTGGAAGAAATGGGACCATAACCCAGGCTATTGTTTAAAAGCCTTTAATCCTTTCTGTTCTCTGTTCATGTACATTTTGGCTCTGTTAAATTATGTTGTTTTTATTTTCCCATTAGCTCAAGAACAACATCCTTAGTAGAACATCTGGATTTAATATTCTTTTACAAACTCTTCAGAGTCTATTCATTTGAATGAAGGGCTTTTGTCAACAGTTAACCCTTCAGACTGCCTCTCAGAAAAGCAAAAGCAAGACAGTACAGATTTTGAACTACATTTTATAGTAACCAGGGAATAGATTTTACTTTCTAATTCAGTAGAATGAATTATTTACAGTCAAGATAGACCATTGGATCAAACTTTATCTCTTCAAGCACCAGACATTTCCAGAATCCAGAAAAGAGAAGGGGTCAGTCACTGAGATTGTTTGTTTATGTCATAATCCTGATCAGGCATCATTAGAATAGAGAAGATTTAGGAAGTCCGAGATTCCAACATATTTGCAGGGCGGGCAAAGACCTGAAGTCTGAGCATAGTAGGTAGGCCAAGGGAATATCGGTCTTCTGATGAGAAAGAAGGCAGAGGGGTAACACATGGATTCTAAGGTAGGTCTACAAATAGGCCCTGTTCACAGGGGTGGGACAGCAAGATGGGTAGCACAACAGGAAAAGGGCTCAAGCCAAGATCTCTGTCATGAGCCCCTTATATTCTATTAGGGAAGATATGACACGGCTACTGGGTGTTTGAACCAGGATTACAACCTAAGCAATCCAGCTCCAGAGTCCCCAGGCATTTAATGGCCCAATGCATAATCGGTAAGGGCATTTAGAGAAATGCCAACTGAGTATTACATGGGAACAGAAGGGGAGAGAGAGACAAGCAGATGCTATTCTGCCTGGGTGGAATAAGGAAAACTTCAGAGAATAAGGAAGGCTTCATGGAGAGGTGCATTTGAACGGGCTTGGATATTGGGGAACATTTTGATAGATGGAGAACAGAATATGAATGATGGAAAAAACCCACCTAAGACAGTTTAGGCAAAACAGAAACGTTTTGGCTTACATGCCTGAAAAATCTAGCAATGGTTGTGGCTTCAAGCTCAGTTTGATCAGGGCTCCTAGTAGCACTGTAGGGAAGGAAAAGAAACCTCTTCTCTGTACCCTCCTACCTCCTATGCTCTCTGGCTGGGGCCCTACAAATTAGACTGACAAAAAGCAGACTGACAAGAAAAAAAACCAACACATGCAGCATGCATGTACATAGGAGAAACTCAGTGACAAGTAACTCAAAGTGGTGGTTAGAACTTGGCGCTTATATAGCATCTTAACAAAGAAGAATAAATTTGTACAGAAGTGATTAGAAAAAGGAAAAGATTTTAGGCTTCCAAGGGCAGCAAATTGTGGGAAGGTAAATAAATCTATAGGGAAAACTAACAGAGGAAGGTTGGTTTGTGTAGGTCCATCTTGGTGCCAACTTTTTATCTTCTTCGTTGCCATAAGACTTCCACAGGAGAGGACAGTCCTCATTTCTCAGAAGTTTCTACTTTTAGTCAGATGATGGACCCTCCACGAAGGCTTCTTTCTGCATCCATTGATTCTCATTTTCCTCCAACTCAAAATAATCCTTTTGCCAAAGTGGCATATTTTGGGGTGGGGTATTTTGATTTCCTGCAGCATCTTCAGGACCTGGTTTCTCACTCTCTCTAAGCTCTGCTTTTGGCCATGTTGACCTCACGCTCAGACAGGCCTTCTCTTCCTGGTAGCAAGATGGCTGTCGTAGTCCAGTGGCAGGCAGACGGTCTCCAGGACTGCATTCTTAACCACGACACCAGACTTCCTCCTGTGTAAAGGAGCTTATACTTTATCCTGAGGAGACAAGTTCTTGTATGGAGGTAAAAATCAATTGCCTGTATGTTTCTGTGCCTCAATATCTGAATTTACCTCATACTTGCTCCAGCCTCGAGCTATGTTATCCTCTGTGGCTGTATGGGTAAGTGGGGACTGAACCTGTTTGACCAGGAATCAATCTGCAAATGGTTCACCAACTCAGAATGCTTTCAGAATCCCATCCCCCAAGAGGAAACACATTTAGAGCCATTCAGCAGGAAACCAAAGGACCTGTCACTGAATTCTGGAGGTCTTGGAGTAGGAAAGCAAACCAAGTCATCAACACTTGTGATAAATTTGCAGTCAAAACAAAAGAACCAATTGCTTGAGAATGGAGTTTGATGAGTTGAAGTTAGACTTTGTGAATTTAGACTTGTTGAGTTAAAAAAACAAACAAACAAATACCTATGTATGGCCGGATTCTGCAACTAGTTTCTATTTGCTCATTTTGCACATATTGATTACCTAATAAAACCCGATTAGTCCACCCTAAAGATTTTTGATGGCCCTAATTGTTTTTCTCCAGATGCGTAGTAGTTTCTCTCTCATCTACAGAGAGGAACACCAATCTACCAAATTTTCTTACTTAACAAACAGGGAGTCACTTAAATGCGTAAGAACTCTGCCAAGTGCAAAGACACACCTCCAGCCGGGGCAAACCAAGGAGGGCAGAATGACTGGTCACTACGGAACCACAGTGAAAAGTGACTTGGAGGCTTACTTCAGAATTTCAGCACAAGCTTCCCTTCTTACTGTAAGAGAAGTCTGTCATCCAGCACTATATGATGAATTCCTCTAAACAATAACCAAGGAGAGTCCAGGGCCCAGCTCCTGAGCAAACAGGTTTCTCCCTCCTCTAATGGTTAGAATTGGAATTTATTTGTAATCCTGGCGGTTTCAGAATCTCTGCCACCTCGGGGCCACAGAGTTTCAGGGAGATTGGAGGCTGCTGGTTCTAGACTTGTGAAACCTGGATTTGATTCCCAGCTCCACCACTTACCACCTGTGTAAACATGGCAAATACTTTACCTCTCTAAACCTCAGTTTACCCCAATATAAAATGGACATTACAAGAGTACCCAGTTTATGGGGTATTGTGTGAGGGCGTATTAAATAATATGATGCAGACAATAATATGCTGTTCAAAATATGCCACTTTGGCATAAAGATTATTTTGAACTAAAGGCAATTGAGAAATGACACAAAACAAAGCTTGCTCCCTTCCCTTTGCCTGCTTCAAAGCAGAGGGTAAATTTCCTTTTGTGCAGGTGTCCCCCCTGAGCCCCGCTCTAGTGCCAGGAGGGGCAGAATGACTTAATCACCCGAGACAACGCTAGACTCTTATCAGCCCAGTGATGGCACCCTAAAGGAATCTGCATTACAAACCTTACTAAAATGAACAACCCTTATCTTCCATTCGTTTCCGGTATATATTTTAACTTCCCACAAACTCAAATTCTTTTTTCTTTGGTCATGTCATATCTCCACATTTATCATGCTTCGTTAAAACGGTCTAGAAGCCTTACGGTCTGACTCCCTCTTTGGAATTATCACTTCATTTCTGTGAGACAACTCCCCCCCCCCCCACTGCATATTCATATGAAATAACCCTTTCCTCCTGCCAATCTGTCTCTTATCAGTTTATTTTTCAGGGCTTCAGCCACTGAACGTAAGAGGGTAAATGAAAACTGTTTTTTTTCTCCCCAACAAATATCACAGATCAGAAGGTTCGCTTATATCCTAGCATGGTACATACTCAGTTAATGCTAATGGTTTCTTCATGCTCAAGAAACACAAAACACCGCAAGTTACAAACATTATTCTTGTTTCGTTTCTGCCTAATGCCTCTTTGTCTTCCAGGTGGCTCTCCGTTAGCTGCAGCAGCCTGTGAAGCAAATTATTATTATCTTTTTCATAACATCATTCATACTGAACACTTACTGGGAGTTCAGTGTGTGCTGAGCCGCTGGTGTAAGCCAAGCACTATGATCATCCCTGCTTTGCAGATGGGGACTCCGAGGCTCCGAGATGCGAAAGAGCCTGGTTACAAGGCCTCGTGTGGCTCATTATTATGTGACACTACCTCCCCGGGGATGCGGCTGAAGATGGAGTTAAGAAATGATAAAAGAGAAGGTGAAGGAAAAAGATCTTTAGAAATGGTCACTTGTTAAACAGTGCCTTGCACTTGGCCGGTCCTTCAATATTTGCTCAATGAATGATTGACCAGAAATAAAATTAAATGAACAGCCATGGAGGCCGGTCTTCCTCTTGCCCACAGTGCTTCAGCCATTTCGATTTCATCCCACCCAGAACTTTGTAAAGATAGATTCCCCATCCATTTACCTTTAAGGCCTCCTCTATCAGGTCATCACATCACAGTGCTCTGTGTGTCACATTATGTCTTATGTTTTTCTCTCCCTCCTCCCCCCATATAATGTAGATGACAGACCAGCTGGCTGAGTAGATTAAAATCCATTTCTGCCCCTCTCTTAATGCAGCTCTGCGGCTTTGTTCTATTAGCAAGACCGGATGGAGTGTTTGTGAAACAGCAGTGAAATCTCTTGGAACAAAATGAGATCACTCTTGCAATGGTTCTGCTCCAAAGCATATTTATAAGCAAGTAAGTTCCACGTCATTCCTTTCCAATTCTCTTATCCATCAGCCAAGCACAGAGCTCTGGAAGATTAGATTATTTTAAAACTATCTGAATGTCATTGGCTGACACCAGGTGCTAATTTCTCTGGGCCAAATTGTTCACGTTCAGTCAGATTAAGGACTTCCATTAGCAGTTAAATGAAGTCTTCTCTGTCCTTGACCCTGTAATTAAGACAGATGAGGCTGTGACCCCAGACTGCATTTCTACATAGCTCAGAATTCAGTCCAATTGCCTGAGGAACCGCTATAAATATTAATAGAAAATCCCAAAGTTTCTTCTAGTTCTCTAGAGAGTGATTTCAAACAAGATATGGCTTTGCTTATGGTCCACAGGCCTGAGTCAGATCCCCCTTAGGCCACAATTTGGCAGATTACATTCTAGTAAGAAGTATTGTAGTTTTAGCCAGCTGAGATAGAGGGATCATCTGATGAGGTAATATGGTCACTCCTGAATGTCCTCAGAGTGGGAAAAGGACAGTCACATGGGCACTATCTCCCTTAGAACTGGGCAGGTAGGTCCCCCACGCTAGGCCCTTCCTCTGGCAAAACTCTCTCAACATAGTGAGGAGACATGTCCACCCTGAAGTCAGCCCCTCACCCCTAGATCACCCTCATGAAATGGCCTATAGCAAGTACCAGATCCTGCCCGGACTTCTGTCTTGGGTCTGTCCTCACAAAGGTAGCCATTGCCCTATGCACACCCCTAGGCCTGTGAGATGGCCAAGGAGTAGCTATTGGGCAGGCAGGAACTGGGGCAGAACTTGGACTTGAGGGCTGAGGGGTCCTCATGGATGCTCACATCGTTCCTGATGTGAAGACTAGAGCTGTCAGGGGGCAGAAGAGGGGAATAAGACACAGGCTTGAGTTTTGTACTTTTACCCTGGGCTCTGAAAATGGCGGGAGTAGGCCTGTAGGCAGAAAGGTGTGCAGGGACCCCCTCAAATGTGCAGGTTCATTAATTTGATTTTGATAGAGCACCAGAACACAGCAGCTCTCTGGTGGTCAGCCTCATGCAAACCCACCTCTCAGGTAAGTGGTCGTACAAACCAAAGACCAGTTCATTTACAAGGAGAACCAAAACGGCCGGGCTGACTGGGATGTTTATGCCAGTTGATCAAATATTTGCTCCCTACAGGAAACTCTACATGGAAAACCTGATTCTAATCAGCCGTGTTCTTGGCAAATGGGGAGTCCGAGGAAGGCCTATGCTTCAGGTTGATATTTTCAGCCATCTGCAGGTTGGGGATACACCTGCTAAGTGGATCCCATGTTTATAATGTCAGCTTCTCCTAAGAACAAAGCTAAACATTCACTGACAATTTTTTGATCTTTGGATCCTCCGTAGACCACAAATTCTATCTCTACATATATTAATGACGATGACTAGTTAAACATTTCTTATTCTTTTACACATGATTTGAATGCACGTCTAGACTTTGCTTTTCCTGCTTGGAATTCATGCCTTTTAAAATGAAAGTTTCAGAAAGAAAAATCTCAATTCATGTTGTACTAGACTAAATACCAGTGACGAGCCTGGGAGAAAGTTCAGGAGTCTCCACTGGCCATGAGAAGACTGACTGCTCTACAAATCTCTTCAGTGATTCCTATCCCTAGCAGGGACATTAACAGGGGAACTGAAACAGAAATTCTGTTTTTATTAAAATGACTTACCAGCATTTTTCTTTTCACGTCCTTGGCTTATGATCTCCAGTAACTTACACTGGTTATTATAAATATGTTTTTCTACATCCTGGGTTTGAAAGCAAAAATGCAACAGGGATGGTTTTTGAGCTTCCTGTCATCCCTTCCCTTCCAGTTCCTCCATTCATTATTGCCTTTCCTATTTCTTTTTCTTTTTTTTTTTTTCCCATCATGATTACTCTTTAATTCCTGTCACTCATTTCCCCCATCCCTCCACCCACCTCTCCCTGGGAACCATCCGTCTGTTCTCTATAGTAAAGAATCTATTTCTTGGTTTCTCTCTCTCCTTGGGAAAAGGCTTTAAAAGAATCAGAGAGAATTAAGTGAAAACCCAGAGAGGATCAATGCGCGTGCACACGTCGCTGTGTGCTCGGTCCTTCTGAGGATGTGTGCAGGTGCGTGATGGCTGCGTGTGGTTGCGCAGGCTTGGGTCCCTTTGCGCTCGGGCCTCCAGGGGTCCGCACAGAGGCTGGATCGCAACCGCAGGCACCTGCTTATCTTTTCTCAGCAGTGATGCGGGAAGGAGGAAGAGGAAGACACCTTCATAAGGGGCCTGATGGTAAAACACGGGGTGAGAGATTCCAGGTTTCGTAAACCAAATAATCCATTTCGGAATGAAATCGATGTTTAGGCTGTCCAGACGTCCATGTCATATTTATGAAGAGAACAGAAAACCCTCAGTGATTCTAACCCCATTCCTTGACTTGGTATCCACATCCACATTATAGTAAGATTTTATAGCAGGTGGCATCTAAAGGTCTCAGAAAAGCCTTTCTAGACGATGCCATACTCACGATTGCCTCTCGCCTTTATTTATGTTGTTCTCTCTCCTCCATCTCTAAATCCTACTTAGGAATCTTAGGCCAGGGCGGGGCCTCACATTTTGCTGCTCAGTGAGGTCCGGCAGAAGCCAGAGGGAACCGATCTAGATAAACTCGCTGCCTGGGGAGGTGCTGTTCATGGAAACATCTATTGACCACAAGGCTGGTGAATGCTGGTCATCGGCCTAACTAAGTAAGGGAAGCGTGTGCCTGGTGGAAAACGTCCCAGCTGCTGTGGGAAACAGAGCCCAGGAAACAGCAACAATAAACATTTACAGAAAAGAGAATCACACCTCTAAGCTCCCCAATGAAGGACATTTGCATTCAGAATAATGAAAACAGAACATAAATTGTTTTTTGGTAGAAACGTATTGCAGGATGAAGCGGAAGGTAGTTGAGCTAAATCTTCATCTACTGTAATGTCTAAAATTGATGAACAGTAGCAGCATAAGCATATTCTTTAGAAACATGGGCCTCGTTCAAGAACAAAAAGCTTGAAAGAGCAGAAATTCCATGCTGCTGGAGAGCGAAATGGATGTGTATGAGAGAACTATATCCTCAACAGTGAGCTCATGGGTCCCATTCAACTCCTGAAACCATGTGCATGTATTACTCTGATAAAATAACATTTAAAAAAATGGAATTTTGTCCACTTCCATAACTCAATGCATTGGAAAGTCAGTATGACTAATTCCTCATTCCCTGTGTAAAGACAAAAGATCACAGCTTCTCCCATCTTGCACATTCCTCAGTTTGGAACCGTTTATCCTGTGCAATCCAAAAACACTGTAACTGGGGCAGTGAATTCCCCTGGGCTAGCCTGTCTAAGAAGGTCTATTTTCAACATTTCTGGGTTTTCTGCACACACAGGCTTCACATGCAGGAGCTCTCGTTGAAGGAAGAATCATTTGATGACATTGAAATACTTTGCAATGAGACAAACATTTGCAATCATTTTTAGGGGAATGTACCCCTTACATTGCCACCGATGAGCATAAATTTGCATTCTGAATGAAGAGGAAAACAAAGTAGTGAAATGTTAGGCAAGTCTTGGTTTGTAAAGATGGGGACTAGTCCCCTGGGAGTTTGTATGAGTCCTCTCGTAAGTCATTTGTACTTCTTCATTGTTTATTTGCACATACCTGGCTTCACACAAGTAAGAAAAGATTTTTACTACTTCTGCTTCTCCCTTAGTTATACACCAGATGCCTTACCTGAAACTTGAAGACTGGGGCGAGGCTGCTCCAAACAAAAGTACCAAAGCTCAGAGCCAGAGAGTTCTCTGGGCACAAAGGCTTTGCAGTAGAGAGCTGTATAATGGGGCAGGAGGGTCAGCAGCAGACCGACGCCCCTGCCCCACAGCCCAGGCTAACCGGGTTCCTTACCGTCCTCGGTCATGGAGATGCCAACAGCACTCACTTCAGCCGGGTAAACGGTCTCCAGTCTCCGGGTGGGGCTGGACACAGGTGCCTGGGGAGAGCCATCCCAAGCCCCGGACGGCAAGAGCGCCCCTGACTTGCATGCCAGGCCCCCCGCCAGCCAGTTCTGCAGCAACTGTGGCTCAGCTCAGGGCTCCTTGCCTTCAGTCCACACTCCAGGGCCTTCCAGACCAAGAAGACAAATGAAGAAAGAAGACAGTTTGGGGATTACTGCTACCCAGGCCACCTATGGAACTGTTCGGAATATCAAAAACCTGTTGAAAACCCAAAGTGGCAGTGAGTGCGGTGAACATCATACTAGAATAGAAATCAGCAGGTCTCTAGCCATCAACTAGTTAATGTCTGCTCCAGAGCAAAAGCTTCATCCTAATTTGTTAATGAAAGTTGAAATCACTTAAGCTTTTTGGGCCTCTTTGGCTCTATATTAAAAACAAGGAGGTTGATGCGATGCGTAATAATAAACTCACATTTACTGAGTACTTACTATGTGCCGGTCACAGTTGTGAATTAGATATTTTAGTTGTCACAAAAACCATAATCTCTCCTTTTATAAGATACAAGGAAATCAAAGCACAGGAAGGTTAAATAACCTACTCATTTGGAAAGAGACAGAACTTCGATTCAAAACTCCCAAGCCCCTGCGTTTACCCATTTCGCTTTTGTCAACTTCTAGTGTATACTATTCTCGTTCTGTTGTTTTTATCAGTTGGAAGATGTTTAATCTCTCATTCCAATGCTATATATTTGACTTCTCATAGATCAGTCCTCTATGTACCCATCAATCCTTGAGCCTCCAAACATCACTGAAAAGCCTATATTTATAATTCAGATATGAGAAGCCAGGGTTTTGTACCCATCTGTGGATAAAGTATGGAGAGGGACAGTATGTCAGATGAAAAATCGCCAACCAAAACATGCTAGCAAGCCCCATCAGGAGCGGATGTAACAAGATTCGGGGACTAGGAACACACAGCCGTGTGCTCTAGAACCATCCCTGAAAGGGCAAAGTCCTGGCATGGCATGTGGTGAGGCACGACATGTGGAGGGGAGCTGTAGTCACGCGGGCGGGAACATCCGGATTCCGATGCCTGCATATAGGTCCTCCTGTTGCCCAGCGTAGGCGAGCCTGTCTTCCTCACTGACCCTACCTCGACTTCTGTGAAATAGGGGTGTGTCAAGTGCCTCACAGGCCTGTCCTAAGAATTGAGTGGGATGCAGAAAGGATGAATACCTACCATTTGCATCAACATGGATAGAACTGGAGGGGATTATGCTAAGTGAAGTAAGTCAAGCAGAGAAGGCCAATTATCATATGGTTTTACCCATATGTGGAACATAAGGAATAGTGCGAAGGGCCACAGGGGAAGGGAGGGAAAACTGAATGGGAAGAAATCAGAGAGGAAGATGAACCATGAGAGACTCTGGACTCCGGGAAACAAACTGAGGGTTACAGAAGGGAGGGGGGTGGGGGGATAGGGTAGCCAGGTGATGGGTATTAGGGAGGGCCCATGTTGTGTTGTGATGAGCACTGGGTGTTATAACCAACTAATGAATCATTGAACACTACATCAAAAACTAATGATGTACTATATGTTGGCCAATTGAATTTAAATTTAAAAAAAGGAATTGAATGGGATGACACAGGAAAACACTTGGCAAACTGAAGACTCGTTATTCGGAGAGGATCCCCGGACCAACAGCATCAACATCACGCAGTGGCCTCCCATAGGGCATAGGCTTATCACTCAACCTTGCCCTAGCTATCAGCTGTCTCTCAGACTTTTGTGACTGTCCAAGCAGCCAATTTTATTTTTAATAGCTCGGGGTATTGGAGGGTGTGCAAGGACCAGTCAGTGTCGCAAAGGAGAGAATCTCAATCAGCACCTTAGATTCAGGCTGATTGGAAGTCAGACCCTTCAGGCTTTTAAAGAAAGCAAATATACGCCTTCTGCAAGCATAAAGCATGCTGGCCCTCAGAGCCGGGTGATCTGGAGGTGTCCGGTGTCCCCTTGGCTGCAGCCACAAAATCCGGGCTCCAGACCCATGTACAAGCTCGTTTCTGAGATACTGGTGGGCTGTAGCCAGGCAGAGGGAGAGCGCAAAGATGGCGTCCCTCGGCCTACATTCCCCGAGAGCTCCTCTGGAGTCTCTGTGTGCCGAACCTGAAACCTCCTCCTAAAACTAAAGCTCCAGGACTAGCAAGTAGGTCTCTCACAGAAAGGCTGTGTTTGTGTTTCAATCTGCTGTCTGTGTAGGGCCCTGGGGTGGTAGCCTGCCAAGAACTGTCTCTCCCATTGTTACAGTCCCTTGGCACCCAGGAACACAAGCACCCCCCACTCCCGATGATCAAGGGGCATCTCCAAGGCGGCGGCCACAAAAACCAGGGCACCGGATGCAAGAACTGGGGTACCAGACACCTATAAAAGCTCCCCTCCAAGAGATGCTGGCGCTCTGGAGCACGACAGAGGGAGAGCAAGAAGGTAGTGCCCACCCTCCAAGGTCTCAGGAAAGGGTCCCAGCTGGCCTTAAATGTGTGGTGCATTAGAAGCCTGCCCCTCAGGCTGCAGCTAGTTGATCAGCAAACGGGCCTCTTTCCAACACGATTGAGCTCCTCGGTCTGTTGTGTCTTGCTGTGCCTTGGGGGCACTAGCTGACTGCAAACTCTCTCTCTATTGGCTACAGTCCTGTGCCACCTGCGAGCGTAAGCCGCATTGGCCACCAGAGCTAGGCAACAGAGAGGTATGTGTCCCCTGGTAGCAGCCACAAAAATCAGGGCACCAGAGAAGGGTATAAGCTCTTCTCTGCAACATTCAGGGGGAGCCGGGGCGACACAGAGGGAGAGGGCAAAGATTCTGTTCACCAGCCTCTGTTCCCCGAAGAACCCCTTTGATGACTCTAAGTGTGTCAAACCAGAAGCCTGCTTCTCAGGCCAAAGCTCCCCGAAAAGCAAACGTGCCTTTCTGAGACAGACTGGGGTGTGTTTCAGTCTGCTGTCTGCGTAGTGCCCTAGGTGTGGGAGTCTGCCAAGAACT
This sequence comes from Leptonychotes weddellii, assembly GCF_054177405.1. Classification (NCBI taxonomy): domain Eukaryota; kingdom Metazoa; phylum Chordata; class Mammalia; order Carnivora; family Phocidae; genus Leptonychotes; species Leptonychotes weddellii. The sequence continues at coordinate 117,280,472 of NC_138373.1, read as the reverse complement.
GTCTCTCCAATTGTTACAGCCCCCCGGGGCCAGCAACACAAGCCCCCCACCCCCCACCCCCCGCCTCCAGATCCAGGCAATCAAGGGACATCTCCTAAGTGGCAGCCACAGAAACCAGGTCGCCAGACATAAAAATCAAGGCACCAGACCTGCGTAGAAGCTCCCCTCTGTGAGATACGGGCACTTGCGTGTGGCCGGGGGAGAGCATGAAGATGGCGCCTACTGGCTGCAGTGAGGCAGAGAGGGAGTACAAAGACAGGACTCACTGAAAAAAAGGTTTTAAAAAAGGGAAAAAAAAAAAAAGGAAAGGGTGAAATTTTTAAAAAAGATAGTGATTGCAGTGATTGCTGGTATTAGCAAGGAAGAGGGAGAGCATGGAAGATGGCCCCTACCAGGTGGAATATAGCGATGGCACGCAAAGGAAAGGAAACAAACAACCAAACAAAAAAACGATGGCTCCTGTTGGCTTTAGCAAGGTGGAGGAAAAACAGGAAGATGGGATCCAACAGTTTCTCTCCCTGGAGGGTATCCCTGCAGGCCCCTGCCACTTAAGCACAATACTTTAAAATTAGGAAATGAGCTTCTTTCACATAAAGTTTGGGGACTTTTCAGAGGACTGCTTCTGTACTGGCCCTGGATCAGGTGAGTCGACACACAGTCCCTTGAAGAGACTCAGTTTGCCATAGCCCCACGGGTCTGGTGGATAGGTGCCCTGATGGTCTTCAAAGCTAGATATTTTGGGGTTCGTCTCTCAGGTGCTGATCTTAAAAGTTGGGGTGCCAGATGTGGAGTATGAACCCTTTGCTTCTTGGGGAGAAGCCCCAGGTGTTGAGTTCCCAACCGAGAGTGGGTTGCCATCTTGAACCAGAACCCCATACTGAATACTTTAAGCTGAAGGAGTTGGAGAAACAGCAAAATGGACCCCCTTCCCATAGCTCTTCTCTTCGGAAACAGGTCATAAAACCCCCATTCGAGAGACGTCCAACTTGTACCTAGAGGAAGGGAGTGTTCTTATCTCTGAAGACAAAGTGACACCACCAAGAAGAATCTGAACAAACAGGTCTTGCTCAATTTCCCCCAGTTTACTACACTTACCTCATACTTTCTGACCTATCATATTTTTACATGACTGGCCACTTCCCAGCAAATGTAGCATAAAAAGACTCAGGTTTATCTGTTTCTTCAGGTCTTCATTTCCTTATGAAGGCTCCCGGGTCCTGTAAAATTTATACTAAATAAATCTGTGTGCTGCTCTCCTATTAATCTGCCTTTGTCAGTTTAATTTTGAGACCCAGCCAGGAACTCTGAGTGGCTTGAAGAAAACATTTTACTACCTTACTCTAGCTTAACTCCAATTTATGTGCATAGACAGACACACACACACACACACCATTGTTCCTTCTTTTTACCACTCATATCATTTTCTCCATCTTCCAGTCCCCTGGTCAAAAATTTATCACATGAACACATAAATTTATTAACCTGTCGAAGCGTCAGAATGGAAATGGAATGGTGCCATTCGTAAATCACTATTTAAAAAAAAAAATTCTTTGCATTTCAAAAGTGATTTAAATAGATGTCCTAAATTTGGTTTGTTTAAAAAACAGTCTGTTCCAGAAAGTCTGTGACTAAGACATGAATAAAAAAACTAAAACACACTAAAGAAGTATTAGTGTACAGACTTAAATAATTGTGCATTGTTCTAAAACTTAAAAGGTCAGAGACCTTTGGGTCAGGGGAGAGAAAATTTCTCAATTGGAGAATATCCCTGTTGGGTTTATGTATTTCTCAGGAGCAGTGCTATTCTCAATTTTTTATTTGTTTGGTTTTGCTCTTGCCACAAAGGAAAAACGGAAGCTAGCCTCCTGGAAGGGCCAGGAGACTCCCGCCTTGAAAAGTTAGCTGCCAAGCACCAATTCTCAGGGGTAACCGGCACAGAGTTTCCTGGGAGGACTTGGTCATCAGGATCCTCCTGCGCCCAGGAGCGAAGGAGCTAAGGTGGGGGATACATTTGCCTCTCTAAAAAGGCTCCATAGGAGTTGGTTTGACTCTGCCTCAGAGATCGGATTAAACAAAGCACTATTTGGTAACAGTAGAAAGTCTGTCCAAAAAGTGCCCCTACATTTGCATGTATTTATTTACATTTTGTTCTAAAATCTCCATGCACTTAGGATTCAAGCACATCTGGCTATGGGGTGAGTCTCCAGGGTCCTTTAAATGGCAGAGGCGGCAGGCGGTGCCCGCAGTACCAGCGTGCCAGAGGCCGGTGGGCAGGAGCGGCCACACCCGCCGCAGCCACTTGGGGCATTTTTGGTCACTCTCAGTGGGGGAGCCACTAAATTTGGCAGTGACCAGAGACCACTCCCCAAAGAGCCACAAAAGAGAAACGAGAATGGCACCTGTCCCATCACAGCGAAGGACCAGGACCGCTGCTGCGCGTGGATGACATTCCCCGGGGACACTGAGGACCAGGATGAAGCGGGTGGGGGGGGGAGGGCTGCGTCCTGCAGGCAGGTCACATCAGGGACCAAGAAGCACAACTTTGCGATTGTATTGACGAACTCTTCCTTCCCTCCCCTCCCCCCTGCCCCAAGACTGGTGGGATACGGGACACAAAGGCGAGAACAGAGGAGTCTAAGGTGGTGGAAGCACGAGCTGTACATCTGAGATTGAGCTCCCAGATGGGGCACTTCGTAACAAGAAACGCTACCGGGCTCGCGGCTTTTGCTACTCAAACTTAGAAAGAATGAAATTCTCAGCCGCCTCAGCTCCTGCCCGAAGCCCCGCCGGCGCCGCGGGCCCGGGGCCCACCGTTCCCCAAGGGCGGCCGCGCGGGAACGTTCGCTCGCTTCTTCATTCGTGGACAGCGGCGCACGCCTCGAGATCCGTGGTTCGGCTTTGCTTCCTTGACCTGCGCCTTCCGGATCACCACTAATCGTTTCCTTAAAACCTGGAGGTGGCACCATTAAACCCTTGACAATGAAAACTAGATACGATTGCGACGCTCGAGGAAGGGAGAGCAGCTCCTTCCACGGTGGACAGGACCGTGCTGAGGAAACAAGTTGGATCTCGGGTCTCAGATTCCACATGTGTCACCTACTACTTGCAGGGTCTCGGACGTAACCCTAAGTCTTCTGTGAAATGGAAATAGGAATCATGTGTGCGTCTCAGAAAAATAGGGACCCGATGAGGGAAAGCGGCTGTCCTGAAGATTCTTCCCTTCCCTTCCACATTCCCTGCGGACAGGCGCCTTCACGCCCGCGCCCAGTCCGAGGGGGCCGCCGCGCACCACCCTCTCACCCGGCCACAGCTCATCACGGCCCAGGTGGACGGCTGAGCCGGGCTCGACCCGTCTGAGGTGTGTCCTGGTCGTCCCTCAGCTCCACTTCCCTCGTGCGAGCCTCGTTCTCAGGCAGGCAAGCCGCCCCGGCGGCTCAGGCCCACCGCCGCCAGCCAGCGTAATGACTCCCCCCCGGGACTACCGCTTCGCTTCCAGTTCCAGGCAAACGCCCAGGGATGGTTCTGATGAGCCTGAATCGGGCCATACAGTTACCCCCAGCCCAAGTGCTGTTGCCAAAGGAATGAAGGCCCCATTTGATTCACCGGGGCCGGAGTCACGTGTTCTTCCCTTGCCTGAGGGAGGGTGTCAGCCTTACTGGCTTCATAGAGATTGAGGACTGGAGCAAGACAGTTTGCCAGGGGAAAATCAGGGGGTACTGTTGCCCAAAGAAGGGGCAAGTCATATGGGGAGGACTTTTAAGAGGTACTCCCAGCTCTTCCCACCATGAGCACCTGAGGTATCAAAATGAGAAGTAAGTTTTCTTCAGGCAGGAAGAACTCTTTACTGTAAAATGGGCAGAGTGACCCTAAGCCTTGCAGGCAGATGCTACCGACAGCCGGCCCTCGGCTGCGGCCCAAATACTGATGGCGCCCCGAGCACGGAGAGCACGCTCCCGGTGGATGAGTCAGTCACGGTCCTGAGGCGCAGCCTCCCCACCCACAAGCTCACTGCCAGTTCCCTGAGTCACCCCAAGCCCCACCCAACGTGTTGTGCTTTTCCCACAGTTCCCTTGAATCTCCCGGGACAGATGGCTGGCTTTCGGAGCTGAGGAAAAGAAGGGGTGTCTTTCAGAAACAGGAGTGCCTCTCCTGTGAGCAAAGCTAGCAGAAGGGCTGGCTCAGGTGGGTGGGGGTGGTAATTATTCTCTTGGCAGTTCCTGGTGCACTTAAAATCAGATTCTTTCTTATCAAGAATTGATTTCATATGTAACCTCTTTTTTTTTTAATTTCTGTTTAAAAAAGAAACAACAGACAAAACCCAAAACCATATTCCATTCTTTCAGAGCCAGATAGCTCAGATGTCTCTTCCCTGCTCGAAGCTTCCCCTTCCATCCTCCGTCCCACGTACCTGAGAGGCAGCCTTAGCGCCCCTGCCCTGTCCACTCCCAGCACAACTTTGACGCCAGTTACAACGCTTCTCGTGTTGTTGGGTGGCTAACTGGGCGGCCGCCTGGCTGGTGCACCGGATGCGGGATGCCTCAGGAGGGTCCGGAATGATGCCCTGCTCTTCTCGTTCCCTTGAGTCTGGCACATAGAAAGTCCTCCCCAAATGTCTCAGTGAAAGAGCGAGAATGAGCCAATGGTTACCAGCGCTCGGGGCCCAATGTGTGAAAGATGATCTACAGTGGAGTGTCTTCCCAGAGGTCAGTGGGCCCCTCGTGAAGTAATGAAGCCTTTTGCTTCTTAACATAATCCTGAGTAGCTTCTCTACTGCAGATAATTCCAGGGACTGCTCTTGAGAGCCAAGAATATCCGCACTAGAAGGAAACCAATTTCGGTAATCGTATAGGATGATAGGCCTGAGGTCTTACGACTCACTTCAGGGGGAAAACCACAGCAGCCTAATTGCTGTCGTAATGCTCCATGTTTGGATCTAATATGAAACATTCACTAAGTGCTTTATAATTACTCTGCAATTAATTTAGATTCTTATGCAGTTGTGCTTTATGAAAAAAAATTCAGCAGTATAAATATAAATGATGAATAATAGGCAGTAGCTGACTATCAGGGTCTGAAATCTAACATGCAATGGGCTGTGTGATTTCCTCGTTTCTATTGGAAATCATTTAGAAGTGATTTAAAGGTGTCTGGAGAAGAGTAATAACATCCTATTATTCCAAATCATAACAATAAAAAAAAAAAAACCCACAGTGAAAGAGAGAACAATTCAAATCTGGCTTACTGTGCCATCTTGCCATATACCCTGGGAAATATGAAGAAATTTTTTATTTACCCACCTTTCACTTCATAAATGTTAATTGAGCATCTACTGTGTGCTAGGCAATATGGTTTCCACGTGAAGAAGATGGTGAATGGAAAGGTAAGTCACTTCCCCTGAGCATAATGGGCTGAAGCTCATCAAAAGAAGTGAGGATTTCCAGCTTATTTACTTGTTCAAAATAATGTCTTCCCAAAGACCCTTCTTAATTTAATCTTGTGGTGTTCCCACAGCACCTGCCGCCTCACGAGACTTGCCACGTCACGTCAGTTTGGCCTTCAGTGTTCTCAATAACTCTTAATGTGGCAGGCGATTCTGGGTCTGATTTTGCACCCGGGAGAGCGAAGTATCTGAGATGACACCACAGGCCAATTATTGAGCCAGGCCCCAGACCAAGCTTCCTGGCCCTGACTCCGGTTCTTTTTCCAGTTCCTCTGCAGTTAAACAGGAGGTCAGACTGGTGCGGCTAAAAACGGCTTGAGAATTCAGCTCTGGCCAACACGTGTTATCGGGAGTCTTTCTCAAATGTGATCTCATTTATATGCGGGTGGGGCCATGGAGACATTGAAGGATTGAGACTGTGATCTTTGGCACCCATCCTTCCCTCCAGTTACGTGACGAAGACTTTCCCCATTCACGGAACCCAGCCAAGGAAAGATGGGGTTGGATGCAGAGCACCGCGGGTAAATCAGGGGTCCCTGATGCTGCAAGCTTCCGACAACCACCACGAAAAATGCACTAGGTTCTGGAATCCTTGGATACTGCTTAAGAGCTCATCTGGCTCTTCAGAATCAGACACAAAAATCAATGACACGTGTCCTTGAAGAAATGAAAGCCCACAGGCTTTTAGCTTTGCCGAGTTAAGATTTTCCTCAAGTGTTCCTCAGCCTGCAGCTGGTATTTAGCCTTCTTAAGTGAGCCCTTCAGCCCCAGTGCAATATCAACGGACAGAACTGAGTGGCCACCGGAGAGTCCCCTCCTCTCCGTCCCTCTGCCTTCTCTCAACTCTGGGGCCGGAAGCCAATGGCCTCAAATAAATCCTCTCAGTTTACAAGACCTGGTGAGTGTAAACATCACTTACCGGAGCCATTCGCCTGTTAATGCCTTTTGCGTGGGTCCATATCTGAGTTGGCGATCTCTTGCAAACTCCAAAGAGTCATGAAGAAAGGAAAACATTTCCTAAGGGTAAGTGATATAATGCTACTGACTGAGTCGTCTCCCTTTGGAATATGTTGAAGCCCCCGTATCCAGGTCTGTGGAGACGGGGCATCTGGGGACGTAATTAGGTTTAGGTGACATCATGAGGAGAGAACCCTCATGGTGGGATTAGTGCCCTTCGAAAAAGAGACACCAAAGAGCGTGATTCCTCCCTCTTTCTCTCTCTCCACCTGCCTGCACGGAGACACGGCAAGAAGGCAACTGTGTGCAACACAAAGATCGAGCCCTTGCCAGATGCTGAGCCTGCTGGACGTCCAGTCTCCAGCACTGTGAGAAATATATTCCCGGTGTTGGGGCCACCCAGGCTTAAGTCTTGTGTGGTGTCCGCACTGAAGAAGATAGGTCATATAGGGGAAAGGGATGAAATGTAGCACCAGAAAACCTGGCTCATCTCTTGTTCTTACTTAACCTCTTTGTGCCTCAGTTTCTTTATCTGCAGAATGGGGGAATAGAAGTCCCCTCATGGCCAACATCACGAGGTCGTTGTGAGAATCCAGCCAGAGGAGGTTTGGGAAGGGTTTTGTAAACTGCCAACAGAACGGCTTTTTTGCTCTTCTGTTGGAGATCTTTAATAATGTGTTGCTGGGAATCTGCCACTACAGTTGAAATCCCAAAATTGTTTAGGCAAAAGAAGTAAAAAAGAGGTAGGTTAAGAGCTCTACATTTTTTTTTCTTTTAAATGCTGCAGGGTTGAACTCATGCATGCAAATTTTTAAGTGAATTTTTATGATTTGGTTGTCTAAAAATCTGATAGAACTTTCAAAATCTTGTAGAGTTTCTTTATTAGAACTCATAAAATTATCGTAATTCTACTTGTTTAGATTATGTGATTGTGTTATATTTTATAGTGTTTATATTTTATATTATATAGCATTTTCTATGACATTGGGGGCAGCTAATTAAATTGATATGCAGAATCTGACAAATAATTGGCAAAGTAGTTACTGTATTTCATATACTGTAACTAAGATATAAGTGACCTGAGGTTAAATTGTACCTGTTTTTCAGGATTGAATTTATCCTATGTTATCACAAATGACAGGGTGGCAGCATGTGATACTTCAGCCCAGCTCTTATATAGACTTCTTTTTTGATTTTTTTAAAATAATTTTTTTAATTTTAGAAATTGAGATTTATAGAAAAACTGTGAGGCCAGTACACAGAGTTCCCATAAACTCCACACCTCGTTCCCCCTATTATTAACATCTTTCACAATAAATGAACCAACATTGATAACATTTTTATTAACAAAAGTCCATACATTATTGAAATGTCCTTGGTTTTTATCTGCTGCCCCTTTTTGGTGCCAGGCTCCCATCCAGGGTACCACAGCGAATTCATGCCTCTTTAAGCTCCTCATGGCTTTGACAGTTTCCCAGACTTCCCTTGTTTTTGATAACCTTGAGGATTTTAAGGAGTATTGGTCGGGTATTTCATAGAATGTCACTCTGTTTGGATTTGTCTGAGGTTTTGCTCATGATTAGAGTGAGGTTATGAGCTTTGGGGAGAAAGATTTATAGACATTACTTAAATTGGGGGATATTCCAGTAGAGAGTCAGGCAATTCTTGGGCATAAGGAAAAATCTTTTGACCTGAAGCAGCATGGTCCACAGTGGACATCTCACAACTGGAGAAGTACTTCTAAATACAAAGAGAATCTTCCAGCAAAGTTTATTCGCCTAGTAGGCTTAACAAATCTCAGGATGCCACAGATTGCCACAGGTCTGTTCACTATGTTAAATCCTTCCTTTCTGAAGACTTTCAACACAGTCTCCTGTCATACATCCTTTTGTTTTGTTTTGTTTTGTTTTGTTTTGTTTTGTTTTGTTGTGGTGGGGAAAAGACTTTTGGTTTTGTAATAGAATTTAATTTGAAAACAGTACTTTTTTGAGAGAAATCCTCTTTTGGAAATGTTACTGAGCTACATTAAGTATCTGAAACCCCCATGTTATCAGGAATGTAAGTGCGTGAATAAGAGCATGGCGTCTGTGTGCTGGAAAGAACTCTGTAATCCTGCTGCTGACCAGATTCCTTTCCTAGTGGAAGAGTCAAATTGATGGAGTCTCTCCCACACCAAACACCTGGGATGCTATTAAAAAATGAAATGGAAAAATGAAGGCTCTAGATGCAGGGCATGCTGGATAGACTAGTATGACAACTGAGGACAACCAAGTCTGAATCTGAGTCCAGGCAATTGCAGGAATCCTGAAATCCTCCTCCCAAGAATTAACTACCTTATTTAATTTTCCACAAAGGCTATGCAGTTAGTAAAAGGGGGAACAATTTTCCAAATATAGAAAAAATACAAATATTATGTAACACATATGCGTATGCTCTAGCTGAAGTTTGGTTTTGACAGTTGACAAACATGCCTTGATGTATGTGTGAGTGGTCAGTGACTCAATCCGTTTCTAATCCCATTGTAATCTTTATAATGATTCTGTTACGTGCAGTTATAACAATAATAGCTAATATTTATTTACAGCCTATCTGTGCTTGACATATTTTATCTCATGTAATCCTGTCTAGATACTCACTCTCCTCTTCCTTAAAAGAGGAAGTTGAAGCTTTGAGAAGTTAGGTATCCTGCCCAAGGGTACAAAGATAAGGTCAGGATTTGAACTCAAGGCATGGACTGCTGCGATCCAAAGTGTCGGGTCCTACTGGGCTAAACTACCTCCGTGTCATTGAGTTCATTTCAAAATGCCTTCTGGGAGAGCAAGGACCATATCTCTTCTTTTCTTAATAGATGGGGTCTCACAATTAATTTCCATTCACGTGGCACAAGTTTAGTAATATTTGAAAATAAGGAAGAGGAGGATGTGTTACTACTACTGATCATCACTGTTAAGGTAAAGAAAAAAAATCAAATACTCTCATCTCCTAATTGACTCCCAGACCAACAGTAAGAGAGGGAAAGGCCAGCCACTCAGCAGCCTTGTCACCTGGAACTAGAGCTAGATGGGCTCAAATCTCCAGGTCCTAAGATATAGTGTATTCATAGAAAATTTGAGGTATTGGAATGGCTAATGGTTGCCATTGACAAGATAGAAAGAGAGTTTGTTACAGTTCCCAAGAGAAGGGGACATGCCACATGTTGGGGGGCAGGCACACAAACGAAGCACCAGGGTCAGTCAGGAGGCTGAGGGAGCTTTGGGCAAGGGCCTTTATTGTGGTTTCTATGGGAAGGAACAGGTGAGGCAGGGTGAACAGGCTGGGGATTGGCTTGTTTGAATAATTTTAGCAGGCTCTGGGATACAGGGGCTGTGCCTAGTTGTCTGGTACCTGGCCCTGATGTGGTTAGGGCAGGTGGAGTGTGAGAGCCTGACACAGGAGGTGGGTTGCAGTGTGGACTCTGGATTGGTTGATTTGTTATTTGAAAAGCACTCATGGGCAAGTTGTTTACTATCTCTAGGAATTGTCTGACCCTAGGAGGTAGAGTCCCACTAGAGACCAGATCCCCAAATGTCAAAACATCAGAATACAGAAAATAAAAGACATGGTTGATAGTCTCCAGCTAGAGGATTTCTGGCCATTCTGAGTTGGGGAAGGCATACAAATGTACCCATAAGCCAGACAGAGTATCCAAAAGCTAATTCAGCTGTAAACAATGGCGACGGTTACGAATGCCCTGTAAGAGGAACCCTCGTATGTGGAGGAAAAACAAAACAAAAACCAAAAACAATGACAACTGGAAGATTAAATGTAACTCTCTGGGCCTACATTATCTGGGTTATCTTAAAAGACTTGTCACAAGGGGCTCCTGGGTGGCTCAGTTGGTTAGGCGACTGCCTTCGACTCAGGTCGTGATCCTGGAGTCCGGGATCGAGCCCCGCATCGGGCTCCCTGCTCAACAGGGAGTCTGCTTCTCCCTCTGACCCTCCCCCCTCTCATGCTCTCTCTCTATCATTATCTCTCTCAATAAATAAATAAACATCTTCTAAAAAAAAAAAAGACTTGTCACAAGTTAGTGCTTCACAAGAGAGAACAGAAAACTTAGTGTCCATCAAGCATTATAGGGTAAAATTGCAACTTTTTCTCTTAAATCCAATTCATTAGCAAGCTATGTACTGTACTCTAGTGTATACAGTTCTCTCTCTCTCTCGCTCCCTCCCTCCCTCCCACTCCTTCTCTCCCACAAACACATAGCAATAGTTTGCATAAATGTGAGCTCAGCTAGCAGACAACACCCACCCATCCCCCTAACACACACCGTATCACACATTCTTAAGAGTCTGCTTAGTGGGTCCAAGTTGAAATGGTTGAAATGGGCCTTTTTATTTTTCTCAAAAGCTACAGTAAGAAACACATCGGACAGGGGAGCCTGGGTGACTCAGTCGTTAAGCGTCTGCCTTGGGCTCAGGTCAGGATCCCAGGGTTCTGGGATCGAGCCCTGCATGGAGCCCTGCATCGGGCTCCCTGCTCAGCGGGAAGCCTGCTTCTCCCTCTCCCACTCCCCCTGCTTGTGTTCCCTCTCTCGCTGTCTTTCTAAAAAAAAAAGAAAAGAAAAGAAAAGAAACACATCGGACAAAGTAAAGTTAGACCTGCCTCTTTGACCTCATAAGATTCCTTAATACCAGAAGCAGTATTTTCAAGCCCAACCGTGCTGTCTCCCTCAAGAAATGTTTTCTTCATAGTCTCGGTAAAATCAAAGACCACATTATCTCAAGTTGCAGCCAACACTTTATTCTCCTCATTAATGGCTCAAAACTGTTGGAAGCCAAAGCCTGAAAAAGTCCTATGGCAATAAATGTGAATGTTTTTCAAAGAGAAGAAAGAAATTGCAAGAGGCTATGTTTCTGTTGACCGTATTTCTGAGTATGTTTCTTTGGCAAAGTCCTCAACCAAACTCAAATAAATTAGACACAGTGCCGATAGAAGTAAAAGAAGTAATCTGTAAAGAATATCCCCGCAAAATAAGGATCCGTTGAACAGTCCGCTAAATCCTGTCAGAACAGAGAAGAAAAAAGGAATGATTAATGTGAGAATTGGTTAAAGTAATTGATGGATTGATTGATTTAATGGTCTGTTTCTTTCTTTTTCCCTGGAAAGAAAAAGGCAAAAAAAAAAAAAAAAAAGGAAAGGAAAGGAAAGCAAGCAAGCTTACCGGCGCAGCTACACGGAAATGGTACATGCTGTCAAAGAATGGGGCCACAGGGAGGCTCCAAATGTGCTGATAGCCCTAAATAATGAATGAAAGAGAGATCCATTTCATAACCACATGTTACACTCCGTGGGAAAGACTATAGTCTGAGAAAGCATTTCTTTGACTCCTCTAGGAAAAGTATCTGTGGCGACAGCTTTTGAGAGGAGTCCCTAAAACAGTCTGCAGCCTCTGAAGGACACCTGGAAGATGCTGAGCAGAGCCCTGTGACTCGGGTCAGCCAGCGAGGAGAAACCCCGACGGGCAGCTCATGGCTCCCCTCTCATGTGGGGAACAGAGGCCGTGCCACAATTCTAGACACACTTCTTCGGGGACAGGAACGGGGACGGGGATGGAATGCCCGGGGGCTGGAAACCATTACCTGTGTCATCTCTTGGGAGACTTCTTGGCGGCTTTGTATCCCTTTGGCTCCCCTTTTGCCATGGAAACATATATTTCCAAGGGTGAATTTGCACTGGAAGACTATCAATGGCTCTGTTGTGCTTCGAGAAACAAAGAAAGAAAGGGCAAAGGGAAAGCAGTTACCAGCTACGCTAGACTACACCTTGATAGAAAGGGGTACCTGTGGGAACGTAACTGGGACACCCATTTGGTTTCATGTAGGCATCTTATTACACAAAGCTCATCAATGCCAATGTGCCTGTTCACATCTCCTTATTACAGAAAGAAACTCAGTCTCAGATGATTACTGTGATAGACAATGTTCGTGCTCCCCTCCCCCAAATTCATATGCTAAAATCCTAACCTCCAGTGTGATGTGTTCGGAGGTAGAGCCTATGGAAAGTGATTAGGTCTTGAGCGTGGAGCCCTCATGAGTGCGATCACTGCTCTTCCAAAAGGACCTCAGAGCACTCTCTTGTTCCTTTGCCAGGTAGACACAGTGACCGGCCTTCTGTGAAACAGGAGGCAGACCCTCACCAGACACCAAATCTGCCGGAGCCTCCATACGGGGCTTCCCAACCCCCAGAACGGGGGAAAGTAAATGTTTGTTAAGGCACTCAGGCTATGGTGTTTTTGTTACGGCAGCCTGAACCCATCAAAACAACCTGAGGGTGCATATGACAGTCTCTAAGACCTAATCTCATCACTGAAATCACCCAGCAGCAGAAGTTCTTATCACCATAGATCTTAAAATAACTTTTGGGGGCACCTGGGTGGCTCAGGCAATTAAGTGTCCAACTCTTGGTTTCGGCTCAGGTCATGGTCTCAGGGTCATGAGATCAAGCTCCATGCTCAGCAAGGAGACTGCTTGAGATTCTCTCCCTCCCTCTCCCTCTGCTCCTCCCCCTGCTCGTGCTCTCTAAATAAATAAATAAATAAATAAATAAATAAATAAATAAATAAATAAATAAATAAAATCAGTTTTGGAGATATCCCTTCTCTTTTCACTGGCAACTGAATTTGCATCTACCTCAAGTTTCCAGGATTTCGGATTCTACAAACCACTGATCTGAGTACATACTGTTTGAAGCAACAAGGTAAACAAATAGGAAGGGATGTGGGGCTGAGTCCCGTTAGAATTTACCTACCGTCACAGCTATCAGAGCGGAAGGCCTGCCAGAAAGAATGATTCTCCTCTGGAGGTTAGCCCATTAATTATCACCAAGAGGATGAGATCCATCTGTCTTTGGAAGTGATCTTTTTGCACAAGTGGGACAACCTACAATCTCAGTTGAGTATGTGTGTTATTTTTAAGTTACCCATATTAGGAAAATGGTTCTTAAACTAAAAAGCCTGATTTAGTGGCTCAAGATGGTCTTCTGCCACTTCAGGGGATACACCATTTTGGCTTATTTCCTTCCATCGAAGCTAGGAATGAATGAGGAAAGGCTATTCCAGGCTACTCAGGGAGTGTAGAAGATAGTCCATTTAGCTCTTGCTCTGTGTGAAATGTGATGAGTTCTGAGTCACAAAATACTTGCTGCTTGAAACAAACCTTTCCCAGGCAAGCAGTTGGGTCCAGTGTCATCAACTCACTGTAGAAGCAAAGTTGATGAGAGAAAGAGTCTGAAGCCTGAGTGAAACAGAGGACGGGGCAGAGCAGTGGGAAATGGATGGAGGAGGAAGGAGAGAGCTGGGGAAGCAGAGGATGAGAGCGGAGGACAGAGGAAAGGGAAGGTGAGAGGAAATGTGGAGGGGGCAGAAAAGGAGAGACTACAATCCAGAGAGACACAAAATAAAAACCATCTATCTTCCTGGTGAGTAGCTCACTGCATAATTTGAGTGAAGTGGGTTGAAGTCTTAAAGTACCGTAATTATTTTAAATACTTGGTAAGAATAGATTAAATTAGAGCTTTGTGATTTTGAAGGAAAGGTAGTCATAATAAAAGCTACCATTTATGAAGCGCCTACTATGTGCCAGGAAGGGGCAATATTCTTACATCTCTCATTTCATCAGGAAGGCAGGAAAGTGATGGTTTAAAGGATGGGCTGAGTTTGAAACCCAGCTCCACGGCTTACTAGCTGTGAGTTTCAGGACAAGTGTATTTGACCTCTCCAAACCTAAGTGTTCCCATCTGAAAAATATAAACTAGAAAAGAAAAACCGAACTCGAGGGTTATTGTGAAGATTATATGACCCACTATTAAAGTGGAGAGTGTCTGGATATGCTCTGTGCTCAGCAAATGGTAGTTATTAATTTCACTACTATTAACAGTGATTCCCACAGCAGCTCTACTTCTTATGGTATTATTTCAAACTGATTTTATAGATAAAAACAGCTCAGAGAGGATAAATGGTTTCTCCAAAAGGTTAGAGAATTAGTAAGTGGCAGAGACAAAATTTGAACCCTGGTCGGCCCGACTCTAAACTCTGACTCCTTGAACTCCCCTGGGGAAGGGGGTGGTATCTGCGTTAGCACTGCTAACAGGAGCTCACAAAAATGGGCAGCTCCCTACCCAGGGGGCTATGCTATTCCTCTTGCTCCCACCCCAATTCAAAGGGACACAGGGGTAGTCTGTAGCTTGTGAGCATCAAACCCAAGGTCACTCCCATTTTACAGGTATGAATGTGAAGCCAAGAGTCTTTCCATTCCACTTAGGGAGGCTGGAAGACTCGAACCTTCATTTTGAAGATTCTTCCCCAAGCTGGCCCACCTCTCAACCCAAACAGCATCAGTCGACACGGACTGATAACTTCCCACCCTCTAACTTACTGATCAAATTGTGAAGTAAGTTCAGACTTGCTATTCAAATAGTGACAGAAGCAGAATTGTTTTCTATAGTTATGCACTTACTTGATTTCCAGAGAGAATTTGACATTGGTAGGTGTGTGCTTATTAACAGGAATATTGTAATTGTAATTTCCAGCGCTGATTATGGGGAAAAAAATAAAACCACAAATCAAAATACACAGGAAAGGCTTCAAAAGGCTTTTGTTATTCATTATATACTATGTAAGCTGTGAAATATTCTATAGCAAACACAGAGAATCAAATTTAGCACGGTAGAGCTCTATGTTTTTCAGAGACGTACCTGTCAAATTTCAAAGTGATCTCTTTTAAGTCTTAATATACAAACTATACCACAAAGATTTATGGTGTGTTAGAACACACAGACAAAATGATGGAAAGCCAAATTCCAGGCCAAATGCATAAAACCAAGTGCACAGGAAACGACTCCCCATTAAGGAGACACACATTTCAGGAGACAACTGAGGCAAAGACCTCAAACCAACAATCCCTCTGGAAAGGAGGACTGAAAATAATGAATAATAGCTTCTCTACACTGAATCACTCCCTTTTAGGCAACATTAGCAGGAAGTACCACACACTTTCTGAACTTGAATCAACTAACATTATGATGGTCCTAATCCCCATTCTGTGATGGAGAAAACGATAGCACAGAAGTACATCCACAGACGCTCCTCCCCCATGCCCCCTGGAAGGGAACTACTTGGGGCAAAGGGGGGCTTCCTGGGATTCCTCCTGTAATGAACACTCCAGCAGAAAAGCAGAGTGTATCTAACACAGATTCTTATGACCTGGCCACACCTTGAATTATATGGAGAAACAACTTAAAACCAGATACATTGGAAGAAGAGCTCGTCACTTTAGATTCTCTTTAATCAATCCTAAAGTAAGTTGTTAAAAATAAGACAGCAGAAGTAAAAGGTACTGATCTGAATTGGGATCAGGAGAGCCTTGTTCTACGGGAAAAAGCTGAGAATAAATGGAATTCACTTCCTACCATGTGCCTCCTGGCATCTGCATGCTTCACAGCAACCCAACTCAGCAGCCTCATCGCAGAGATGAGAAATGGACACTCAGGGGAAATAAACACCTTGTTGAAGTTCTGGAATTTGAAACCGAATCATCCCACTCTTCTTCATTATGTCACCCTAGCAGAGTAATTAATGTCTGTCTCCGACTTGTTTAAGCTCACTGAAGCTCAGGTTCCTTAACGGCAGAATGGGGATCAACCAACCTCAGGGATTTGGGGAGAATTCCATGCGATAATGAATGTCAAAGCCATAAACAAGTCATAAAGCACCATAGTTTATTTTTAAAGCTCAGGGTCATCAACTTGAAGTCTAAGTTACATCAGGTTGCAAAAGAAATCAGGCTGAGAATCCCAAGGATTTGTGACATCAGTTCAAAGTACAGGGTCTTGCCTTTCACTTAGCAGTCACCCCATAAATATTTATTGGAGAAAGAAAAATAAGTCCCCATTCTTAACGCCTTCAACTTGCATATTGTGCTAGCTGAAGCTACTTGTAGTCTGTGCTTAGATTCTAAATGCATCGTTACCTGATGGCACATAATAGACATGGAGGTTGCTGATAACTTTTGCAATACCTGGATTTTTCCCCTTCTAACTGAAAAAGCCAAGATAAGCTTTATTATTTAGCAATTAAAATAATGCTATTCCTTGTTATTAAAATGTATAAATGTCAGCTCATTCATTACTTGGAGCCATCAGTAACAATGTCTTTCTTGTCGATACAATTAATCAGCAGCCCTGTGCCTATGGTATGTGTCCTCAGAGAGTCAGCCACAGAGCTGCCCCCTAAGCTTTTTGCTTTGGACTTACCCATTAAAACGGGAGGCTGGAATCATTGGAGCCCTGGTTTATTGACATTTGCTAATACCAACCATTTTATGATTCCCTCGTCTACCATGTAACAAATGTGTTTTCATTTAAGGAGCATTGTAAGCACACACTGATTTTTACCATGCAGTTTTAGCTTTCATTCCAGCCTCAGAAACCCAGAGCCCTGAGTAAATTCCAGAAACAATCGGGGTAGAATGGGGAGGCTTACCCACCTGCACTGGAGGCCTCCGCCACAATACTGATGATCTATTACTTGCTGGATTTCCATGATCTGAATAGAACTAATGGTTGTATCAATCCCTGAATTGAGAAGAAATAGAGAAAAGAAAGTAAACTCTTCTGCAGAGGAAGAATATTGTGCTTCAGCGACGTCTCCAATTTACCAAAAGTGAAAGAAGAGTTTCCTAGATAAATGGGTTCCATTTGCATTCAAATGGAAAAAGAAGGGGAGGGAAAGGGAGAAGGCTTTTGTTGTTGTTGTTACAGTAAATTTTAAGAAAACTCATAAAAATCCAGATTCCAAAAGGCAGCCCCATAACATCCAAAAAAATTTCTGGACCCTGGAAGTCCTACTAAATTGACATTTATTGAAAACGGAGGGTGCAATGTGAAATGCTATCTGGCCAAGAAAGAAAGCTTTAAAAAACTTAGAAAACAGAAAACAAGCTAAAAGTACAGTCAGAATCCAAGAAGGTAGGAAGTTCAAAAAAATTATTCAAGTCCATGGAGATCAACCTCCACTTGTCTAGTAGTGAGCGACCATCTCTAAAGCCTCCTTAATGGTTAGACTGGCATTGATTATAAATAAAAGTAATCCCCATGAGTGTTCAAGGGCAGGCTGCATCCTTTGTCCCTGGTCCTCACTCCTGTAATGCTTTTACAGCCTGTTGCTACTCTGCCCAGCTCCCCGAAGTCAAAGAATAGTCACTTAGATGTAAACTTACAGTCACTCCCCCAGTCAGGGCTGGTTAGTGCATCTCTTGCCAGGAATGACAAGCTTCTGTCTTCTGAAGAGGAAAAAAAGTCTGTCAAACTTTAATTAAGGCTTGGTCAGGATGAGAAGAAACCCAGTATGTGCCCCTCTGTCTCTGTCAGTTGAATGTTTCCACACCCTTTCTCTCTCCTACCTTTCGACCCATCCAATGCCTACCCGCATTTCTTACGGATCTAGTATGTTCTCACCTTCCTCCAAGAAGCCATCTGTTTTGGGCTGAATTGTGTTCCCCAAACTCTTGCGTTGAAGCCTAACCTCTCAGAATATGACTGTACTTTGAGATAGGGCCTTTCCAGAGGCAATTAAGTTAAAATGAAGCTGTTACGCTGGGCCCTAATCCAATCTGGCTGGTGTCCCTCCCTATAAGAAGAGATTAGGACACTCGAGACACCAAGGACAGGACGGGCAGAGAGGAAAGAACTTGCAAGGACACAGCGCAAAGGTGGCTATCTGTGAGTCCAGAAACCAGACCTGCTAACACCCTGATTTTGGACTTCCTGCCTCCAGAACTGTGAGAAAATAAATTTTGTTTCTGGAGTTGCCCAGCCTGTGGTACTGTGTTATAGCGGCCCGTGCAGATCGCACGGCCCCTCCGTTCTGATGTCATGGCATTACTGCCTTAACCATCCAGGGGGTGATCAGTTAGTCATCTGTCACCACATCAGAAGCATGTCATCTGTTTTATTACTTAACTTGTATGTATTTTGCCCTTTCTTGACAACTCCAGAATAGGGAACCTCTATTAAAATTCTCTGATTCCTAGGTAACTCCTAGCATAATGTGATCCACACAGGAAAAAAGAGAGATGCGGGGGACGGGGGGAGGGGGAGGTAGCGGAGCTGGCTTGTGCAGAAGGAAGCGGGGGAGTGGTTTTGCCCTGTCATAGCCAAAAAGGCAGTTTAAAAGCAGTTTTGGAAAGGTAACTATTCAGAGGATTGTTGGTAAGGTTTTGGGGGGAAAAACATCTTCTTAAAGTGAATGGTGAAGGCAATTATTTAGTGGGTTGCTAAACAAGTCTTTAAAAAGAATTCTGAATTTTTTTTAATTTGCTGATTTTTTCTCAAGTATATGTACTGTTCACTGTATTCCTTCGTTTGCATTAAATAATGTTTATATTTTTCAGCATAGTTTGGGGCAAAACACAAAGACAGTAACCTCATTTAACAAGAGACATAAGTTAATACAAGGTGTGCTGCTTGCTTAGGAAGCAAAGAGAGGCGAGATCTAAAACAAGTTTCTATTCAAGTTTCTGTGTGGAATTTCAGGAAAGCAAAGGCTAGAGTGCATGTTACTTGGGCGCCATCACTCCTAAGTAAATCTGCCCTGGTTAGTACTTCTTACACTAGGCACACGGGCTTGTTTACCTGTCCACAAAACTGACTGCGAGCTTCTGGAAGCCTGCCAGCATCTTGTGCACCTTGCCGTCGCCCCAGGCAAGGCAATCCTGGGCTCTCTGCAGGCGCTCAACAAATATTTGTGGGAGGATGGAAGGAAGAGGGGCAGGGAAGGAAGAAGGAGAGTCAATCATATACCCTCCAGAAAAATGTTTCCTCTTACACACTCAAAGGGGAAATCGCCAGCAGATGGGTGCAGAGGGGATGCTGGGAATGGACATGGGAGCCTGAGCTCCTTCATCCTGTTGGCAAAGGGGAGTGAGACAGAATTTGAAGGAGAGGCAGGTTTCCTGAGCATCTTGCCTAACATGAGCCTTTTCATTAAAAAGAAATGGATCTTGATACATGAGGATTTTCTAGAAAATTGAATATATATTTCCCTTTAGATACAAATATATGTGCTGTCCAAAAGGCCTCTAGATTTCTTGGATTCCAGCTATTCCAGTAATAATTGTCAAGCACATGTCCCCTGCTATGAGTTTTGCTTATGATTGCTCCCACAGAAGGATGTGAATTTATACGGCAAATGAAACATAAAAAGAAGGGGAAACCAGAATTTCTCCATCCTGTCTGTTTTCATCCTTTACCTTTTTTTCCCTACTTTTCCACTGAATTTGCAGGAACAGGGCTCATTATAAATTTTGGCAACAGAATTACAGAGTTGCCTCATTTTCACAGAAGCATGTTTCCAGGTTCCTGGAGACATAGAATCCTATGATAGAATTTAGTATCTGATGGGATAACGGTAGTTTTAAAAACAGTAATAAAAAGGTAAATTTGAGAGATAATCTTGCAGATTAGAATTATGAAAATGGCTTTTCAGACTCAGGATTGGAAATAAATTTTAAATCTCCTATAGAACAAATCTCCAATTTGTCACTTCTCTGAGGCAAGACTATTCAATTCCGAAAGG
Organism: Leptonychotes weddellii; assembly: GCF_054177405.1. Lineage (NCBI taxonomy): Eukaryota > Metazoa > Chordata > Mammalia > Carnivora > Phocidae > Leptonychotes > Leptonychotes weddellii. The sequence goes on along the minus strand of NC_138373.1, from coordinate 117,260,460 downwards.
CTAATTATCGGAAAACCATTAACTCTCCTGTAGTCAAACAGGGGTGGCTCTCATTTTATAAATGCCTTCCAGTAATATTCACTATAAACTTAATATACACTCCCAGTGGTTTTTCACTGTGAAGCTGGAGATAGATTTCGCAATCAGCGGAAAAGATCTCCCAATAAACTAAATTAGAAACTTCTGGAGAGGAGAGATTTAAGATGGTGTCCAATCAAAGCATATCCTGTTGTGGTAGAATGTGTATATAGCATTACTTATAAAATTGTGCTGTATGGCTGAGTTCCAAAACAGCATCTTGGATACCTTTTTCTTTCCTGATTGAACCAGACTCATGCCAAGAAAAAGTCAATGAGCCCAACCAGTTGATGACTGGTGTCCTTTAACACAGGGAGCCAGTTTCTTTCCGCCATTTGCTCTTCTCAGAGTTCTGATCTCCAAAACAAAATAAGCATGAATTCTCACAGCCTTTTAGTTTTATGAGATTTTTAAATCTTCACCAAAATTCTTAACATCTGTAGAATTCCATAGATATTCTCCTCACAAGCTCTTTGCTTTTTCATATCTAACTCTGTCTATTTAAGTCTTTATTGGTTCCATAGATTAAAATCTAATCCATCACACTCAGTTGGCTCCTCAGAGTGGAAGTTCAATATTCCAAAATACCCACTCTCCACCTCTTGATTAGTCTTACCCAAACCTTTTATATTAAGTGGGGAGAGGGGATAACCTTTCTGAAAGACGTTTTACACAATCAGCTTGGGCCCAAAAGAAGAATAATGGCTTGCCCTCAGCATATCATAAAAATACTGATTTCCCTTCCCTTATTTCACTAGTGGTCTTACTCCTTAGGAAAGAAGCTCATAAGTGTGTTCTGGGGCTTGGTAAACTGCTAGATATTACTCTTCATCCTAGAGTGTTATTCCAACTTTTTTTTTTTTCTTAACCCTTGAATTTCTTTTTAAAATTTTTATCCTTTAATTTTTTTTTTTTAAAGATTCTATTTATTTGTCAGAGAAAGATAGCGAACACAAGCAGGGGGATGGCAGGCAGAGGGAGAAGCAGGCTCCCCGCTGAGCAGGGAGCCTGATGCGTGTGACTCGATCCCAGGACCCTGGGATCATGACCTGAGCCGAAGGCAGACGCTCAACAGACTGAGCCACCCAGGCATCCCTATTCTTTAATTTTTAATTAGTTGTGAATGCCTCAGAAACATCTGTTGAAAGAGTTTGCCTGGCTTTCTCCACTTTCAGATTTAGGAACCCCAGGGTCATACAGTGCCCAGGACAGAGGGGAAGGATGGACCAGCAGCAGAAGAGAAGAGGCTTTCTTTACACCCCGAGAAACACACCACATCAGGGACATCTCAGTAGCTATAGGCAAACTTGGGGGAGGGGGATGCCGAAGGGACTTTCTAGAACCACAGGGTGACTACTTTCAGCTTCCTCTAGAGTTGATCCCTGGTACATGTGCACACAGTGCCAAATAAATGGAGGCACAATGGTAGATGGGCAGAAACCCAGGACAGGGAGACAGGGAGACAGGGGACTCAGGTTCCTGTTCCAACTTTGCTAGTAACTTACTGCAGAACCTTAAGCAAGGTCCTGGGCCTCCATTTCATCAGCTGGAAAATGGGTAAGCTGGTATCAATCAGAGGTTTTCCTGACCCAGTCCTTGGAAACCCAGGTGATTGCATAAAGTGGTCAGTGGTGTTTGCGCACTTGAGAAGTAACAACTCTCCCACGGATTTGTACTATTCTTCAAATGTTGCTGTAGGACTAACAAAAATTATTTGATTAAAGCTTAACTGAGTTTAAATTAACATTCTCCTTTTATGTATTTTCTCAGCCAAATAACTGTAAAAGAATAATGAATTAATAGTAGATTCTACAGGTCAAAAAGTTAGGTACCACTGGTGTACTGCTCTCTGACTTTCTACAAGACTCTAAATCCCCAAAAGTTTGCAGGTTTCTAGAAGGTACAGTGAAGAGAACACGTAAATCCTCTCTATCTTTCTCCAGCTGAAAGAGGGAAGAGGGAACAATTCTGCCCGTGTATCGGGGAGCCCGGTAAGGCAGGACTTACATTTCACTTTTAGCCAGAGAAGCTGGTGACTGTGCCTAGGAGGACACAGCCAGGCACTGTGGAGCAGCCCTTCTTTCTCTAGGAGTCTGTTCAGTGTCCCCCATACTTAGGCAATGTAAGACACACAGGCACCTAGTGTCCCAGAGAGGAGAGCAATGAACCTTCATCCAGTTTGATAAGGCTGCTCTGCCCTCCATGTGGAGAGCTGGTTGCTACAGGAAGGAGTTTGCTCAAGGGTCAAGAACATTTTTGAAAATGAAGATTGGATCAGTCCATGACCTCTTCCTGTGCAGGATCCATGGTTACACATCTCTCATAGGTGAGATGGTCTCTTCTGAGGACTGCTCTCAGAAAAGGCCACAGAGTACACCCCAGGTGGACTCCCAAGGTAGGTGAAGGGTTTACAGCCACAAGGGTTCATGTGCTTTTGCAAGAGATGAAGGCTTTGGGGGATTTTTTTTTAAACAGCACTGGACTTTTCCATATTTGAAACTACGGAGAATATGATGACAGAAACACATTCATTTCTTCACGGTGAAGCTTTATCTTTGCCCTATAGTGATGCATCTGTTCCCAAGTTCAATCAAAAGTTGCTTTCATGAGAAAAACAGTGCGAGCACTGCCTCCTACAGGCGCAGGGAAAAACTCTCTATGCCTCATCTCCTCATTGGAAAGAAAGGAGGTAACAGTGCCTGTCTTTTAGGCTTGTGGGGATGGAATGGTTTATTCATGTAGATTCCTTACGGCTGTGCATTTGTATACAGTAATAGCTCATTATATGATGTGATGATGATGATGATGATGATTCGTAAAAGTTATTCAACTCTAGGTTATGCAATAATATCAAAAGGAAAAAGAAATCACACTGTTGCCCCCAAACTTCAACCAATGACCATATTGTACATGTCAGTCATTTGGACTGCTCAAAAATATTCTAGTTCATCTTCTTCTAGGCATATGTTAGGTCTGCACTTTATCAACTGTTTTTAAATGAGACATGACCAATGTCACTCGCTTTAGCCAATAAAATGTAAGCAGAAGTGACATGTGCTACACCTAGGTGGGAGCTTTAAGAGCCGTGTTCTCTTACCACTGCTACAGAGATTGCAGAAATACAGATTGAGATGGAGTCTCCATTAGTGAGGTTCTAAAGGATGTGATGAGTGAGAGCCCTCTTTTGATCCACATCTGACATAGAGAGTCAGAAATAAATTTTTGCCACATTATGCCACTGTAATTTGGAGGCTGCTGTCGCCACAGCATCCTGATAGATAAGCCATGCTAATATGTATCTATTGCTATTACTGTCATCATTATTCTATAGACTTGGGGATGTGCAGAAGGTTCGCAAAAACAATAATGAATCAGTATACATTTGGATTCCATTACCGAGATAATTATACATTTGGATTCCATTACAGAGATAATTATAGTTTTAACCCTTGATCAAGCCTCCATAATTTTTTAACATGAAAAATCTGCTTCTTAAAAAAAATTCTGTGTGTGTGTGTGTCCCTAGGAGGAAGAAGTAGATATTCTGACAGTGGTTGTGATTTTCAGACTTGCAGCTTATCCTGAACTCATTAGAGTTCCAAAGCCTTTTACATGTTGCCCTACTTGGTTTGGGCAGAAAGCCCAGATTCGACATCATTTTATAAGTTCTAAGTGAGCCAGAAAATCTACCCAACCACCCAGGATTACTTTACATGTTCTACTACTACTAATGTTGTTGGCAATGGACAAATGAGACAAATGAGATCTTTTCACTTACTCAGCCATAATTTCATCCCTGGGCAGGGAACTCAATATTATAAGGGGACTGCAAGTTTGTGCACTTGTGTTTTTAAAGAGCTTGCCACCCTAAAGAGAAAAGTAGAACCATTGTCTGGAACCATTAACGGATTAGGCAAGTAGATATTTGAAAAGAAAAACATGTCAGGTTTCAGAGTCCCAGAGGCTTCTCTTTGAACATCCTTTACCTGCCCACAGCCTCTGATGGGTTTCCTCCTCCTGAGACCACCTTCGCGCAGGACTGGAGGGGACTCTTCTCTTTCCCTGGATGGGGCAGCAGTAAGTCTCCTGACAGGGCAGGATCTCACAGAAAGTGATTTCTGGTACTTGGAAGGAGGACTGTGTGGTCACCAGGGACGTATTGGGTGCTGCAGAGCATTGGGCAGAGAGGAGGGAAGTGACAAGGTTAACCTGAAAGGCTGGTTCTTTTGTCGACAATTCACAGGAAACATGGGGCTGGATTTGAGAGTGAGGAATGTGAAAATCTTAAATCTCACCTGTGGGAGAGGCTGTGGGCGGCAGGGCGGGCTCCTGAGAGCTTGTGATATTGCTGGAGGAAGAAAACAAAGTGATTACCGAAGGAGGCCTTCAAGAATCCTTCTCTCCAAAGGAAAACAAGACCAAAACTCTCACCTCGGAGGGAGACTTGGGGCACGTTGATTTTGATCTTTTAAGCTAAGTATGTACAGGGAGACTATCGTCAAGGCACTGTTAAAAAAAGAAGAAGAAGAAGAAGAAGAAGGAAGCATTATGTGCCAGATTTGAGTTCATCTCCATCTCACACAACCAGCCGGTCAGAGATTACACTGTCACAGGCTACACAGATGGGAGGGGTGCGGCCTCGGCTGAGAGTCGCACCATGGAAACCAGCACCGTTCTGCTTCAGGGCAGAAGGCCCTCACCTTCCTAGAGCAAAGAGTCTCTGGGGTACTCCTCACTGATGGATTTTTCCTGAGAGCAGCCCCCTGGCCCTGCAAGCTGCCTCAGAAGCATCTGTCACAGGTGGAAGATTATGGGTGGAAGATTATGAGCGGAAGCTGTAAATCGCTGGAGGCAGCCCCTGCTCCTTGCAGGAAAAAGTCAGAGCAGAGTTCACATCCCACTGGCGGGGGGCGTCCGCCCTGTGGCCCCGAAAGGCCACCCGGGTTTAGTCAGCTGTAGACGCTAACCCCTTGGCTGCTTCTCTGACATCTTCCGGCTGCCTGTCTTTTCAGAGCAAAAAGCGCCAAATTGGAGGAGAGAGGAAGGAGAAGAAATGCAATGTAGCATCCATTTCCACACTGTGTGACTTCAAAATAATGACTCTTTTTCCTCCAATTATCAGAACTTACATATTCAAACAGAAGCTTTTCTGAAAGGTTCGGAGCCCGGGGAAGCTATTCTCCCAATGCTCTTGCATCCAAACACCTAGCATTTTCTTCTCACAGGGGTGTGTGTCTCTGGAACTCTCTCATGAGCCGCACAGGAGAGTCCGCCCACCTCATTACAATCCCACTGTGCGCTGGGTCTGACACAGGGTGACCTGACTTGACTTGCTGCTAGCTTGACTATACACCTGGCTCCCTAGACTCGACTCCTCGTTATATTGCTCCCATTCAAAGGTGGTGGGTTTACTATTATTAAATATACACGAGGAAATGTGCCATGCGTTTGAATTCCATTCATAAAGAAAAAATTTCCAGAGTGTTCTCAGCAGCAGCTGGTTACTGCCCAGCAGGCACAACCCTGTCTGGGGAAAGTGGTGCTGAGCCCCAAAGATGCTATCAGACAGAATCCGTGGTGTCACCCTGGCAACTGCTTGCTGTGATCCAGTCTCCCTCTCTTTGTTCTCCCCCGCTATTTCCCTATAACTAATCCTGAAGAGCTCTTTCTAATTTGTCTCTGGCATCTACTTCAGTGCATGACCCAGAGAACTTCTAGAATTGTGGAATGACATGGACATCTGTTCCTTTCTTTGGGGGCAAATTCTGGTTTTGACTCTTCTTGCCACCACAGGCCAGAAACAAAATAACAAGCCCAATAACCTCCCACTTATGATCTTGGTGGACAACAATATTGGAATTCGTAAGATAATTCTGATAAGCGTGTTTAAAAAGCAGTCTCTGTGCATCTGAATTAGACGTCCTATCACCCTGCCATTGGGTTTTCATGGGACTCTGCCTCTCTAGAGAATGCTACTACGTATGTCTGCTAAAGTGGATGCTCACACTCTCCTGAGCTGGGAATCCCAGCAGAGGACAGCTCACGTAGGAGAGTGAGAGAAAGACAACGGCTTCAAACGGGAATTCTGTGTCGTGGTGTCAGATCCTCGTGGATGTTGTGTACAGTGGGCAGTAGCAAGTGAAAAGCTGAAATGCTGAGGGGAGGGAAGGGTACAGAGAGAGACTCACACTATCCTCTATAGCTAGGAAGCTGCGTTAGAGCACGGAACTACCAGCACCTTGGCACTGCCCCTTACTTTGCCTCGGAGAACGACTGTCTCCCTTGAGACAAGGCCCCAAGGCAGTCCTTTCTAACACTCATAAAGCATTTTTTGAGAGATAGATAAATACCCCTGTGAAAATAGCCCTGCGACCATGCAAATAGACTGAGAACAAGAAGGCCCAGAGGACACAGGCAAGATGACTAAGGCCCGAAGCCTGAGGGGCCATCCCAGCCGCAGGTGCCTGCAGACCAGAGCCCAGGGGAAGAGCCCTGCATCTCAGTAAGGGGTGCCTCCCAGCGCCCTGCAGAGGTCCGATGGCACGCAAGTCCCCCACTGCTTGCAGCAAATCCTTCATCCTCACTGTGTTTGCTTGCTTCTGCTGCTGAGTACAGATGCATATATTGTAGATCTTGGGGTTACCTCATAGTCCCTTTCATGTGACGTCTTCACTGAAGAATCTAGAAGAAGCCTAACAAATGGGAGTGTCCAGGGGAGAACAGATTGTCCCTGATTGCCCTCTCGCTCTGTTCCCCCAAGTAGACAGGAAAGAGAACTAACAACTTCAGACAATTATCTGTAAGACTGAAACAAACACACACACACACACACAGCATAGTGAGATACTAAAAATTATCAATTGATTGAAAAAAGAATCATCCTTCATCTCACATTTAAGTACAGAAAGCCCATGTTTTTTTTTTCAGAATAGGAGTTTAAAAAGGGCCCCCTCAGGGCACCTGGGTGGCTCAGTCAGTTAAGCGTTTGCCTTCAGCTCAGGTCATGATCCCAGGGTCCTGGGATCGAGTCCTGCATTGGGCTCCCTGCTCAGCCGGGAGCCTGCTTCCTCCCTCTGCTGCTTGTCCTCTCTCTGTCTCTCTCTCAAGTAAATAAATAAAATCTTTTTTTAAAAAAAGGGCTCCCTTATCTCTAAGCTAAATCCAAGGTCAATGCCCAGTTAAAGGGCTCCCTGTCTTCAAAGTACATAGGTCAGTCCCCAGTTGATAGATGAGAAAAGGAAGATGGGAAGAAAAAAAAAGAGCTTGACAGAGCACAACACTGAAATTTTTCTTACCAAAATGCCATCACAGCAATGAGAGTTATAACCAAGGTCTGGAAAACCCAGTTAGGACACAACTGTTTTTTTCCTGAAAAATAAACCTGTAAAAAAGATTCAGTCAGGAGCCGCGATAAACCAGCAATGCCAATTGGGAGAAGGACCCCTGAAGACTCGCTCCCAGCAGGGATCTTTGCCTCCCAGTGGGCTGGCCAGTGCACTCTCTCCAGCCTACATCTTCCTGCGGTCTGCCCCCTGAAAAGGAAGTTCTTCCAAAGCCTAGCTCAAGCCTCTCCCTTTCCTTGACACTCCAGCTTATAGTCATTTGTCTTTTTGCTAGCATACTGCAGGACCCGTGTCTGAGCCATTCATTTGGTGCTTCTTCTTGAAGTTTTATGAGAGCAGAGGACATATCAGACAAGATACTGTCAGAACCCAGATGTTCATCTCCTTTACTACAACACTTCGGAAAACCAAAAAGTCTTCAAGACATGATGGAATAAATTCCAACAGAAGAGTTTCAGGCATCCTGAAACATCATGGAAAAGACTTTTATGGTCCGAAATAAAAAGTACTCTTTAAATCATACACATCAGTATTCAATACTGCTACCTATTTTTAAGGACAGTTCTGAGCCTGAGTCTTATTGATCCTTATACCCATTCAACAAACATTTATTAAGCACTATTCTGTATAACGCTATAGGGAATCTAAAAATAAGTTACAGTCTCTAGGAAGCCAATGAGGCAAACCTCTAAGACGGATACATATTGGCATAAAAACTTGCTTTTTATGCCATAAAAACTTGCATATGAGGAATGGGCCAGGAACTACAGAACAGACAGCTGTGCAATTGGTGGTGAATCTGGCTGAAAAGATAGGAGAGGTTTTCTGCCCACTTGAATAAGGTGCCCCTGAAATGGGAGCTTCACTCCTAATGCAATAGGGAGTGTTAGTTTGCTTCCTTCTGCGGGGTACAGGGTAAAGTCATGCTTTTGGCTGGAAGAGAATGGGAGGTTGGTGGTCGTTAAGAAATAGTTTAAAATTGGTCTTTATTTGAATTTCTTGGGCTGGTTATCTGAGTAAATAAAGTGTTCCTCAGTGTTATATTGGGGTGGGATTAATCATATAAGCTTTTAACAAATATACAAACCCGTAGGGCTCCTATAACTGAGTCATCCATAGGGCAGCTGGAAGCCACTCTGAATACCAAGAAGTGAACAGCTTATACCATTCTTACATCTCACTGGAACTGTTCAGAGGAGAGTCTAATAATGTGCTGGGCAGAGAAGGGACTCAGTGAAATTTGTTAAATCGACTGGCGTTAATTAGCATTCGTCTCAGGTAAGAGCTCCCCCCTCCAACCTACTCCCCACAGCTGCTGGATTATTTTCAATCTCCATGCTTTTGCTTCAAATCCTTTGACCTAGTGTAGGGAAATGACCTAAGACCTGGAGTCAGGCTTGGGGCCAGGTGTTGAACAAGTCATCTAAATGTCATTGATCCTCATTTCCCTCCTCAATAAGACAGGAATGATAAAATAATACCTGCCAACATTTTCAGAGTTATTGGGTGGGTCCAACTAATCCTGCAATGGTTCTCAAATTCAGGTCCACATGAGAATTACTTTGGAATTTATTAAAAACCAAAATGCCCTAGAAAATTCTGCGCAAAAGCCTGAAGGCCTTCCCACCTCACGCCAACCACCAACACACAGCGGGGATCACCCATCTATCTCTTGGAAGTAGAGAAAGAAGGAAGGAAAAGGAACACTAGATTGGATGAGAGCTACTCAGGAGACCTCAATCTTCCTCCAGAACAAGCACCACCATCGGCAGTTGTGCGGAAGTTGAGGCAAGGCCCAGCCAGGTTTCTTACCATGTGGTAAGGCCCACAGACTGCTCACAGCCAGCACTTTGCTCATGAATGTACCCACCCAACCCAAGAGTAGCACACTCCCCCTACACACATATGTTTCAATGACCCAATGATCACGGAGGCTCTGGAGAACAGAGGATACCTAGGGGTTGGTGTCATGGAAGGGAAAGTGAACCTCAGGGAAATAGCCAAGACCTCCTGCAAAGACAGCACAGGGGAAGCAAAACATCCCCATTACTTGTACTTTATCAAGCTCCCTGGAAGACTCTGATAACATGCCAAAGTATGAGAACCACTCAAATAGTGGGTTTGAAAATGCTAATAAGAGTGAACACTTGGGGTGCTTGGGTGGCTCAGTTGGTTAAGCATCTGACTCTTGATCTCAGCTCAGGTCTCAATCTCAAGGTCGTGAGTTCAAGCCCTGCACTGGGCTTAATGCTGGACATGGAGCCTACTAAATTAAAAAAAAAAGAGTGAACTCATATAGCACTTATTACGTGCCATATTCTCTTCTGAGTGCTTTATATCTACTAATTTATTTATGTTTCTTTTTTCCACTATATATACTAATTTATTTAGCCCTCATGATAATCCTTAACAATCTTATGAGGCAGGTAATGTTATCATCCCCAATTTATGGAGAAGGGAAAAAATGAAGGCTAAGTTCCTTATGTAAGATCACACGGCTAGTAAGTCACCGAGCCAGGATTAAACCATCAAACATTTGGCTCCAGAATCTGTGCTCCTAACCACCGTGCAATGCTGCCTCCCTTTTTCTGCTTGTAAAGCAAGAGAACACTCTACAACTTAGATATTATTGTTATTACTCAGAAGGTTTTCACGGCTTACCAAGTGAACTCCTTACCAGGTGGTCCAGGATATCTGAGCCCTACCTAGATTCTCAGCCGTATCTTCTACTCTCCTCCCTAACCAACTCTCACCTAATCCTGCAATGAAGCCAGTACCAGCCCCCAGATCTTTGCTTATTCCGTCTCCTCTGGAACCTCTCCTCTACCTAGCCAGAGCTTACTCCTCCTGGAAGGCCCGGCCCCCATAATGCAGCACTCTGAGCCTTTGCAATATTGACCACATCCAGATACAACTGTTCTTTGTATTGTCCTCTGATCTTCCCTGGCTACCTAGAAATTCCTCAGAAGGGGCCATGTCTTACTCACCTTTGTCTGCCTCCCACAAGCTTACGACAGGGACTATAAGAGGCCTCTGAGTTGAATGAGTGCCCTTTAATACCTACATAAATCCTCTACTGTGTCTACAATCCAACCCCCTTCCCACCCCCACCCCACCCCCACCATACCCAAGACACTGAACCACTTAATGTTTTTAATCTTCAGGAAAGATTATCAGACTGGGCTTTCCATTCATGCATTCATTTAACAAATATTTCTTGAGTACCTACTATATGCCAGTCCCTGGGGATGCAGAGTGAGGAAGGCAGACATGGGGCCTGTTCTCATGAATGACACATTCTAGTTAATATTCTGGGATAACTGCAAAATAAAGAGATTCCCTGGGTGCAAAGTGAGAGCTACAGAGGTTGCACGTGACCAAATCGTACCAATCAGGGCCACCATGGATGTAGGTACCATTCCCTCCATCCCACTGCAAACTGGTTAGTACAAAGGGCACCTTTCTTACACAATATTTTTAATTGTTTGTGTTTATTGAGCAAACTGCTATGTGCTGGGCACTGGCTAAGGGCTTCACCTTATTTAATCCTATCACTAATCTTTGCAAGATAGATACTATTATTATATTTCTCAATGCAATTAAGTAACTTGCCCAAGGACACGTCTACATATGTATTTATCCAAGTATTTATGTTTATTGGTATACCAAGTAGCTTGTCAGCAACATAACATTTTAGCAGTTTTTAGTAGAATATTAAACTCTCTCTGAATCCTTTTAGAATAGGTCAGTGCAGTATAACATGAGTAGAGATAAAAGGGGGCAATGGCCCACACACCAGGTCAGCCCTTACCAGGACATAGATTAAGGTCATGAATATCTTCTCCTGGGAAGGGCCACCTGTGCAACACTGGTGGGTCGGAGGGAGCAAGCTGAGTCTCACAGCTATCTGTCTATGAATTGCAGCTAGGAAGGGAATATTGTAGCTTCTCCCTCACTGACACTTCTCTGCATTGGAGAGGGTGTACTTTAAATTATTAAATGATTAACCTCCACCTTTTACTGTACATTTACTGTAAATGTCACCCTGTTTGATAAAAGCTCTCTTTATTCATTAATAAAGCCATTACACTTTACCTTTGCAAGAAAGTGAATACCTATTTCCCCATTTGCACGAACAGTACTAAATATCAAAGGGAAAAGAGGGATTTGGGGATTAATGGAAGTCCCTCTGGGATCTTCTGAAGCCATAGGTAAGGAGTTAGTTCAGTTAAGGCATCCACATGACCTTATAGCCAAGGGCCATATGCAAGTGGAGGCTGATGAATTTCACTTGGGGGTGGGGCAGTATAAACAAAAACTGGCAGAATAGTATTTCTGAAATGAACATGTTTTGTACTCACTTCTCTAAACACCTTTTTGAAAAAACAGTTAGTTTCTAATAAAGGGGTAGTATTTAAATACCTAAAGTGTTGGGGCACTTGGATGCCTCAGTCGGTTAAGCATCTGCCTTCAGCTCAGGTCATGATCTCAGGGTCCTGGAGTCAAGCCCTGCATCACGCTCCCCAGGCAGTCTGCTTCTCCCTCTCCCTCTATCCACCGCTCATGCTCTGTCTCTCTTTCTCTCAAATAAACAAATAAAATCTTAAAAACAAAAACAAAAACAAAAAAAACCAAAACCTTAAGTGTATAAGGATGCAAACTAGGGAGTCTATCAGCAAATAAATAAAGAAAAGCATTCTTGATCAATTTCTCTAAAGACTTTGGGGGTGGTGGTGTATAGAAAACATCATCACTGTTCATTACAAATTTAAGTCTATTTACCTTGTTTTTTTTGGGAAGGGCCCTTCTTGGAGAAGATGCACTAACAGCTCTGCTAAATTTGCTTTAAAAAGAGAGAGAGAATGTTAATTACTATTCAAATGCCTCTCCAGGAGTTATAAGACAAAAGCCCTGGCTGCCACTAACACAGCAAGCAGTATGACTTTTTTTTTGTGATACAGTGCTAATTTAAAAAAGGGAAAGTCAAGGCAATTGAGAGTTCCTTTTGTGGAAAAGAACCTTAGTAAGCATAAATGAATGCATTAAACCTTATATTTTTCTTTTTCTCATAATTAGACCCCCAGGAAATGTGCATTTCCCTCCTTAAGTAATGAAAAAAACAAAACAAAAAAAAAACTTGAAATTTTTTCCCTGAGAACCAAACATGGTTTTCTAAATTTAGAAAAGACCACTTCTCCTCCTTAAAGGAGAAGTCATCCTTTGCTAAAATGTAACATTTCCTATAATACTTTGCTCTTAAACAGATACTCCGTGTTTTGTTTCCTTTTTAAAGCAACAACAGAAAAAAATAAGAAAATTACCACATAAGGCAATTGTGTTCCAAAACATTCTAAAAAGAGAGGAGGGATGGCATCATCGGAGAGTGATGGTTGCTGCTGGATCGGAAAGACCATTTCGTTGCATCTAGTTATGGAAAGGCCCCATTCTCTCCTTCCTCCCGACTCCTGTGGCACTTGGGGATGTACCTGATGGAGCTTGCTTCGCTGGCTGAGGACTTGCAAATACTGAGCCGCTTCAGCCTGGCCAGCTTTCTGTTCCATATTTCTAACTCTTCTATCCTTTCTTCAAGGTTGTTGGTTAGTTTGCAGAGCTGCTTCACTGCACCCACATTTTCCATAAAGATCTGGTCCTAGAAATGAAAACAGTACAGAGGGCATAAATCTACAGTGTGAGACCACCAGGGAACTGTCCACAGTCCTTTCAAAGACAGGTGAAATATACCACTGAAAATGATTATACACACGCACAACCTCAAGTTCATTCGAGATAAAACTGGAGAGGGTTGCAACTTAAAATGATCTTGTTAAACTCCTGGCTGTGTAGTAAAGCTGCTTATGTTCAATTTGCAATAAAATAGAAATATGTCCTTGTAATCCAAGAGAGAATGGAGCTCAAGGACACTGTCAAGTTTGGAATCTGAAGATTTATTTTGTATGGCCATTATACCATATTTAAAACTCATAAAAAGAAAGTCAGAACAAGCTTCTAAATGTTGATTTGTGTGTACAGCACTAAATCCTCGTAAGAAATTATTCCAGTTCTTCCTGGTAAAATGTGCATCAAATTGCTCAGGTGAAGGAGAAAGGAATGAAGACCTGGGCTTTTCTCTGAGTTCTGCCACTTACTAGATGGTAGACCCCACATCGAACAGAACCACCTCTCTGAGCTTCAGTGTCTTCATCTATGAATGAGAAGATAATTCTTGAGGTGTTAATTTCTGCTTTAACATCCCATGAGCTATCATGTACAATTTCTGTTTTAGCCTAAGTCCCAAACAAAATTGAAAACAACAACACTTAATTCTATCTGTTCAGAGAAGGCCACTGACACACCAGAAAGAGCAAGAAAGGGAAACCAACTACAGCCAGAGTGTGTCAGCCATCCCTTCTCCCACCCACACACTTCAGTTGTCATGGAAACATGTGTCTCTCTCAGCCATAACAGAAACACTGGAAAGCTCTCATCAACTCACATCCTGATCCTGTGACCTCCTGTCCTAGCCCCCTCTCTATTTACAAGTTCTGAATTCCTCAGAATTCTTTGGGGCTCATAGAGGCCTGTCCACTGTTGTAAAATGATGAGCTCAAGGCCAAAAGAAAAAGGATTGTTTTGTAGTTGGGGGATCAAAGTCGGGACTGTGTGTCTTTGGGATTCTCATGATGCAAACTGAAGCTTTAAGGGTTTCAAACACTGTAAAGCAACCACTCAGACAGGAATCAGAAACTGAACATTGCAAACTTAAGGCTTAGTTTATGAAGTTTAAGCACATGTACACTGGTATAAAACACACCAATAAAGGTAAATATATAGTCAATTTCAAGATACTCTACTACTGGAATATAATGGTGTATAAATCACTTAACTCGAATAGAAAAGTTAAAGGACAGAAGTACTAAAAATAACTTTAGCTGCAATAACTGGTTAATGATACACACATAGAAAGAGGTCTATTATGACACCAAAAACATAAAACATGGAGATGTAAGTAAAAGGGTAGAGTTTTTGTATATGATCAAAATTCAGTTGTTATCAGCCTAAAATAAGCAGTAAGATATTTTATGTAAGCCTCATGTAACCACAAAGCAAAAACCCACAAAAGATAAAGAGAAGGGAGTCAAAGCATACCACTATAGAAAATCAATTCACAAAGGAACATAGCAAAAGAGGAAGAAAGGAACAAGGGAACAGCCAAAAAAACAATTAATAAGATGGCATTAGTAAGTCCTTACCTATCAATAATTACTTTAAATATAAATGGATTAAATTCTCCAATCAAAAGGCATAGAGGGAATGAATGAATTAAAAAAAAAAAAATGCTGCTACACACTGCTCCCTACAAGAGATTCACACCAGCTTTAAGGACACATACATCTTAAGGAATGGAAAAAGATACTCCATGCAAATGGAAACCAAAAGAGAGCAGAGTTAGCTATACTTATATCAGATAAAATAAAATTTAAGTCAAAAACTGTAATAAGAGACAAAGAAGGTCATATACTGATAAAAGGGTCAATTCATCACTGATAAAGGGGGATATTCATCAGACCATAACAATTGTAAATATATACCTCTATACTCTATGTCTCTATATCTATCTCTCTCTAGAGAGAGAGAGAGAGATCCAATATCAGAGAACCTAATATTAAGCAAATACTAACAGATCTGAATGAAGAAATAGAAGCAATTTAATAATAGTAGGGAACTTTAGTATTCTACTTTCAACAATGGATAACTTATCCAGACAGGAAATCAGCAAGGATACACTGAACTTGAACTATGCTTTAGACCAAATGGACCTGAAAGACATATCAGAAATCCCACCCAACAGAGCAGAACACACAGTCTTCTCAAATGCATACAGAACATTCTCAAGGCTAGATTATATATTAGGTCACAAAACAAGCCTTACAAATTTAAGAAGATTAAAATCATACCAAGTATCTTTTCTCACCACAATGGTATGAAACTAGAAATTCATAACAGGAAGAAAACTTGAAAATTCACAAGTAGTGGAAATTAAACAATACATGCTTGCAAAACTAATGGGTTAAAGAGGAAATCAAAAGGGAAATAAAAAAAATATCTTGAGACAAATAAAAATGGAAATGCAACATAATAAAACTTATGGGATATAGCATAAGTAGTTCTATTTTTTTTTCTTTAAAGATTTTATTTATTTATTTGTCAGAGAGAGAGAGAGGGAGAGAGAAAGGTAGGCAGAGGGAGAAGCAGGCAGAGAGAGAAGCAGACTCCCCATTGAGCAAGTAGCCCGATGTGGGACTTGATCCCAGGACCATGGGATCATGACCTCAGCTGAAGGCAGACACTTAAGCAACTGAGCTACCCAGGCATCCCCTGCAAAAGTTCTAAGGGAATTTTATAGCAATAAACACCCACATTAAGAAGAAAAAAGAAAGATCTCAAATAAACAACCTAACTTTACACCTCAAGGAACTATAAAAGGAAGAACAAACTGAAATGAAAGATAGTAGAAAGAAAGAAATAACAAATATCAGAAACACTATGGAAAAGATCAACAAAACTAAGAGCTAGTTTTTTGAAAAGATAAACAAAATTGACAAACCTTTAGCTAGATCAAGGAACAAAAAGAGAGAAGACTCAAATAAATAAAATCAGAAAGGAGAGGTGACATTACAACTGATACCACAAAAATACTGAAGATCTAAGAAACTACTATGAACAATTAGACTCCAACAAATTGGACAAGTTAGAAGAAATGGCTATTCCTAGAAACGTACAACCTACTAAGACTGAATTATGAAGAAATAGAAAATCTAACAGGCCAATTAAGAAAAAGAGATTGAATCAATAATCAAAAACATCCCAACAAACGAAAGTCCAGTACCAGACAGCTTCCCTGGGGAATTCTACCAAATGCTTAAAGAAGAATCTATATAAATCCTTTTCAAACTCTCCCCAAAAAATTGAAGAGAAGGGAATACTTCCAAACTCATTTTAAAAGGCCAGCATTACCCTGATACCAAGGTCAGATAAAAACACTACAAAAAAAAATAAATAATTACAGGCAGTTATCTCTGATAAACATGGATATTCAACAATACATTAAAAGGTTCATACACCATGATCAAGAGAGATTTATTCCTAGGATGCAAAAATGGTTCAACATATGCAAATCAATCAATGTGATACACCACATTAATAAAATCATGTGATCATCTCAATAGATGTAGAAAAAGCACTGGACAAAATTCAGCATCTCTTCATGAAAAAAACCTCTCAACAAAGTATAGATGGACTATACCTCAACATAAAAAAGCCCTATATGATAAGTCCATACCTAACATTACACTCAAAGATGAAAAGCTGAAAGTTTTTCTTCTAAGATCAAGAACAAGACAAGGAAGCTCACTGCACCCCATTTCTATGCACCATAATACAAGACAAAGCAATCAGACAAGAAAAAGAAATAAAAGTTATCCAAATTGGAAAGGAAAAAGTAAACTGTATCTGTTGCAGATGATATGATCTTATATACAGAAAGTCCTAAAGATTCCACCAAAAACGGTTAGAATTAATAAATTTAGTAAAGTTGCAGGACACAAAATCAATATGCAAAAGTTAGTTGCATTTCTATACACTAACAACAAACTATTTGAAAAAGAAATAAAGAATCCCATTTACAATGTGATCAAAATCAATAGTTAGGAATAAATTTATTCAGGAGGTGAAAGATCTGCATGTTGAAAATTACAAGGTCATTGATGAAAGAAATTGAAGACACAAATACATGGAAAGATATCCCATGTCCTCTCCTATATCAGAGGAATTAATATTGTTAAAATGTCCATACTATTCAAAGCCATCTATAGATCCAATGTAATCCCTATCAAAATTCCAATGGCAACTTTCACAGAAACAGAAAAAAAAATCCTAAAATTTGTATGGAACCACAAAAGATCCCCAATACCCAAAGCAACCCCGAGAAAGAACAAAGCTGGAGGCATCACACTTCCTGATTTCAAATTATATTATAAAGCTATAGTAATCAAAACAGTACTAGCATAAGAATAGACATATAGACCAATGGAATAGAACTGAGAGCCCAGAAATAAACCCACACATATATGGTCAACTAAAATTTGACATGGGAACTAAGAGTACTTAATGAGAAAAAGACAGTTTCTTTAACAGTGTTGGGAAAATTGGATAGTCACAGACAAAAGTATGAAATTAGACCTCTGCTTTACACCACTCACAAAAATTAACTCTAAGTAGATTAAAGGCTTAAATGTAGACCTAAGACCATAAAACTCCTAGAAGAAAACACAGGGAAAAAATTTCTTGACATCAGTATTGGGAACCATTTTTTTGGATATGACACCAAAAGCCAAGTAACAAAAGCAAAAATAAACAAGTGGGACTACATCAAACTAAAGAGTTTTTGTACAGCAAAAGAAACAATCAACAAAATTAAAAGGCAACCTAAAGAACAGAAGAAAATATTTGCAAACCATATATCTGATAAGGGGCTAATATTCAAAATATATAAGGAATTCACACAACTCAATAGCAAAACACAAATAATCTAACTAAAATGGGCAGAGGACAGAATAAACATTTTTCCAAAGAAGATATACAAATGGCCAAAAGGTACATGAAAGGATGCTTAATATCACTAATCATCAGGGCAATGCAAATCAAAACTACGTGAGATATCATCACATACTTGTGTTAGGATGGCTATTTTTTATTTTATTTTTTCAAGATTTTATTCATTTATTTGACAGAGACAGAGTTAGCGAGAGCAGGAACACAAGCAGCGGGAGTGGGAAAGGGAGAGCAGGCTTCCCGCCGAGCAGGGAGCCTGATGTGGGACTCGATCCCAGGACCCTGGGATCATGACCTGAGCCGAAGGCAGACGCTTAAGGACTGAGCCACCCAGGTGCCCAGGATGGCTATTTTTTAAAAGGCAGGAAAGAGATAACAAGTGTTGATGAGGGTGTAGGAAAAAGGGAACCCTTGTATACTGTTGGTAGAAGTGCCAATTGATACAGGCACTATGAAAAACAGTATGGAGATCCCCAAAATTTCTGGGTGTATGTCTGAAGGACATGAAATCACTGTCTCTAAGAGATATCTGCACCCCTATGCTCATTGCAGCATTATACACAATAGCCAAAATATGTAAACAATCTAAGTATCCATTGATAGACAAATGGATAAAGAAAATGGGATACACACACACACACGAATGGAGTATTATATATATTATTATTATATATATTATATAATAAAGAAGGAAAGCCTGCCATTTGTGACAACATGGATGGAATTGAGGGCATTATGCTAAGTGAAGTAAGTGAGACACAGAAAAACTGTGTGATATCACTTATGTGTGGAAACTAAAAAAGCCAAACTCAGAGAAACAGAGAGTAGAATGGTGGTTGCCAGAGACTGAGAGATGGGGGGAACGAGAAGATGTTCATCGCAAGGTACAAACTCAGTTTAAAATGATTAAGTTCTGGGGATCTAATGTACTGCATGATGACTACCGTTAACAATATTGTATTATATACGTGGAAGTTGCTAAGAGAGTAGATCTTAAATGTTCTCATCACACACACAGAAGTTAATTATGTGGCTGATGGCTGTGCTAACTAACCTACTGTAGTAATCATTTTGCAATATGTATGTGTATCAAATCATTGTGTTGTATCCCTTAAACTTATATCTCAATAAAGCCAAAAAAATTCAGTTGGTAAAGAAGGATAGTTGGTGGGAGATTTGAATAAAATAAGATAGGACAGGGGTGCCTGGGTGGCTTAGTTGTTGAGCGTCTGCCTTCGGCTCAGGTCATGATCCCAGGATCCTGGGATCGAGTCCCACATCGGGCTCCCTGCTCAGCAGGAAGTCTGCTTCTCCCTCTCCCACTCCCCCTGCTTGTGTTCCCTCTCTCGCTGTGTCTCTCTCTGTCAAATAAATAAATATAAATCTTAAAAAAATAAATAAATAAAATAAAATAAGATAGGACACAAATTGAAAACTGTCAAATCTGGGTGAAGTATATACATGGATTTCACTATTATTCTAAGTTTGCGTATATTTGAAATTTTTTATTAAAAATGTTAATAAATAAATAAATCAGAACACAAAAACCAAAAATCTCCTGACAAAAGCTCTTTAAAATTTTCTAATTTGGGTACCAATGTTCCCTTACTTTTAAATTTGTTTTAATAAAAATAAGGCAGAAATCATGAAGACAAGAATAACATTCTACTGAGAACTGTAAAGAATAAAATAATTTGAAAGTGACCTCATCATCCACAAAACTTGCTGAGTAAGCTTTGGACAAAGTCTTATCTGATGTTGAAATTCATGCTCTTAACCACTTTGCCACATACTACGGGTGATTCTTCAATCGTTAAAATCAACAGCATTTTGTTAACATTCATTTTCTTCCCATCTCATCTCTTTCCTCCCCATGTCCGTATCCATCCTCTCTACTGACCTGACGTTTTGACACTGTGCTTGCTCCGCATTCTGCTTTAGCCCAACCTTCTGGGCCTTCCCAGGCCTTTTTCCAGGCCTCTCCTGGCCCTAACTGGAAGGCATCTGCAGCTTTTAGTCTACTTGCTTCTCATTCCCTAAGAACTGAAAGCCTCCAGGCCAGGCCGGTAACAGGAAGCAGTGATGGGAGGGCCCATGAAACCCTTCCAGGGCAGCCACTCCTCAGCCTCAGGTCAACAGATCTGATGCTTCCAGGGAGCCAGAAATCTAGAATTTGTGTGAGGATCTCCTCATTATTTAAAAATAGGCAGCAAATTTGAAAATTTTTAAAACACCATGAGGAAAAAAAAAAAAGTCTTCAGGCCAGTCTTGGCCACAGGCTTCTGATCTGGGACCTGCATCCATAACCTTTCCCTTATTAATGAACATCTTCACCCATGCATGCTGCAGCTTCCCCTCGGGCCCCAGCTGCACTCCCAACTTCCACACTCCCTGTCACCTCTGGACATTTTCATCTGAATACTCAGCTGACACCTCAAACTCAAAATTGAATTCATTTTCCCATTAGGAAACCACTCTTCTGTCAGACTTCCTTATTTTAATGGAACCACTTCTCTTCCTTTCAGTGAGATTCAGAAACTCAGCCATTAACTTAAAACACATGCTTACTGAGAACCCATAATGTACCAGATACTGTGCTAAACAACACAGGATTGACAAGGCACATTCTCTGACCTTGAGAAGCTCACAGTCTAGTGGAAGAGATATGGAATAGAAAGAGAATGACAACACAATGTGATAAATACTCTAGAAGATGTATATTCAGAGGCCTGAGCCAATACAGAGACAAGATCAATCAAGGCATCACAGAATTCATTAGTTCATTAATTCATTCAGCCAATATTTGTTGGATTCCTAAGGTACTCTAAGCCCTGGGGTTGAAGCCACAAATAAAATACTGGAGATACAGCTTTGAAAAATATAGAAGATTTTTGGGGTCACACAATGAGCTGGGGAGGCTGGTGAAGAATAAGTAGGCAAATAAGATCATTCCGGCTAGGGACAGAACTCTCCAGGCCATCATGAAGAAGTCTGCAGTGTGTCCCCTGTGCAGAGATCCGGCTGAGGGGCCCGTTGGGGTCTGCACCAAAGAGAGGAGGCACTTCTCTCTAATTACAGCAAAGGCACTACACACCCTCTCAGTGGCCCTGAATCTTACAAGAAGGTGAAACCAAGTGATGTGGAGACTATTCTAGATGAGGTGGTCAGGGAAGGTCTTGGCACTGAGATCCAAATGACAAGATCATCTAAAGGGAGAGTCTTCAGAGCAGAAAACACTCAACGGAACAGCTCTGAGGCAGAAACAAACTTGGTGAGCGTGAGAACAGGGAACGAAGCTGGTGGCAGAGGGCCTGGCAAACCAGAGGTGCGGGTGTGTGCAGAGACATCGCATTCTGAAGGTGTCTGGGGGTTGGCGGGGTGGGTCTGAGTGTTAGGAAACGAATTAGAAAGAGACGATTCCATCTAGATGGTGGAGGGGTGATAATAAGCCAATGAAGAGCCAAAGGGGGAAAAGGAGATTGTACGATCAGAGATGTTTTGTTTTGTTTTTGTTTTAGGGAGGAAACTGGGAAGCATAAAGAGAATAAGGAGGGAAGATAAATAGACAAGAGAGGTGGCTGAAGTTAGAACTGCAGCACTGGGTGTCTAATTGGATATCGTGTGTGAGAAAAAGGAAAAATGGAAAGACTACCAGTGATGCTCCTCTCCGTCAGTCACACCTTCCGTCCCCCAGGTCTGCCACTGTCTTCTTTCACTTGTCTCTCAGTCCCCCGCTTCCTTTCCATCTGCGAGCCCCTGCCTAGTGTCCACAGACAGGAGCGCTGTGCATTCCACGATACTCGTCATGCTGTCACTCAGAGCTCCGTTCTTGCATCCTGTCTCATCACTCCACTTAGACTGTCAGCTGCTTGAAGACAGGCACCCTGTCTTACTTATCTTTGCATGAATTGAACAGACAATTCCTCCCAGTTGAAGAAAAAGAGAATCAATGAGAATCAATGAGTAAAAAGGAACCACATACTAAGGTATAGTAGGGTGGCTTATAACATCATTTCATAAAACATTCACACACACGCACATTATTCAAGGTCTACTTACTCACAAACTGCACCTCATCTTCATACAGACTTAGCTGTAAATACATGTAAGGCCACTCTGACATTTATTGGGTACATTTTTCTTACACCAAGTACACCTAGTAATAATGCTCAAGAAATATAAAAACCTACTCCCAAATAATCACAGAAATAAATGAAGTGGCCAAGTAAAGAGATAGATGAACAAGCCGAAGGGCAAAGTTCTCGGGGTCTCATGCAGGGTTAGACTATGGCATTCACCCTCCTTGGCCCCCTGGCTCTCAGGACCAGCCTGGAGCCCTCTCATGTCACCTCCCATCACTGAGTTTTCACTGGGGCACACAAATCATGAGGGATTTATGAGAAGAAGCAAACTACCCCAGAGAAGAGAAGCTTATCTTACACAGTCATCTCTTCTGAAAGAAAAATAATTTCTGCCTCCTTTGGCCAACACCACTCATCTCCAGCTGTGGTTGGTTACATGGACAGTCTGTAAAGTTCCAACCATTCTGTTTCTTACTTGGGCACAAAATTGCAAAGTACATGTGGAAAAGATATAGCAATCATGAAGTACAACATTTCAACATTTTCATGTGCATTTCTAGTTTGCGCTTTAGCTTCAATAAAAATTTCTTTATATAAAAGGATCACTGGGTGGAAGAGAAACGGAGTGCAGAGGGAGACACTGTAACTGAACCTGATCTCCACCCATTGCTATAGCACACGTGGCCAGGACGTCCTAGAGACGTTCCTTAAAACAAGCAGTCCTGGGGCGCCGGGGTGGCTCAGGTCATGATCCCAGGGTCCTGGGATCGAGTCCCACATCGGGCTCTGTGCACAGTGGGGAGTCTGCTTCTCCCTCTCCCTCTGCCATGCTCTCTTTCTCTATCTCTCAAATAAATAAATAAAATCTTAAAAAAAAAAAAGAATAACAAGCAGTCCTGAATGTGGCAAGCAAGGCCAACATGGTGCCCACACAAATGGGTAGGAGACCAGAAAGCAAGAGGCTTTCTGTACATCTTGCTTATTGTACAATTAACAGAGAGCATGGGGCAACAAGAGTCACACTACCTGTGTTCTTAATAAGAAATAACAAAGGGGCTATTCTGTGAAGTATTTATAATGTAGTGGAGAGATATTCCACAATGTTGAGGATTACACCAGTAATTGAAGTCTCTCCTAGGGAGTGAGCCAAAGTGGAAAGCCAGGCCTCAGAGCATGGGGATGTTCACCTGCTCATAGTGTTACATGTTCGGTGAATGAGTGTGGCCTTGCTGATGGCTCCATAGATTGAATCACTGCAAGATCCTGTTATTAAGAGAATCACAACTTGTCTCTTCTGGACTCCTGTCAGTTGTATTTACCTATAAACCGAATGCTGCCTTGGCGTAGACCGCCGCTCAGAGGACAAACAAACCTGGCTGCTTAGACTAGGAATACCACCCCTTATCTTCCCAGGGCTCTGGCCTTCTTAGGAATGAATTTGGGTTGTAGCCTCTCCAGGGGGTAAAGGCGTTGGGTAGCCCTCAGAACCGTGGCTGCTAATAATCCTGACTATCCTCATTCAACTTAAGTTTGATAGTGGGCCAGGGGAAAACTAATTATTCTCCTACAGAGTGATAATCGTAAGGCCCTGGGCAGATGTTACCTACACAGAAATCGCAGACATCTCTTTCTGGGGTGTTCTAGGGGAGGGCCACAGTCAGGAGTGACATGGCTGCCACCAAATGAGTAACCCCAAGAGCCCCACCTTGACAGCCTAATGGCACACTCCCAGGGCTGCACCCTGAGCCAGACAGCTGTGCCTTCACAGTTTTCTCTCACCCAGGAAGCTTCTGAAAATGCGAGAGAGTCGGGGTGACCTTATGACACGAATACCTTGGAGTATCTCTTATCTTATATTTTGAGTAAATAATGGGAAAACTTCACTACTTTATTATTAAAAATAGATTTCTCATGATACACCTCTCACGGGAAGTGATAGCCCAGGTCTGAGACCAAAGAGCTGCTTCTACTCAAGACGGGTGTGGGAAGCAGGAGGAAGTAACCACACGTCTGGCACTCTACCCTGCGGCCCAGGGCAGAGCAGGCCATCCACACCCCATCAGCTAAGTATTTGTTGCCCAAGAGCCCAGAGGAAGAAGACTGAGGAAGGGCCCAACAGGGAAAGGGACCCTCCACCTTGCTGCTCCGTGTGGCTTGCTTACCAGCAAGATCAGCAAAATTGGCACCACCTGGAGGCTGGTTAAAAATGCACGCTCTTGGGTCTCACCCCGTTCCTGCTGCATCCGCCTGTATTTTAGCAAGTTCCTCCACTGATTCATGTACACCTTGAAGTTGGAGAAGCACTGCCCCCGTGAACTGACAAATTACAAATTAGTCTCCACTCAGACATCTGTCCCTACGACTACAATATCCTCATGTCAATCGGTTTTCCCGCCAGCATCAAACAGAGCAGGGCAATGTACAACAGATCAGCAGCGGGGTGAGTCTGCAAACCTTGCCACGACGCAGGCTTTCACAGAATTAATAAACACGATCTCGGAGACCGACTCAAGTCACACACACAAAGCAAGCAAGGGAATGGCACACTGAGACCCCTTTACCTTGCAAAGGGGAGCTCAGCTACAAAGACAGGGACATTCCTTCAAAAGAGAATGATTTGAATATCAAAGAATTAGGACAGTCCCTTGGGAAAAATGACAAGGCTCATGAATACCTTTGCAAAACTGACCCACTTTATGATTGTGCTATGAAAGTAGAACATACAACTTTGTTGAGAAACTGTGCTCGCAAAAAAAATCAACACTTCATTCCACCTTCAGTCATTCTACGAATTCCATCATTCTATTTTCATGCTAACCTAAATTGTATTCTGTGAGATAAACTACACTCTCAGAAGTTCTAGTTCCATTTTTTAAGACAAATCTGATCACAGCTTGTTGTCACTATTTCACATGACGCCAGGGCCTCGTTTTAGGTGCACTCCTGGTACGTGGACTTTACCCGGGCCAGTCTTCCTCCAACATTAAGGCCCGCTGACCTCTCCTGTCACTGTTACATACTCCTTTCTCTTTTTCCCATAGGGGGCTTGTTTTTGGTACTTATGCCCAAGGTGCCATGGCTGATACCAATTACCGCACAGCTCAGCGAAGCTTTCTTGTTTCCTGGTTGGATGTTTCAGTGCATTTCGAGGCCACAGAAAAGGGGTCCCCTGTGGGGTTGTCACTCCAGAGGCAGATTGATTCTGTAGTTACCTTATCGACCATGAGGAAGTTGGGCAGCGTCTCTCCATTTTCACAGGTGACATCACCAACCTCTCTGACAGCTCGAGGCAGGATCTCTCGTACCTCCTGGGCAATCATCCCTAGACCCAAACACTCCAAGTCGTTTAGTCAGGAAAACAGCTTTCTGGAGAAAATCCTCCCAGGCCTACATCAAAATGGACTGCTGACAGCCTCCCGGGACATCTTTGCAAATAGATGCTTATTACCCCTTTTCAGCTTTTGCTTTGATCTATGATACGTTTGAAGCAAAGAAGGAATTTTGAGCCCATAATCACTATAGGATTAAAAGCAGGGGTGTCATTTTCCTCACTTTTCCTTGAGACTCTGGGCCGAATGTTGGGAGGAGTGGGCAAATACCTTAAAATCCCTGTGTATAGAAGTAAAAGTGGGACATTAGCTTGATCTCCTCTTTTCCTGCAGGAGGATTTGCCACCTAAATGGCCCCTGTTTCTTTAGGATTCCTGGGTGGGGGTATCAACACCTCTTTGCCCCTTCTCTGACCTAGACCCACCTACTCTGCCACCTCCCCTCTCCCAGGTCAGCCCAGTGCTGCCCCTCTTACAGTTGGAGCTGCCATCTACCCCTGAGCCCGCATTGCATGAGCAAGATGGTTCCCATGAAAAGAAACTATGTATTCAAAATATTCCACCAGTACCATGGGGGTGCAGGAGTGGGGGGGAGGGTGTCGAGTAAAGATGACACAGACATTTCTCTGACCTTTCCCACTCGAGTGAGTGTGGATTTCACAGAGAAAATCAATGCCATAGCACACAACCTCCAGATAAAGAGGGAGTTAAACTTTTAAGAGTTGACAACACAAAATTAAAAAGGGAATTTGTGTGCATACCTGTTTGATGGGAAGTGTTTATTCCCATTGAAGATGCGAATTCAGGTTTGTAGTCATACTCAACGATCCTCATTTGGGCTATTCGTCTTAGCTGTTCATTTGTGTCAACCTAATTTAATGAAAGAAGAGCAGATTTCAGCCACTTAGATGATTTCCTATTCAAATCAATGCCCAAAGGGACCTAGAGAAATTAGGAGTGTTGACAATGGGACTGTTCTTTCCTCTTGCCCAAACTATTTTAAGAGAAATTTGTTTTTCTCCTCAGAGAAACCCAAGCTTCAAGGTCCATATCAGTGACTTCCATTCACGGACAAATTGAGACAGAGTTTTTATATCTAAATTACAGAGTGAAAGCTCCCTCATTCACTACTCTTGCCCTTCTTTTCTCTCCTCTGAGAGGCAAACTCTCCTTCTGAGAATGGAGACTGATCGCTTTGGAGAGAAACAATTGCTATTCATGAGTGCAAGGGATCATTTCCAAATGAACATATGGTATAAACACCAAATAAATATAGGCCAACCTTGTATTTACAAATTGAAATGGTTTAGTAAAAGTAAAAAAAACCTTTAAAGAATGGAACTATCCTATATCATTGAATTCCTTTTGGACACCTTGCTGGAGAAAATTTCCTCAAGTGGCAGGTAGCAAAGGCCTCCTAGGATCCAGACTTTCCTCTCCTACAGATGGCTTCTCCCCCAAACCACTCTGGTCAGTGATGGTATGCTTCTCTGAGTTCACTGCTCTCATAGGTTACTAAAGGTATTCCCAGCTCTCACTGCAAATTCCTCAAAATAATGTCACCAGGTCCCAGCAAAATGACAACAAAGACAATAGAGTGAATTTTTCCTAAAGTCAAATGGGTATGATTCAAAGAATTCTCTTTTGAGGTTTTTTGTTGTTGTTGTTTTGTTTTTTTTTTTAATGAATTCATGGTACTAGCAGAACCTATTTTTTAAATGACCTTATTCTATAAGTAAAATGCTAGCAGCCCTTTTTCTTTTAGGATATAATTTTCTTTTAGGATATAACTATTACAAAACCAGTAGTCTCTTGGCAATTAAAATTATACTGCCTTGACATTCATCCATGTGTTAGAGTAACCAAAAGTGCTTCGTTTTTCTTGTTATATGAAAACCCCTGACACGGCCCTCAACTCCTCCCTTGACCCACTCTGTTGGGTGAGTGGGAAAGCTCCTCCATCATTAAAAGCTCCCTGTCCTTCACTAGTTTGGCTGATTGTAAAAGGTGGTGGCTTGACACTTAACTGGCTAAATGGGAAAAATTTACTTTAGGTTCTTCTTGGGAAGTATGATTTTGAGCTCACTGTTATTTTGATACCTGCAATTATCAAAAGCTTGGTTAATTCATTCATTCATTATTTTATTCAACTAACATCTACCAATCACCTTCAACATACAATGCACTACACTAAGTGTTGTCACTTTAAAAAATGATGACCTTTTAAAAGTTTGTGCTCTACTAATTGTGAGACCTGAAACCATAAAGCTTCTAGAAGAGAACATAGGTAGTAATTTCTCTGACATCAGCCATAGCAACATTTTCCTAGATATGTCTCCTACGGCAAGGGAAACAAAAGCAAAAATAAACTATTGGGACTATATCAAAATATAAAGCTTTAGGACAGCAAAGGAAACCATCAACAAAACAAAAAGGCAACCTACTAAATGGGAGAAGATATTTGCAAATGATATATCTGATAAGGGATTAATATCCAAAATATATAGAGAAGTTATACAAATGAACACCAAAAAACAAAGAGTCTGATTAAAAATGGGCAGAGGACCTGAATAGACATTTTCCCAAAGAAGATATCTGGATAGCCAACAGACACATGAAAAGACGCTCAATGTCACTAATCAACAGGGAAATGGAAATCAAAACCACAGTGACATATCACCTTACTGAATGGCTAGAATCAAGAAGACAAGAAATAGCAAGTGTCGGTGCAAATGTGGAGAAAAAGGAATCCTCATGCACTGTTCGTGGGACTATAAATTGGTACAGCCATCGTGAAAAACAATATGGAGTTTCCTCAAGAAGTTAAAAATAGAAATACCATATGATCCAATAATTCCACTACTGGGTACTCAAAGAAAATGAAAACACTAATTCAAAAAGATATATGCACCCTATACTTATTGTAGCATTATTTACAAAAGCCAAGATATAGAAGCAACCAAGTGTTCAACCACATAGATGAAGGGATAAAGAAGATGTAGTATATTCATACAATGGAATGTTACTCAGCCATTAAAAATGGTGAGACGTTGCTTTTTGTGACAACATGGATGGACCTAGAGGGTATCAGGCTAAATGAAATAAGTCAGACAGAGAAAGATAAATACCATATGATTTTACTTATATGTGGAATCCAAAAAACAAAACAAATGAATAAACAAACAAAAAGCAGAGTCAAGCCTATAAATACAGAGAACAAACTGATGGTGGCCAGAGGGGAGGAGGTGGGGGATGGGCAAAATGGGTGAAGGGAAGTGGGAGATACAGGCTTCCAGTTATGAAATGAAGTCATGGGAAGAAAAGGTGCGGCATAGGAAATATAGTCAGTGGAGTTGTAACAGCATTGTACAGTGACTACACTTGTGATGGACACAGCATAACCTAGAGAGTTACTGAATCACTATGTTGTGCACCTGAAACTAATGTAACATTGTGTGTTAACTGTACTCAAATAAGAAATAAATAAGCAAAATAAAAATTAAGAAATTTTAAAAATAAAATAAAAATAAATAAATTCATAGGTTTTCTGATTGTCTTGACCTTGTGTCATACTTTTTCTATGGGATTACACATTCCAAGTTTCCTAAAATTTAGACTTATTAAATGAACATTAAAAAAAAAGTTTGTCGTCTAGATAGGAAGGCAGACTCATCACATATGATTCCACTACAATGTGAGAAATGCAGAGTGATAACGGACTTATGAATAGAGAATTATGGCAGCTCCAAGGAGGTCCCTAAAATATTCCTAGGGGAGCATAAAGGAAGGCTTCCTAGAAATGGTGAAGCCCCACGGAGATCTTGGCTTATTTTGGTTCTCAAACAAACTCTGGCTCTTTTCACCCTGGCCTTTGGCTCAGGGCATTTTCCCTGCCTCAAAAGCTCTTCCTTCCCACTCCTACCTTCTCCTGCCGCAACGTAAACATCCCTTCACCAGGGAAGCACTTCTTGATTTCCAACACTAGGAAGGGTCCCTTTGCCTTATGTGCTAATGGGAGCTGTTATTTTCCTCCATAGCGACCATCAAAGTTATCACCAGGCTGCTAGCTGTGTCCCCTTTATTACCCGTCTTACCTATAGGATACTACCCCATGAGGGCGGAGACATATTTAAGGCCATGGTTTTCTGTTCACCACCACATTACCAGTTTCCAGTATAATTCCTTGCATGTAGTTGATGCTCAACTAACATTTGTTAAATAAACTAATAATTTGATAAATAAATCTAATAAAAATGAATTTAAGATAGGACTTAGCCAGGGAAAGAGGCAAGGTAGGGAGAAGGGATGGAAAGGGTGAGACCAAGACAGGGATGCCGGGCAGAAAGAATACCATGAGTGGAGTCCCAAGGGACTAAGTCCCCTGAATGATGTCTGCACAACCAGGGCAGAGGTGGGCATTACTACACTGTAAAGATTAAGGTCAGAGCAGGGAGGGCCTTGCAGGCCATGCTAGGAAGGAGCAGTCACACATCTAACACTGTGAGCTCCTTCATGCATTCAACAAATACTTATTTTTTTTTTAAAGATCTTATTTATTTATTTATTTATTTGAATGAGAGAGTGTGTGTGTGCAGGGGGAGGGCCAGAGGGGCCTGGGAGAGGGACAAGTCATTCAACAAATACTTAACGAACAGCTACTGTGTGCCAGATGTGTTATCCCAGGCATTGGAGATTCAGTGAGTATTTCCGACTTGGAGTTTTAATTTTTTATTTTTTTATTTTTTTATTTTTATTTTTATTATTTTTTTTCTAAAGATTTTATTTA
Source organism: Leptonychotes weddellii (assembly GCF_054177405.1). Classification (NCBI taxonomy): domain Eukaryota; kingdom Metazoa; phylum Chordata; class Mammalia; order Carnivora; family Phocidae; genus Leptonychotes; species Leptonychotes weddellii. The sequence goes on along the minus strand of NC_138373.1, from coordinate 117,230,232 downwards.
TTTATTTGACAGAGAGAGAGATAGCGAGAGCAGGAACACAAGCAGGGGATGTGGGAGAGGGAGAAGCAGGCTTCCCGCCAAGCAGGGAGCCCGATGTGGGACTCGATCCCAGGACCCTGGGATCATGACCTGAGCCGAAGGCAGACGCTTAACGACTGAGCCACCCAGGCGCCCCGATTTTTTAAAGATTTTATTTATTTATTTGACAGAGAGAGAGACAGCGAGACAGGCAACACAAGCAGGGGAATGGGAGAGGGAGAAGCAGGCTTCCCGCCAAGCACGGAGCCCGATGTGGGGCTCGATCCCAGGACCCTGGGATCATGACCTGAGCCGAAGGCAGACGCTTAACGACTGAGCCACCCAGGCGCCCGAGTTTTAATTTTTTAAAAAGTTCTATTTTTGAGGGTAAGACCCACAGCCAGTTCATCTCAGGACCTCTGCAGTGCCTAGCCGTGTGCCTGATCTGTAACCGCACCCAAACCCTTCAATGGAAGAAGCTGGAATGAGAGAATGAAGGGAGTAAAATGGCCCGACAGTTCCTGACACTAACAAAAGGGAAGACAGCGGGGTCAGTCAGGAGCCAGCCTGGACTGGCCTTGCACCAGCCAGGCCCTACTCAGTTCCCCACTCCCCACACCCAGGGGGTCCTGTGCCTGCTTCGCCTACTCTTCATTCTCCCCTTGGTTCCTGCATGAGCCTTCACGGGGGACCTTTGCTGCCAACAGAAAGCAGACGAGGCTGTGCCCTCACTCAGGCTGTCCAGGCCACATAGAGGGAACATGACCCCGGGTGACTAAGCTGACTCCTTTAACAGATCTTCCCTGAAGACATACTGCTGGACAGAGTGATGGAGTTCTACAGTATTATCATCATTGTGCTTCAGATAGATTTTTGGCTGAAGAAAACTTTGAGGGTTGGTTTGGGGATCGAAACACCTTCTATAACAACGTTTCTGTAAGAAAATGCTCTTCTGGTTTCTAATGCAGGGTTGTAGACTTTCCCAAGCTAAATATCAGCGGCTGTACTGTGCATTCCCAATACGTACCCTTGGCCTAGGGAAAGCCCTCGAGGCAAGGGCTGTGCCTTCTCGGAATCCTGCCCCAGGAACCAAACACTGGTCAGACTTAACACCACACCTTGCTCATCAACGTGCATTGAGCAAGAAGCTAAAGCTGAATTCAGGTGTCTGATCTGATTTTGTGCATGGCAGTTTTGGAAAGTTTTGACCCTGATGCAAACGGCCGTCATTGTCTAGTGGCTTCATACCCAAGGCTTCTCTAACATTACTTCAAGAACTGCACCACAGAAAAGGCATTCTTGTCTCTGGGACTCCAGTTTGGGTTCAGGGAGGGAGATCTCGTTATCCATCATCCGGCCACAGCCTAGACTAGCAGGCTCCCGTCAGGAGCAGCCTGAGTAACACTGGCTCACCACCTCAAGCTCAAGAACGTCTGCATTTGGCTCATGGCCTCGAGGGGAGACTTTGCATGTTTGACTTTCTTGAACTCTACACTTTTGTCTTTACCACACTGTGGATGCAGTTGGGGAAAACGATCTTTGAGCATTTCATCCTAACTGATTTCTTTCCCGGCTTTTATTTTTGAATCTTTTGCAGCCTTGTTTTCAGCCCTCATCACAGAATCTGACTGATGGTGCTCAACTCTCAACTTCCTCACTTGTTTTGCATTGACCTTGACGTTTTTCACACTCCTTTGTTTTTCAGCCTATCAGTTCCACCCCAATTTCGCTATTTCCATTGCAAGAGCTGCATTTTCTTCTACCGTCTATAGTCCATCAGTAAACACAGTGTCTGGGGGAGTGAGGCTGCCCCTCACTTAGGCCAACTTCGTTTCCCCTGTGCTTCGGCCTCACAGGTTTCCATCCATCTGCTCTATCGTCTGTGGCTTGGATATGTGTCCAGATGAGCACAGAGAGCTCCACCAGAGTGCTCTGTGCTTACTCCCCACAAAACAACCTCCGTTGCCCTGAGTGAGGAGGCCCAGAGCCAGGGCAAGGCAGCAACCTACATGCATTTTCCCCCATGGCTGCCCTGGGCAACTGTTTGGCTGCTGGGTTTTGCAATAGCTCATCCGGAAGCCAGCTCTGGTTACCATGCCTCCTTAAAGAATGAGAAATAGCCTCCTGTCCCATGCTTGTAATCAGATCAACCAAGGGGCCACGTCTCAGAGTGGAAGGGCTATTTCTAAAAGTTGGAAAAACTGAGTCAGGGGGAGGTGAAGATGAAGTTCACAGATCTGTCAGCCCCATCATCACTACCATCATCTCTCTTGTCTGCAATGGTGAATAGGACTGACAGGTGTGGTGTCTCTCCTGATCGGAAGGGGGCCCCCAAAGGTGGGGCGACCCAACTGAGTGGAAGCTAGCAGCATGGACAGTGAAAGGGTTCCTCCAAAGCAGAACAAAGGAGGTAGAAGTTTACCGAATACACCACAAGGGAGCTGTGGGCAGGACCGGGAGGGAGAGGCCATCTGCCACGAGGCAGTGGGAGGGGGCCGTATTTAAAGGGCAAGGTGAGGAGGTATGGCAACGTCTGGAATCTTCCCTTCTCTGGTAACTGTGCCTGGTTGTAAGTAGCCCATTGGTCAGTGAGAGCCTGTGGGTATTTTGAGGAGGGTCGCCTGAGGGGGCCTGTCTGTACTCAGCCAGGGGGGCGCTCTGGGCCCTCGCTGCATTCCATCATTCAAGCCTGTGTGCCTAAAAATGGCCTCTAGGATAAGATTTCTAGAAACCAACATTTCATAAATGTGGATAGACCTATTAAGAACAAATTTATTAATATGAAATAATTTAATAAGTGAATTACATATAATTTGCATCTTTTACAAGTAAATAATGATAATACGTATTTGTACAGCTAAAGAGCGTTTCATGTATGTGAGCTGAGAAGACATGCTTAACACAAGTGAGTTGAATATGAGCTTTCCCTGTTCACAGGAGAATAAACAGAGGCATGGAACATGTCTGTGCCAAGGTTCCTGGGCCAGCGGTTGCCTGAATCAGACTAAAACCCTGGCCTTCCACCAGAAATTGGGCTTCTCTTTATCCCATCATATTGCCACAAAGCAGGATGGGGATACAGGAATTCCACATTTAGAGCCTGGATTGGGGTGACATTTGATTTATCTGAGAAGGCTGCCTAGAAGAGGTTTGAGAAGTTCTAGGGAAGCTTGTTATTTTAAGACAGTAAGTTTTCTTCAAACTAAGACATTTGGTAAGTGAATTCTGGGTGGTAGCCTGGTGGTAGCAGGAGGGGTTGTAGAGGACTCTTCCGACTTGTCACCTTCCATTTGCATTCAGATAAGATCTGGTAGGGAATTGTACAGCCAGTTGCAAAAATAAGTTTGAGTTGGTGTGATCTGACACGCAGACAGTTTATCTCTCTCTAAAAGTCAAAAGCACAATATCTAGGACTGGGATTGGGAAATGTATGTGAGAACTTTCTAGCCCTAAGAGTTCCCATCTGGCAGTAGGTCACAGCTCTTCTAACACGAACCACAGCTTTGCAATCAGCATAAAAGTCTACAATTACAACCATTCTTTGGAATCCACTCAGCAAAGGAGGACATGCTTTGGCCGGTTTAGAAAAAACCAGTGCACATTTGCACTGGGTAAGGAATGCAGTCCGGAAGAATGGCCAATGATTTACAGATTACGTCTCCTATTAACTAACAAAGACTAAGTAAAGGAGGTTCAAAAACACAATTCTGCCACAGCCTCAAACATGCTTATAGGAGAAGCAGGGTGCATGAGAAGGTGGGGAAACGGTAGAAGCAGTGAATGAGAAACAGAATTAAATGGTGGAGGAGCTAGAACTGAGCATGGTCTGGCTAAGGGATAAGCATCTTAATCCTAATCTCTTAGGTCTTCACAGCAGTTGTGACTTTCCAAGATGATTCTTATCTCAATGGGTTAAAAACTATAAAAGACTTGGTAGGATCGAGCAGAGAGGCACCTTTTCCACCTTCTAGATGAAGGCAGTGGGTTTGGGCGGAGTTGTCTTATCTAGGGCCATGTTGCTGGGATGAGCCCGAAGTGGAGAAGCACCTCCTGACTTCCAGGCCTGATTTCTGATTTCCACTCGGCGACTAACTCTCCACAGATAGGAGAGGGCCTTGGCCTGGAGCCTTAGGCGATGGGATTGACCTAGCTGGAGGGAAGAGGGAGAGGAGGTGCTCCTCTAACTGCTCCTCAGAGAAAGATGATGAGTGGGAAGATGACGGCTGGCAGGGGGTTTGGGAGGAAGAGGCTGGGAGGCTCAGGAGAAATACGGGCAGGACCCGGACTGGGACAGCGCCTGGAAGATGAACAGGGAGAGGGATGTCTGGAGATGGCGAAGGAAAAGGCAAGCTCCAGCAGCTGACGATGCGTGCAAGGAAGGGCAGTGGCCCGTGGCCGGCAACTCAGAGATTTTCTGCTTGTGAAGCCAGCGCCGTGCTGTCATTGCCCACCGTTCCTGTCACGTAAATCCACTCTCCTGGGTAGGAAACACATTAGAGTCTCAGCAGAGATGTCTGTCGGCTCCCACACCCACGACTGTTAAGCACTGGGTTCGTCTTACACCAACAGGAGACATGTAGAGATGCCCTTTGCAAGGCGTGTCAGCGTCCAGGAGCACCCAGCACACCTGACTCAGGTGTCAGAGGAGGTGCCCAAGGCCTGCCCCATGCTCACCTCCTGGATGTTCTGCTTTGCCCGGCTGTCAGAGGGATGCATAATGGTCCCCATCACTTTCATGTTGCCACAGACGACCAGGGCTTCATCCGGGGCATCTGTATTTATTCCCACTCGACCATGACAAACAACGGATTCTGGAGCTTGCCCTCGCTGCCATAATGCATCACTGTCATTTTCAAACTGCCCAGGGTTAGAGGCCTGGAAAAAAATACATAAATATGTTACAATTAAAGTTATAGTAGCAGGAATAGATGATTGCTTTATTCCTCAGAGCAAAGGAAGACAGAATGTCATCTAAGTCTTTCACCTGAGAATCGGATGGGACATTCTGACATATCCAAATAACTGTGGCCCCAGGCTGAGCCAGGAGGGCTCCCCTAACTGCTCTGCTCCCCATGAGCAGGAGCTCAGTGTGCAATGGTTTGGGACGTCCGGGCTCTATGGCAACTATCTGGAAATGAGAATGTGTCAGTTATACTGGGTGGATGATAAGGAAGAAGGAAAATCAAAATGACCTTTTTTTCAGGGATAAGAGTAATGATTTAAAACCAGAACCTTACATCAGAAGACATTCTAAGCTTACGAAAGCCCAGATACATAAAAATGCTTTGCATTTGGCTAGCCCTTTTAGAGTTTCAAAACACTTTAGTGTTTATGATTTCACATGCAATTGACAAGCAAACGACAGCACAAATATATTTAATACACCTCAACTATTCCCTAAACACAGATGACACTGAAGGAAGAATAACAACAGCTACATTTGTTGTGAGCTAGTCCACTCCCCCATTCTATGAGATATGTACTCTTAGCCTCATTTTATAGATATCCAGAAGCCTCCAAAAGGATAAACAAATTGCCCAAGGCCACAAACTAGTAAATTCTGGAGCTGGACTTACACTTCCTTTAATGATTAAATAATGATTCTAACTTTTCCTATTAAAAGTAACCCTGGCCGGGGGTGCCTGGGTGGCTCAGTCGGTTAAGCGTCTGCCTTCAGCTCAGATCATGATCCCAGGGTCCTCATATTGAGCCCCAAGTCTGGCTCCCTGCTCAACAGGGAGTCTGCTTCTCTCTCTCTCCATCTGTCCCTCCCCCTGCTTATGCTTGCTCTCTCTCAAATAAATAAATAAAATTAAAAAAAAAAAAAAGGAACCCTGGCCAAATGCAGTCTTCAAACAGAACCCAAGTGAAATTATGAGAACCAGACAAAGTTCTGGAGATTTTACTCTTAAATAAAATTCTTTGCTGAAGAATTTTTCACTCTACTGTCTTCCCTCCTCCCCACCTCCTGTGGCTGAATATATTTCCAAATATCTTTAAGTAAGGATCTCTGAATCCCTCCAAATCCTTACAACAAAATTAATTTGTTTTTAAAATTATGACCTATTGTTCTAAATCTGATTTTTGTGTGTTTGAGGCAAGTTGTCACAAATTCAGACAAACAGTTTAGACCCTGATCATCCAAAAAGTCAACACATAATGTAGTGTCTTCACTCTCTGCCTTTCTGGGCAGTGCAGGAGACATTGCAAACTCAGGACCTGAATATGCATAGATTATCTCTGGAGAATACTCAAGACACCAATAACAATGGCTTCTTCAAGGACAGGAACTGAGAGATGCAGAAACTGGGCTGGGAAGGAGATTCACTGCTCAACATACATGCTCTTGGTATTGTTTGAATGTTTTTTACCATAAGTATGTGCTACCCAGTTAAAAATAATAATTTAAAAAAACCCGCAAAATTTAGTTCTTAGCTTGGGTTCAGTGAAAGAACTTTTAGCTGTCTTCAACTTTTTCATTCTCGCCTTTTTGAACCCTGAGCTGCTTGGAAGACTCAACCATTGACATTTGATAGACAAAAGCAGTAAACGAATAGAAAATAACAACTTTGAACATTATTTTGTGTGAATTCACTTAAACAAAGTGCTTGCTACAAGGTCCCCAGAGCCCCCTTGGTCGTGAATGGCAAATTGGTTTTGACTCAAATCCTTTTATTGCAAGGAATCAACTAAATCCAAAGGTATATCATATAAATGTTGATGCATTTTGCTCTACTCTGAACATAATGAGCCACTTCAAGGAAACAAAATAGACAGTGATGGATTTATTTTTTCTTAATGAGTTTTGGGATAATTATTACCATAAACTTGATATCATGTTGGAACAGCGGATATAAGCAGACTTAATTTTTTAGAACAATTGTAACAATCTCACTTAGCTTTCATCAGATGAAAACTCAGATCCCTAAAATATGTTCAAGTCATTTTGGGAAGGGCCACAGATCTGCAATTTTCTAAATATATAGACCTACGGAGGAGTCCTCCTCATCAGTAATGGGAAATGTTATAAAGTCTGTGAATTTTTTTCCCTTCTCTGGTATCCACAATCTTAATGGGTCAAAGCAAACTGTAATGTACTACCTCTTTCTGGAATTATGAAGCTGTGTTCCCATGTGGTCCAAGAGTGGTTCAATCATATCAAATCCCAAAATGAATAAAATACTTTCATTATTTATCCCACAGCCCCATATATTTAGGGAAGACCTGAACGTTTTAATCTGTGTTACGACGCAAGCTGGCTCTGTGATCTTGGGGCAGTCACTTAACCTTTCTGTGCCAGCTCTTTTTCTTTGAAGCTTAAAGATAATAATGACTTCTTTACCTATCTCACAGTGTTGTGGGAATTTGTTGAAATCACGTGTATATGAATACTTGGCAAAAATGAGGACGAATAGTCTCAAGTTATCGTTAACACATTGCTGTGCATAGCAACAACTGTCCAGCCTATACGGGCATACATCCTTTTATTAAGCTTTGCTTTACTGCACTTCACAGATGATGCTTTTTTTTTTTTTTTTTTTACAAATTGCAGGTCTGTAGCAAGCCTTCATCGAGCAAGTCTGTCTGCACCATCGCCATAGCATCTGCTCATTTCATGTCTCTGCCACAATTTGGTAATTCTTGCAGTATTTCAAACTTTTTCGTTATTATTACATTTGTTGTGGTAATCTGTGATCAGTGATCTTTGATGCTACTATCGTAATTTGCAGAGCCACAAACCATGCTCATATGAGACGGCAAAACTTCATCAATAAATGGTCTGTGTATTATTCTCACTGTTCCACCACCGAGCCATTTCCCCACCTCTCTCCCTCTCCTCGGGCCTCACTATTCCTTGAGATCAACATTATTAAAATTAAGCCAATTAACAACCTTACAGTGGCATCTAAGTATTGAAGTGAAAGGAAAAGACTCATGCTTCTCACTTTAAATCAAGGGCTAGAAATGATTAAGCTTAGTGAGAAAGGCATGTTGAAAGCCGAGATAGGCCGGAAGCTGGGCCTCTTGTGCCAGACAGCCAAGTTGTGAATGCAAAGGACATTAAAAGTGCTGCTCCAGCAAACACACAAATGATAGGAAAGTGACACAGCCTTCCTGCTGATGTGGAGAACGTTTGAGTGGCCTGGATAGATCAAACCAACCAGAACATTGCCTTAAGCCAGAGCCTTATCCAGAGCAGGGCCCTCACTCTCTTCGATTCCATGAAGGCTGAGAGGTGAGGGAGTTGCAGAAGAAAAGTCTGAAGCTAGCAGAGGCTGGTTCATGAGCTTTAAGGAAAGAAGTCATATGTATAACACAAAAGTGCAAGGTGAAGCAACAAGGGCTGGTGTAGAAGTTGCAGCAAGTGATCCAGAAGCTCTAGATCATTCACGGCTGCACTAAACAACAGATTTTTTTAAAAATGATTTTATTTATTTATTTGAGAGAGCAAGAGAGAGAGATATCAAGACCTGAGCCAAAATCAAGAGTTGGATGCTTAACTGAGCCACCCAGGCGCCCTAAATGACAGATTTTCAATGTAGATGAAACAGCCCTCTATTGGAAGAAGAGGCCATCTAGAACTTTCATACCTAGAGAGAAGTCAATGCCTGGCTCCAAAGCTTCAAAGGACAGGCTGACTCTAAGTTGAAGCCTGTGTTCATGGACCATTCTGAAAAGCCTCAGGCCCTTAAGAATTTATGCTAAATCTACTCTGCCTGTGCTCAATAAATGCAACAAAACCTAGATGACAGCATAACCATTTACAACATGGTTTACTCAATGTTTAAAGCCCACTGTTGAGACTTGCCACTCAGAAAAGATTTCTTTCAAAATATGACTGCTCAGAGCGCCTGGGTGGCTCAGTCAGTTAAGCGTCCGACTCTTGATTTGGGTCAGGACATGATCTCAGGGTTGTGAGATTGAGCTCCATGCTCAGAGGAGAGTCTGCTCGAGATTCTCTCTGTCCCTCTCCCTCTGCCCCTCCTCCCCCCGCTCTGTCTCTCTCAAATAAATCTTAAAATAAAAAAGCATCCTGCATCTTAAAATATATATATGACTGCTCATCGATAATGCACCTGGTCACCCAAGAGCTCTGATGGAGCTGTACAATGCGATTAGTGTTGTTTTCATGCCTGCTCACACAACGTCTGTTCTACAGCCTGTGGACCAAGGAGTCATTTTGACTTTCAAGCCTTATTATTTAAGAAATATATTTCATAAGGCTATACTGTCATAGATAGTGATTTCTCTGATGGATCTGGGCAAAGTAAGTTGAAAACCTGTAAGGGATTCACCATTCTAGATGTCATCAAGAACATTCCTGATTCATGGGAAAAGGTGGAAATGTCCACATTAACAGGAGTTTGGAAGAAGTTGATTCCAACCCTCATGGAGGTCTTTGAGGGGTTCAAGTCTTTAGCAGAGAGAGGAACTGCAGATGTGGTGGAAATAGGAAGAGAACTAGAATCAGAAGTGGAGCCTGAAGATGGGACTGAACTCCTGCCATCTTACATTCAAACTTTCATGGATGAGGAGTTGCTTCTTACAGATGAGCAAAGAAGTGGTTTCTTGAAATGGAATGTATTCCTGTTAAAGCTACTGTGAAGACTGTTGCAGTGACAGCAAAGGATTTAGAATATGACATCAACTTAGTTGATGAAACACTGTCAGGGTTTCAGAGGACTGACTCCAATTTTGGAAGAAGTTCTACTGTGGGTAAAATGCTATAAAACAGCATCCCATGCTATAAAAAAAATAATAAAAATAAAAAAATTCCTAAAAGGAAGAGTCAACTGATGTGGCAAACTTCACTGTTGTCTTTTTTTTTTTTTTTTAAGATTTTATTTATTTATTTGACAGAGAGAGAACACAAGCAGGGGGAGCAGCAGAGGGAGAGGGAGAAACAGGCTCTCCGCTGAGCAGGGAGCCCCACACGGGGCTCAATCCCAGTACGCTGGGATCATGACCTGAGCCGAAGGCAGACGCTTAACTGACTGAGCCGCTCAGGTGCCCCTCACTGTTGTCTTACTTTAAGAAATGGCCACAGCCACCCCAACCTTCAGCAGCCACCCCCTCAATCCATCAACACTGAGGCAGGACCCTCCACCATCTCTAAAAGATTGCATTACTCTCTGAAAGTTCAGATTATAGTTAGCATTCTTTAGCAATATGTTTTGATTAAGGTATGTACATTGTTTTTTAAGACATAATGCTATTATTCACTTAATAGACTATAGCATAGTGTAAACGTAACTTTCATGTGCACTGGGAAACAAAAACCTTCATTTGACTCGCTTTATTGCCGTGGTCTGGAACCGAACCTGCCTGTAATGCTTTAATCTGCTCTCCTCAGCAACACACCTGCAGAGCTGCAAAATTCTGTGAGGGCGCGCTACTCCCCGAGTAAAGTGTAAATGGCGCCCTCTGCAGGTGCTTGGAATAGGAAACAGCAATTAATGGTCACTTGAGGCCGTTCTAAGGTCGGAATGGAAAGCTGGAATTTCTTTGCTTTACCATTGTTTGGGCTTTTAAGGCAACAGCCAAAGAGCATATTAGGAAAGCTTCAGTTGAAGAAGTCACATCATAACAAATAAATTTTTGTTCCTTTTGAAAGGGCTGTGGAAAATGGGACCAGAAATGCTCCCTATCAGTGCTACTCGAAGTGTGGTCTGAAGGTCAGCACCCTCTCCTGGAAACTTGTTAGAAATGTATATTCAACCTATTGAATCAGAAATTGTGGAGTGGGGGACCCAGGTATCTCTGTTTTACTCTCCGGGGGATTCTTTGTCCCATACAGTCCTGGTCGGTTACCCCTTCCAGAGTTAACCAAAGTTGAATCCCAACCACGGGGTGAAACGGACATTGCTCCACATACTGATTCCTGTGGGTAAATAAAAATTCATCTGAACTCCAGAAGAGGGGTGTGTGTGTGTGTGTGTGTGTGTGTGTGTGTGTTTGTGTGTGTGTGTGTATGTTAGGGGAGGAAGGGACTTTTGTAGAAAAGGGCGAGAGCTGGTAACAACGGAGCCAGGCCCTGGGACGGCTCTGTTCTGCACCCATCCCTCACCATTCCTTGCAGTCGCATTATTTCTTTTGTTTTCCCCGCCCCTGTTTGTTGGTTTCTCATCTTAGGACAGTGCAGTTTGCAGAGCAATAAGGGGGCATTTCCTGGGGACGTGCATATTTTTATTCTTCTGGAAAAGAAACTGGAATAATGTATTCATTTTCAAAACTAGGAAACCCTGGGGTGCCTGGTTGGCTCAGTCGTTAAGCATCTGCCTTCGGCTCAGGTCATGATCCCAGGGTCCTGGGATCGAGTCCCACATCGGGCTCCCTGCTCAGCGGGAAGCCTGCTTCTCCCTCTCCCACTCCCCTTGCTTGTGTTCCCTCTCTCGGTGTCTCTCTCTCTGCCAAATAAATAAATAAAATCTTTAAAAACAAAAACAAAAACTAGGAAACCCTGGCACGTCTTTGAAAGGCAGACAAAAGTAATCATCCCTCCTGCTTATAACACAGCACTCCAAACCAGGTTTAATTATGTGTTTTAGAAGGAAAGTGGAGCTGAATGAAAACCTAGTCATTAACAAGGAGAATCTGAAGGAACTCCACGGCAGAATGCTCCAAAAACAAAAGACCTGGGAAATAAATCTGTCTTTGGAGTAAACATTAATTTCCATGAAATTGGTCAATTTACATCAGGACCATAATATATTTTTAAAGCTGTTCTGATTGACAACCCAGATGAACAATTCCTGGGTCTTGCCCACCATCCTCTCTCCAAGAAGAATTCTGACAAGCTTGGTCTCTGAAGCCTTCCTGGAGGCCGGAAACTCATCTGAGTCTAGTCCATGCCTCCTACATTATTTGCCCTTACATTAATCTCTGCTCTTGGGAAGAATGATTCTTAGGCCTCAACATGAACCTGGATTTGCTCAGTGCAATTTGCAGTTCTCCATATAATATAGTCTGCTCTTATAACATTATTCTGAAGCTCAAACTAACAGACCCAGGCCATGGCCTAAGAGGGCACATCTGGCTTTTTTTGGAGAATATGAGCTGGTCTGCCCTCTGTCCAATCATAGGTATACGTCCAAGGCATACACCTGTAGAATCCTAGGGGCGGGAAATGTGTTGTGTGAACATTTCAAAAACTCACTGATTCAAACAACATCACTATTTCTGAAGATCAGTTTTTTCTCTTGGTTGGTTTAAACGTTAAACAATTAAATAGATTCAAAACTGCATTCATTTTCACTTCTGCATTTGGGGTTAGAATGAAATAGTATCAATAAGATATTTCTAGTTTGGGGGATGGGGAGAATGGTTCACACTATGACCATTCTCCTTCTTCTCGTTGTTGCTAGAACAACCCCTGTGTTACCCAGCACACTTCCAGAATAGGGCATTCTCTTTAACCAAAAGTTATGGCTAGAAGAAAGCAATCAAATCTGGAATACAATTACTTTTTTAAAATAAAAATTTGGTGAATAATATGACACCCAATCTATACTAAGTATAATTTAATGTTTTTTAGTATTCATACGTAATATGAGTTGCAGGAACACTCAACTTTTCAAAGCGATCATGAGTTAAATTATCATCGCGTTTTGGATAGGAGGAGGCACCAATTAACAGAATTCTGGTAATAGAATATTAGATAATAGCACTCTCTCGTACTGCTGCTGGGTGGACTTCACAACAGCCAGAGAACAGAGTTGCCAGCAGGAAATGGAGAAACCAGACACCAGGTAAATTATTCAAGGTACGCAGGTGACTAGCAAGCTGCCTGACTCAGGCATGAGTTTCCCAGCTTCAAGCAGCCCTTTCATAACATCTAAGCTATGCTAACTCTGAAAAGAATGGTATTGTCTGTCTTTATTCCTCCCTATGAAAAACCAGAAACAATAAGCGACCCAGGCTTCCAGACTCTACTTTAAATCACATTTGTTAGTGCAGGACAGCAATCCCAGATGACATCAGGCGAGGCGTCGAAGCCGCCCTGAGCCCTGCTGGGGTGGAGAACCACGGCCCTTGGCCCATGACCAAGGAAGAGGGCCCCACCTGCCTTGTTTGTGGCACCTTGTTTGCTACAGATTAGATCAGGTCCCACAAAAACGGTAGGACACAGGCTAGCCCTCACCTGGGACATTTAAACACAAGTGTTTTACCTCATTTCCATCATTACTTCACCTCCACTGAAACTTAGAGGTGCAGTTTTAGGATTTCCACTTACAAGTGGCTTATTATTTTTAATTGATTAAAAGAATTAGACAGAGGGCCCTCTGTTTTGGAATAGCTCAACGCAAGAAAGGAAAGACTCATCTCCCCGAAGAGGCAGATCTGGTCCCCAGGCCACAGAAGTTGCTGTACTGAATGATTTCTCCTGTTGGACTTCACATGTCCTCCCCGGGTCAGGACCCAGCTCCTCCCCAGCTGCCAGGCCTGTGGTGACCTGTTACCTTAGGCCCCTGGTATTCTGAGCGGCGGCCAGCCCAGCCACACACAGCTGAAGCTCCAGCTGCCAACCGCTTTCTGTTTCTGTGGCTGGCGAGATTCCTGTCCACAGCTGTGACCACTCATTCATTCAGCAAAATGTGCTGAACCGTTACTATGTGGTAGGCAGGGGCCCAGATGTTCCCTGGGTTACCAATCACTTCGGGGTAAGAAATGCCTTCTTACTACTTTCCCCACCCCATGGGCTTCAGGACCAGAGAAAACTAGGATGGAACCCGAGCCCCATCATTCACAAACTGTCCTGCCCTCTTGAGCCTCAGCTCCTCTGCATGTGAAGAAGGTAACGTAAATGTGCCGCAGTGTAAAATGATGTCATACATAAATTAGTCAGCCCAGTGCCTGGACCAGTTTCCCAACTTCAGCACTACGGACACTTTGGAAGGGGGAATCCTTGCTGTGGGGGCTATCTCGTTTATTGTAAGGTACTGAGCAGCATCCCCGACCTGGACCCACTAGAGGCCGGTAGCACCTCCAATTGTGACAACCAAACAATGTTTGCAGACATCGCCAAATGACCTTTGAGGGACAAAATTCTCCTGGTTGAGAACCATTATGTGAAAATGAAAATAATAATACCTGCCATTACCATCATCATCTGTTGAGAAAGAGCTCACTTCCAGCATGCCATTGAAAATGCAAATTCAAAAAAAAATTTTTTTTAATTAAAAAAAAAAAATGCAAATTCTACTTCAAAGGAGAAAAGCAGATGGGATCCAGAAACGTTAAGGAACTGAACCTTACCCTTACAATGATCCGTTCAGAGATATGGGCAGACAATAGATAGAACTGGTCTTGGTGAGCAGCATACAATCCAACCACCAACATGAAGTATCTAATTCAGAAACAGCAGATCAACACATCACGAAACAGAGACATAATTTGTGCCATCAAATACCACCCAACACTTAACAGTGAATTTATCTAGATAGGTTTACATATTTAAAGATTTTCTATTCTGTTCTAAGTTGCCCCTCCTGTGAAATGAAAGAGCAGTTGATTCACTCCACATTGTTCTGGGTCCACCCTCTGCCGGGTCGGAGGTATTTGTGAGCTGTTCTGGAAGCCCCACAGCACAGCACTGCTCACAAGCAGATGCACAACAGGCGGCCACCTAAGAGGTCCCTTTGCCCAGAGCCGCCCAAACTACGTACCCTATCCCAGCAGGGCCTGCCCAGCCACACTGGATCCCTCCCACCCTGTCTGCTCCAGTCAAAGACCTCGACCCTCCCCTCTAATTACTCCCAGTGCAATTTTCATCAATGTTACTTCAATTATTTCTTCATATGTAACACTGACGAGGCATTTTTAAGATCAGATCATTTCTTGAAAGTCAAAATAAAACTATCTCTATGAGAGAAGCTTTGGCTTTAAGCACTGCAGGCAAAAACCTTGCCACCTTCCTCTGTAACTCCACAGATTCTCTAATCCTTAAAGAATAAGAGTTCTCCCCCATGTTGAAAGTAAAACAGTAATAGTGATATTTGTTATTTTCATTATAATCATTAGCCATCATCTGAGTCCTCAGAATGTGTCATACACTGGGCTAAGCAGTTTATCTACAGTATCTCATTTAGAACCCCAGAACAACCCTACTGGAGAAGGATATAGACATTGTCCCCATTTTACAGAATGGGTTAAGTTACATGCTCAAGGTCACCCAGCTAGCATATGGCAGTATCAAATTTCAAATTCAAGTCTTTCCAACTCCAGCACTTATGTTCTAAAACCAGTGTGCCCAAATTTGAGTATGCATCCAAGTCACCTGGAGGATTTGTTAAAATACAAATTACTGGGCCCCACCCCAGAGTTTTTGCTTCAGTAGGTCTTTGGTGAGGCCTAAGAGATTGCACCTCTAACAAGTGTCCAGGTGACATCATCTCTGCTAGCCTGGGACCACACTATGAGAACCACAGGTTTAAATCCTTAATGCAAGTTCACTTCCTTTTTTAACCAAAAAAGACGATTGCAGAGCTCCAGGACCCAGGGCTTTGTACTGGTGACGAGCACACAGTTTCGAGCAGGGCGGTGTGATGGTCTGACGGTCCTCAGCCTTTGGACAACAGTGAGGCATAAACGTGCGGTCACTCCAGAGAATCAGGGAGGGAATCAAGGCAGATTTGGGGCTGGACAGGAGAGCAGGCACTGTAGGAGGTGAGGATGGACAAGGAAAGACGCCTACGGGGAAATGAGCTGCGTTAATAAACAGGAAGAGTCTGAAGGGGGAAAGGGGCCGCGGGCGGCCTGGTTTGCAGGCTGGTGGGACCAAGAGGAATCTGAGGGGTCTCTGGAGGGCACCAGCTGGTCAGATGGAGTCCCTGGCCACCATGGATGCCAGTACCTCTGGTCAGGATTTGGTTTTCCCTTCTTCCTCATGTTATTCGCTGTTGTCTCAGTGAAGTGCAACCGACCCAGGGTCACTTTGGTGACCTGGTCGGCCAGCAAGTCGACTCTAAAACAGACAGCAGAAATACCAAGACACTGTGAGACAATGCAGACTCTGATCAACTCTAACTTGTTCCAAGATTCTCAGGTGTGTTCAGCCCCCCTCCACCCCCACCCCCCCGTGGAGGACAGTTTATTCCATGCACCGATTTTTAATAAACTCTCCACAACATGGTCAGGAATGGCTGCCAGGGGATAACTCCAGAAGGGTGAGATCTGCTCTTTCAGCAGAAGCTCGAGCCCAGACTTCCTGCCTCATAAGGGCATGTGCTCCCCATGCCTCGTATGGGTTCTTTGAACTCCACAACGGGGAGAAAAGACTTTGCATTTGTGCTTCTGCCGATGTTGCTAGAGCACTTGCCTCCTGACAAGCCATGTCTCTAAGTTGTGCATGAATTCCTTTGCATCCCCTTCACATGTTTGCCCCCTCCTGGCCTGGCTCCTATGGAAGGCCACACCCAGCCCGCCCCAGCCAGGGAGGACCAGATGCACCAGGCAAGCTCAGTGCTGTGTGTACATGTGGTCTGTTTGGGATTCTCTCTCCCTCTGCCCCTCCCCCTGCACTCTCTCTCTCTCTCATGAATAAATAAATCTTTAAAAAAATAATAATGATGACTTAAAATGAGCTTTTTACAAGAATTTGCTTGAAATTATTTCAATGCATTTTACCTACTTTGTTTTTGCTGATATGCATGTATTCAGAATATTAGCATATTACTAATGTAGTTTCTGCAGTGGGATTCATTTTATTTTTTATTTATTTTTTAATTGAAGTATAGTCGACATATAATGTTACAGTAGTTTCAGGTGTACGACATAGAGATTCATCAACCCTACGCTCACCACAAGGGCAGCTCCCATCTGTCACTACACAGCATCATTACAATACCATTGACTCTGTTCCCTGTGCTGTACCTTTCATCCCTGTGACTTATTCATTCTATAACTGGAAGCCTCTACCTCCCACTCCCCTGTACCCATTTTACCCCTGCCCCAACCCGTCCTCTCTGGCAACCATCAATTTGTTCTCTACATTAATAGGTCTGTTTCTGCTTTTTTGGTGTGTGTATTTATTTGTTCATCTGTTTTGTTTTTTAAATTCCACATATAAGTGAAATCATATGGTCAACGGGATTCATTTTTAATAAAATAAATTAGGCAATAGGTCTTTCTCCTAATACATTCACAAAGGAATTCAGAAAAGAAATTCTTACTTAACAGGATTGAAAATCTTTTTGCTTCTATCTGCTTGGGATTGCTCAATAGCAATTATTTGATTGGTGGCTTCTACCTGTGTGGAACAATAAAAAGTAAGTTAGTTACCAAATACATAAGTTAATTTGTTAATAAACACTGTTCATTATTAATTAACATTCAGGCACTTTAAAAGTTTTCCAAGGCATCATGATAGGCACTGGGCAGGAGGAACAAGTCACTGAAAAGATGTATAAGACAATGACCCCAACCTTAAGGAGTATGTTATTGGTGAGAAAAGAAACAAATACGTGTAAAACTAAACAATGAAAACACAAGACAACAGAAAACTGCAGGTGAGCAGGGAATATGGCATGAGCTCGTAGGTGATTAAAGCATCAGGAGCAAAACACAGAGGCAAGGCAGCTCCAAGGGTACATGCATCTATCCATCCATTTATTCATTCATTCCATAGACACGTGCTGAGCACCTGCACCTGCTCGGCACCAGGGACTGCCCAAGGCATTAGAGATGAGAAGTGGACAAAATTAACAGAAACCCCAGCCCTTGCAGAGCTAATATTCTAATAAGAAGAAATAACAATATACAATGAAAATAAATAAAATACGGAGAATGGCATTTTTTTCAGTACTTGCTACAAAACTCTTCTTGCTCTGAATGAACAGTGGCAAGGGTGTGGTGAGATCTGCCCTGTCATATATGGCTTGTGGATAATAGCATAACGACAATTTTTCTGAAAAGGAGCTGGGCAACATACATCAAGAGTTTTAATTATGTTCATGCCTTTGATATATAAATTCTTCTGGAATGTATCCTCATGCAAAGACAGATAGATGTACATGGATGTTTACTGAAGTTTATTAACAAAAAATTGAAAATAAGCAAAACTTATAATAATGCAGGAATATGGTACATTTATCCAATAGAAACTATGTCATCTTTGTAAACAATATTTTATAGGGTCTTTAATAATATCATGTTATTTTCATAATATACTATTAACAATATGAGATTAATTTTAATAAAAGAAAAAAATTAGACTACCAAAAGGTGGATCCCAAATATGAATGAATTTTTTCTCTTCTTTATAGTTTTCTACTGTATTCCAAAATATTCACAATGGATTCATATTACTTCCATAATCAGAAAAATATGTTTTGTTGTTTATTTGTTTGTTATCTGTGTTTGCTTTTGTTTTGTTTTGTTTTGGTTTGGTTTAAGAGCTCAGTTTGGAGCAAGAGCAGCTGAGGTGTCAAGGTATCAAGCCCTATTTTGGGAGACTCACTGCCTAAGCTCAGGTTAATAATCAGAATAAAATACAGATGCTCCTCCCCCTAAATGCTGGATCTGAGGTAATAAGTTAACAAATCCTTGTTGACCACTCAGAATTCATCCTACCTGCATTCTAAACTCAGCTCTCTCATGTACGTATCTTGGATGAACTGTCTAACTTTACCGTGACTCAGTCTCCCCTCTGTTTAATGGCTCCTTGGCTTTTTTAGGTCAGAGACCTATTTGAGAATTTGGCAAAAACTACGAATCTACTGCATATGAAAATGCACCAGCATCAAAAAGAATAAAATATTACAGTTAGTAAAAGAAGTGCAAGATTTATATAGTGAAAACTATCAAAATGTAGTTTGAAGTGATGCTGTACCAGTTTCTGAGCCAGTTTCAGGCTTAAGAAATTGGCAGCTCCCGCTTCCTATGTCTTGGAACATTTATTCTTAGAACCTATCCACCATGCCGTGAGGAAGCACAACCTATCCCACAGAGAGGGACTTCTCATGAAGAAGAGCCAAGGCCTCCCAGCCATAGTCTCATTTGAGCTCCTGGCCAATGGCCAGCCCAAACTTGACAGGCATATACATGAGCCATCTTGGAAACTGGATCCAGGCCCAGCTGATGACTCCTGAAGAGACATGAACTGTGAGAGCCAACCCCTAACCAACCTGCACATTTGTGACCCAAATAGATGATTGTCATTATTTTAAGTTGCTAAGTTTGGGGGGTAGTTTGTTATGCAGCAACAGATACCTGGAACACTTAATAAATGTTGGCTTAATTAAATTGAGCTCAATAAAAGACTTACCTTAACCCCAAAAGTTTTCAAGTAAAACATTTCTATTGGCTTTAGGCCCATTTGGGTTTTGACAAATTTTGGACTTCCCCGAACTTGGATATGGATGGTTATCTGAAAATGGTTCTTCTTTTGGCAAACAAAAGCTTCATCTGCTGGTGAAAAATTAAATCCTTTGTCTGTGATAACTCGATAGCCTATATCAGGTCTATAAAAAGAGGAATCAAGAAACCAATTTAACAAACATTTTCTACACATTTTCTTCCATTAACAATACTAATAGTATAAACATTTCAAGAAAATACACTGTGGAAAGTGACTTTTGCTATATTTAATCAATTTTGTGGATTTTTGCTGAGGAAGTGTGCTATTTCAAAACACAGATGGCTCTCTCACAGCATTTTATCTTCTCACAAGGAAGAAGCACAATTCTTGCCAAATGGAAGCATTGTCTCTTCGGCTTCCCTTTCCCTTTGTGCTTTCTAGAATTCTAATTTGACTCCACCATACAACAGAAAGATGTAGTCTAGAAGTTGAGAAGTCACTGCATTACTCAGACCTATGAAATAGCTGGGATAAAATTCGTCTTTTTCTTCCTTTAAAGAAAAAAAAGGGGGCGCCTGGGTGGCTCAGTCGGTTAAGCGACTGCCTTCGTCTCAGGTCATGATCCCAGGGTCCTGGGATCGAGTCCCACATCGGGCTCCCTGCTCTGCAGGGAGCCTGCTTCTCCCTCTCCCACTCCCCCTGCTTGTGTTCCCTCTCTCGCTGTGTCTCTCTCTGTCAAATAAATAAATAAAATCTTTAAAAAAAAAA